>NW_006408564.1:2512441-2545797 GCF_000296735.1 Chrysochloris asiatica | reverse complement strand
CTTGGAAACCCTGTGTATGTAGGGTCGCTATGAGTCGGAACCGACTCCACGGCACATAACAACAACCACAATGCAGAAGTCTCTGGTCACCACATCACATATGACTGTTCTCAAAACCTGTTTGCCCAGCCAACTCAACCCAAAATGTTGTGAACATTGACCTTATGTCAGGATCTGTACTAAATATTAGCAAGAGAAATCACTCTTTCATAGCAGAACTGGGAAGTTAGCATCATTGTCTTTATTCAATAGATAAGGAATCTTAGGTTCCCAGAGAATTAAGTGATTTGCCTATCATCACTACAGGATGAATTGGATTAGAATCTTCCATTCTCCTTTATTGGTCAAGCAACCCTTCAATACATTTGAGGATAACTGATGCCTGTAAGAACTTCAGCCTCTGGTAAAAATACTGCAGGTTATCACTGAGGCGATACTTGCATGACAGCAGTGCATAGGAGGAAGTGTGAGGAGGGGCCAGGGATGTTGATTTGTCAGCTGACTTTCATCCCTGTAGGAGAATGCATTCAATCTGCATCTCCTCAGGGCTCAACACCTCCAAGCCTAGGTACTTAACATTTACATTGAAATTCTTTCTCCAAAGAGCTGAATTGTCCAGAAACTACCCCAAAGATCTCAGAAAATATTTCACACAGTTTTAAATGCTTTAAAATTTTATTTTCTCTATTTTAATAGAATTTTTTCTGTTTTAATAAAAAAGAAGACAATTTGTAACCATGGTGGGGAATAGAAGGCAGATTCCTTGTTAAATGCTGTAAAACAAGTCCCTTGCACTGTCTAACTTGTCAGAGACAAAAAAAAAAAAAAAAAGAATTAGGAAATCCATTGGAACTTCTTCCTCAATTCTGGGCTTTGCATGATCACAATAATGTGGATTCACCTTGAAGGCCATGTGATGTGAGTCGATCCATAAGGACAGAAGTAAAGAGTATGAAAATCTAAGAGCAACAGAAGAATCCCATGCCTCAGCAGTCACTGTTAATACTATAGTCTGTGTTGGTCTGTTTTGAATGTTGTTTTAGAATTCCAAGGGTGATGGCATCTCAAACCGATGCAGAATCATCTATACCAGGAATGTTTTTGTGTATCACTCAGTATAAATTTGATAAATAAATGCCAGTAAGTTAAGGCTGGTCCATATTTAGGCACCACGTTCACTAAAGACTCTTTACAAAGAAATTTCAACTGTTATCAATTAAGGAAGTATGTCCTATCAAAGACGTAGAGCTTTCCACACAATGTGGAATTCTGACCATATATTTACCCTTGGAGCTGTTGCACTACTCTAATGCTTTAACTTTTAATGAAATATGCACTCCTTTTGTGATGGCACTGAAATGTAATCAAACATTACCACAAGCCAAGTCACACACTAGTATGTCTCGCCTTGTTTAAATATCTCAAATATATTTGAGTAATTGCGTAATGATTTCTAGGCCTCTGGTTGTCCATATGGTCTGAACAGACTGTCTTTTGCTGAGCAGTTGTGCTATCTCTTTCAATGAGAAGTCACTGAATCATCTCTGCTCCAGACTGCAGAGCGTGGGAGGTGGTGCTTCAATTTTGGGGTGGTGCCCTACCTCAACTCTTGAAACAAAACCAACTCACATCTGGCCCCCAGAAATTGCTGTCTTCTTGGAGTCTTAAGTTTGTGAAATACACAAGAACAATGCAGCAGGCAGCACGTGACATGTTTTGTGCCATTACTGTCCTCAGCATACAATGACATGCCATGGGGACGACACAGCCAAGCCAACACTGCAACCACATGGACTCTTTCTGGACAGAGAACACTCTAGATGGTGTAACCAGATCATCTCAGACAGACAATGAGGACCAGTGAAAGGGTCTGGTCATTGGCATCAATTCTTCTTTAATTATCTCTGAGTGGTATGGGTGATGAGCTGAGAAAAAGAGCTGATGCTGATTTTGCAACTAATGACTTGGATTAGGAACCTCAGCTATAACGTGAGCACAGGATCTCATTAATCATTCACGTTATCTGTCTCCCAAGGAATCGATCCCAGGGAAGACCTGAAAACCTATGTTTGAAGGAACGAGTCAAACTTACGCTTGATCTGCTGTTTCAGAAATCTTATTAGAAACATGGTTGGACATGGGCTTGTCCCAAACCAGTGGCCATGACAGGTTCTTTGGTTGGACTAAGACAGACTAGAGGTGCTGAATCTGTTGGCCTCTCTGTTCTTGTTTCTGAAGTTGTTAAAGAAAAACCATTTCACTGGTCATGAATAGTGCCAAATGCACAACACTATGGAGACATGCACAACTTGAGAGCTCTGGGGATGACTGGAATGTGATGGAAAAGTTTACCTTTTGTGCCTGAGGGAGCTGAAAAATAAGGGATACAAAAAAAGAAGAAGAAAGACGTAATCATTATATGTTCATTATAAAACTTTATTAGACTGCCCCTGGAAAATTGAAAACCAAAATAGGGAAGAAAATAGAGAAATAAAACGAAAGCCAAATTCGTTCCCAAAATGAAGCTACAGTGCCAATTACTCAAACTTGCAGTTTCAATCTGCAGTACTGATAGCTTGTCTCTGAGTTTGACAGCACTAGTTTTGGGAATTGCCTCAGGCAGCGTGTACTCTCCTGCAAAGCTGGACCCAAGGTTCTTCTGTCCAGTAAAGCCGAACAGCACAAATCCACAACCCAGCTCTTTCTTTCTGCATGCCAGCAGCTCTCAACTGGGGGACAACTGTCTGAAGATAGTTTTGTTTGTCAGAACTGGGGAGATGTGAGGCGCAGGTGGTATTTTCTTGTATTAGGCAGAAAGACCAGAGAAGCTGCTAAACATCTTTCCATGCAAAGGAGAATCTAAAACAAGAATTATCCAGCCCACATGTCAACAGTTACCCAAATTGAGATACTTGGCTATACATAATGGTAAGACTGTTAGAAGAATATTCTGTTTCTAACATCAATTTTTCTGACTTTGTAGCACATATTCCCTTTTTTGGTGGTTAAGGAAGCATGCACAAAGACTTGTGCATTTGAAATCAAGTTGATGTTTGAACAACTATGAAAAGGCAGTCAGTCAATCCACAAAAGAAGACATAAAAGTTTTCCCAATGGCACAGGCAAGGAATTGAAACTATAGGTATGTGGGGAAAGATGAACATTTGTGAGACATATTGTCTATATTTCTATATTAAGACTACTGGGATGTGGTTTAATGATACAGTACATGTTTACGATTGTCATTATAGCATGCAATGTTTTGAAAAGTATTTTTCAAATCTAGAGTGGAATTAGCATTATCCATGCATATGCATATGGTTGTTATGAGTCAGAACTGACTCGATGACACCTAACAACTACGTGAATTAAACACCAAGTTTAGGATTAAGATTTTACCATGACTTAATTTTCATCCTAGATACTATCATTTATCAAATGTGAACTTGTTACCAGGCAATGAACTAAGTCCTTTATTTGCTTTATCCCAATAAATCACAATAATCCAATGCTAGATTCTGTACTCTTCTAATCATATTTCACAGAGGGGGGAAAAAAAAATGTAACTCGGGGGTTAAGTAATTTACAATGTCTCATAGATAATAAATTGCAGATCTGGGTTGCCTGACTTGGTTGATAGGTGCCGTCGATTCAATTGCAACTCATAGTAACCCTGGATAAGGTTTTAGAGGCTATATAACTCTTTGTGGGAGCAGAAAGTCTCATGTTTCTCCCACACAGCAGCTGGTGGGTTCAAACCACCAACCCACCGGTTTGCAGTCCAGTGCTTATCCTACAGAGCCATCATGCTGCCTGACTTTAGAACATACAAATTCAATCCTACTCTCACTTGAGAACTGTAACGTCAAACTTTACACACTGACTCCTTCTATATGATATCAGAAAATGCTAGAAAATACACAACAACTAAACAGAAAACCCATTTGCATCTTCTGTTTTTCTCAGTATTTTCACCCTGTGAAGAAAGTTCTTCATTGGCACTGAGACCAGGCCTTTGTTGAACCTATCTATCCTTAGGCCCTCTCCCAGCAAAGGAGAAAATGGATAAACTTAACTCAATAGCATGTCTCCAGAACGATCTGCAGTATGATAAGCAGATTCAACTTCTCCAACACTCACTTCCAAAAGCTTTTAACCCCAGGAGATCTCCCAGTCTAGGAAGACAACAACATAACATGTTTTTCTGATTCTTTCCTCATAGGTGTGGCTGTAACTATTCAAAATGGAAGTTCATTGACTTCCTTTAGTGCTCCTCAAGAGATCATCAAAAACATATCAAGAGATGAGAAATTGAACTTAAAATGAGGAATCACTTAAAGTTTTCTGAAATATTAAACATCTTTTCACACACAGAAAAGAAGCCTGGGAGACACAAACCTTATGGAATGATAAATGCTTGTTTCCTTAGGAAAGCATTTGTACTGAATCACAACTTATATCATGCGCAATGCACAAAGGGTTGTGAGGATGACAAATGTTTGACAAACTATAAAATAAATGCCTAAGTTAAGTCCTGTACAAATAGCCAGACTTCGCAGATCTCTCTGGAAGGGGAGCTGCCCTTTCTCTCCCTTGAAGTTTTCTTTTTCTTGAAGTTTTTCCTTGGCTGAGGAAGAAACATGTCTTTTTGACTCACCCATTTAAACAGATGAGAAGAAATCTTGGGAAGGAAAATGAGAGAGTAGGTCTTTGTGGTGATGTCCTCAGTTTAAGAATGCCCTCAAACTCTCCACAAAACATGTATTTTCCTCAAGAAATAACTCATGAGAACAAAGAGCAACTGTCCAATTGGAGCTTTTAAATAACACAAATTACAGCCTGCAATGCCCTAAACAGGTTGGACCTCTGTGAAAGAGACTCAGAATAGAAAATAACAAATTTAGATCCAATCATCTGCAGCCACAAACGCTACTGCTTGGGAATTGACTCTCCAGACACATCACCCACCAAACGTTCATGAGTGGCACATGTAGCCCTGAGTGGAGACCCTGACCAGCTGAATACAGAGCCCTAGATGGAGTCCTGAGGCAAGTGTCTTCCAGCCTTGGGCTAGAGTACTCATCTGGACAAAGGGATGGTAGAGAGACATCTAGGGAATGAGCCAGATCTTAGATGGTCATCAAGTTTTGCTTTGAAATCCAAGTCTGATGATTAGTAACAGCTGTGTGGGGGGCCATGTTAAGAAGAATTCTGAAATCATGTCTGAGTTTATTTGGAAACAATGTTACAGCCAATTAACAATGTTTGCTATGGGCTAAGAAATAAAGAATGGCAAATATTATGCTGGAATTGATGATCTCTAAATGTCTAAAACCTTGTACAGTTTCCCTATGAGTTGGAACCAGCTTGATAGCACTGAACAATCACAGCAGCAAAGATCTAAATCATGTGCCTTTTTTCATAGTTTATCAATACTTGTGTAATTCATTTGTTTGGTGTTTTCCTTCCTCTGCTTGAGCAGAAGCTCCACTTCAGCTGTATGTATATTTGAACTTCTGTAAGCTTTAACTAGTGCTTTACTTACTAGTATAATCTGGGTTGATGCCAAGGTTAGATAATTGGGCTATCTGCCTTGAATCCTCTCCATCCATCTTCCCCATGCTGAGGACCTAAACTGATTGCTTTCAAGAGCAGAAGAAACTTCTCTATTAAAGGACATGACTCTTTCAGGTTCCCATATGTCTGGTACTTTAGTAGATATGTAGATCGTCTCACTGACCAATGGAGGTGCATGAAATCAACCTGTGATCATCCCATCATCATGCAGATCAGAGTGAGGAATTTTCTCTCCTTCCCACAATCTTTTCTAGACATCTTTTCTTCTTCAAAGTCACATTGCCAGGAGTTGTCCACTAGGTTGACTCAATCACTCTGGCTCTGTTTCCTCACTTATTCACTTTCATTAGGTGTCTGGACCACACAACTTCAGGTTCTTTCTAAGTCAAACACTCTGAGATGGCATGATTCTCCATCCAACCGTGTCATCCTGCCATTTTTTTTTTTTTTTAATGGAGAAGTAAGTAAGAAAGAAAGTTTTTTAGAGAAAGAGTTAAACAAGAATGAAGTTGTGTTATGCTTCAGGGCTTTCACATTCTTTAGGAAAAACTGGATACAAGTTGCTCCCATGTGGCCCTTAACACTTGAACATAGAAAGACTAGGGATTAAGAGTCATACATGAGAGAATGAGGTGGAGGAAGTGATGATGATGAACACGCTTAGTGGCTAAATGCTTTGCCCACTTTAGAAGCTCGTTTCATCCTCACAATGATAATTATTATTATTGTCCTTATTTTACAGATACTGAACTAGATAATGCTTGGAATGGCTAAATACCTTATTAAGGTTACCCAGTCAGAATATAGTCAAGCTCAGGTTGAAGTCAAATCTCTGTGTAGCCCCATACCTGCTCTAACTATGATGTTCACAGTACTATTTCTCCTGCAGATTAAGCAGTCCTGGCACCAACACAAGCTCCTGAAGAAGCAATGAATTTATTGTATCTGTTGTGATACATGTGATACATGACCTTTCAGATCATATGCCTTCATCATATGCCCTCCTAATGCCATATACCTCTTATTCATAGCATAGCCACTGCCATTTGCTTCCCATTAGCCATTTTTCCTTCTTTTTTGGCAATAGAAACCTAACTTTTAGCTAGGCTCAATTAAATGACCTCATTAGAGTTAGGTGTGGCCAAGTGGCTGACTTGTGGTTAATGAGATGTACATGTATGTTATTTTTCCAGATAAAGGTTCTCAGAAGTACATCCCTCATTCTGCTGCCTGAAAGGCAGATGCGATGGCTGGAACCCTAGCAGTCATTATAGTCTGTGAAGTGACACTGAAGATGGAAACCATACAGTAGGATGTTAAAGGCACTAGTAATGACCTGTGATCATAAAAGGTGTTATCTATACTAACTTATTGAAAACACACAGCAAATTCATTAGAGACAAACTATTATCATTCTACCTTTGCAGATGATGAAACTACAGGGACACATTGCAAAGAGCAGAAAGGTTCAGGCTTTGAGGAGGGAGGCCACTGAGGAAACTAATGCCATGATCCACATAAGAGTCAATGGAGAACTGAAACAGAGTGCTGGTGGTGGCTGGTGGCAATCTTGACTTAGATTGATTTGAAGGTAAAGCTATGGACTGCATACTGATATGAGAGAGGCAGAGAAATCAAGGATACTTCCAAGGATTTTTGGCTTGAGTACATGCAAAAATGGAGTTGCCATTTACTGAAAAGGAGATGACGAAAAAGAATCATGATGGAAGAAAAATGCTGCGAGTTTAGTTTTCAGAGACTGAAAAATTTTAAAGGTCTCTTAGACATGCAGGTGGAGGTGGAGGGTAGACAGTTGGCAATGTGAAACTTGAGTTCCAGGAAGGTTACTGTAAGCATGGACAAGATCACTGAGGTAAAGTATGCAGAATGTGAGCCTTGGGATTGAAGGCTAAAGCAGGCCATTATTTAGAATGATGAGGTACCATTGGCAGAAGAGCCTGAGAAGAAGAAACAGACGAAGTGGATGGATACTGGAGTGAGTTCTGACTCCTTGGTGTTTGAAAAAAGACCTTCCCTGAACTGAGGGGAAGACAGTGGTTTTGTTTGTACTTCCCTCCTTCACACATCCCTGAATGAGACTAAGGGAACATCCTTTGCTCTAGCTCAACACAATTTTTAAGTTGAGTGGACTCTCAAAAATAAAACTCCCATTAAAGATCTATTGATCAAAACAACACATTTCACTCTGAAATATGTAAAGACAAAATGGGAAACAAAGTATTTTCCTGCCAACTATGTAAAAACATAAAAATTTTTTTTTTTTTTTTTTTAAAACCTGGCCTACATATGTTTATTCCATTTGTAAAACTGGCCCTTTGCCTTGGGCTTTATGAATGAGCGATAAATCCCTGCTTGCTGCAACGGTTCTTTGTGTTCATTCTTTTTCCTTACGGATACATGTACTTATAATCTTCCATTCTTCTTCATTAAGCAATGTGGATAAAGATCCTTACTCCTCCATATAACAGAGGAAATTCTATGAATCGGCTTGCGCTCCAAAATCTCTAAGCCAAGCAGGGAAACATCTCTGATGAGCAATGTAGGTTCTATTCTAAATTCACTCACTTCTGCCACCCCAGAGCAAGCCACCATTATTGTTCAACTAATTCCATCAGTTTCACTCTTGTCTCCCTACTCCTTTCCAGAACAATCTACAAGTATAAACCAGGTATTTTGCCCATCTACTGGCTAAGCCTTGCTTGACTCAAAGTTTTTGCAAGGCCACTTCCTCTTGTTGGCAGATGCTCTGCCCACCCCACAGGTCAACTCTCTGCCCCCTTCCTCACTGAGGGCTATACATCCATCAGATTTCAACTTACATTCTGAAAGGAGTCCTTATCTCTACCCCAAGTTGATTTTTCCAGCATCATTTTGTTTATTTCCTATCTTATAATACAGTCTGCAACTTTCTTGTTTACTTTTTAAAATTACCTCTCCACATAAAAACTCAAGTTAATCCAAAGGCCATATCTATTTTAGTCATTGTTAGATCATAAAAGCCTAGACCTGTGCCTGGTTCATGTTAAAAGTTCAAGAAGTATTTGTTGAATGCATGGATGAGCGGACAGGTGGAAAGCTGGACTGATGTAGAGAGGAAAAGAGAGTAGGAGGAAATCAGGGAGGGAAGAAAAAGAAAAGGAGAGGAAAATGGAGGGAGGGAAGACTAAAGAGAGAGTCAGAAAGGAGTGGGGAGGAGGGGAAAGGGAAGGAAAGTTAGACGGAAAGCAGGAAGGATGGAATGCTGGATCAAGCAGATCGATTTCATATCACATCTCTACCACACAGCAGTGGGAGAAACTGAGTAACAATCTATTATTTCTGAGCTCCTGATTTCACATTATAATAATGTAGTAGTAACACTAGCTCCAAGGATTAATATGAGGATTACAAAAGATAATACATTTCTGTTGTTGTGTGCAGCTGAGTTGGTTCTGACTCATAGCAATGCTGTACAGGGTTTCTGAGGCTGTAAATCTTGCTGTCTAAAGTGCCGGGAGTTGGTTCCAACTCATAGCAATCAGGTATAGGGTTTCTGAGGAGTGGCTGGAGGATTTGAATCACCAGCCTTGCAGTTAGCAGTCCAGTGGTCATCCAACAGCTTCACAATCTTTAGGGGAGGAGAAAGCCTCATCTTTCTCCCATGGAGAGACTTGTGGATTTAAACAGCTGACTTCCAGATATCAGTCCAATGCAGTAACCCACTACACCAGGGCTTCTTCATCTATTTCTAGTCCCTACAAAAGCAACTGGCCTATCATGGTTGCTATTTTTAACTCCTGATCTTGTAATTCCCTGGTTTTCAGGGAATGCCTCCAAGCCAATTAAATTGGTGATTTCATAGCCAATTAAAACCTCCACAGATGACAGTGTGGACCTGAAACCAGAATCTCTCTTTCAGGGTCATGCTTCTCTAGCAGCAAGAGCAGGTACATGCTGATCTTTCTACGTCTCTTTCCTGGTTCCTCAGTGATCATTGTTGTTGTCGTTGTTAGGTGCCATCAAGTTAGTACTGACTCATAGCGACCTTATGCACAGCAGAACGAAACACTGCCTGATCCTGGGCCAACCTCACTACTGTCACACTTGAGTCCATCGATACCACCACTTGGCCATTCCATCTCGCAGGGGGTCGTCCTCTTTTTCTCTGACCCTCCACCTTAACAAACATGATATGCTTCTTCAGCGACTGGTCTCTCCCGACAATATGCTCAAAGTATGAGAGATGAAGTTTGGTCATCTTGGCCTCCAAGGAGCACTCTGGCTGTATGTACTTCTTCCAAAACGGATCTATTGGTTCTTTTGGCAGCCCATGGCACTTTCAGTATTTTCCTCCAACACCATAATTCAAAAGCACCAGTTCTTCTACCGTCTTCCTTATTCACTGTCCAGCTTTCACATGCATATGAGGTTATTGAAAATACCATGGCTTGAATCAGGAGCACCTTAGTCCTCAAGCTGACATCTTTGCTCTTCAACACTTTAAAAGGGTCTTGTGTAGAAGATTTGCCTAATACAATACATCATTTGATTTCTTGACTGCTGCTTCCATGAGTGTTGATAGTAGATCCAAGAAGAATGAAGTCCTTGACAACTTCAATCTTTTCTCCATTGATAAGAATGCTATTTATTGGTCCAGTGGTGAGGATTTTTGTTTTCTTTACATTGAGATGTAAGCTATACTGAAGGCTGTGCTCTTTGATCTTCATTAGTAAATGTTTTAAGTCCTCTTCATTTTCAGCAAGCAAGGTTGTATCATCTGCATATCACAGGTGATCACAGGATAACATTTATTTGGGCTATAGCATGTGACCTCACAATCACACAAAGCCATGTAAACTCATGTGAAACTGAATTTGAGGTGTTCCTACTTGCCCTGGGTTCTATTGATCTGAGTAAATAAGCAGATTTTTTTTTTAATGTTTTATTGTGAATTATGTGATAGTTTACATGGGAGGATATCAGCTTTACATTGATCCCATCATATATCGTTTCCTTGCGATGGTTACAATCCCTTCCATGCATTATCCATCAACCAAAGGGTATACCCTGCAAGCCTACCGCCCCACCCCCACCCCCAGTCGTCCACATACAGCCCCTCTGGGACAAGAGTAGAAATCTAAAACTGGACCAGCTATACAAACTCTAAGAAGAATCTCAGGTTCTAGCTTATTTCATCTCTTTCCAATTAGAATGAACTACCTGGGGGGAGGGGAGCATCCTAAATGAAATAAATTTTTTCTCATCTCTCCTATAGATAATTGTAGCTGGTGATTTCTAGGCACTCATCAAGGCTGTACAAGACTATATTATTCTTATACAAATCAAGGGATTCATCAAAATATTTCTAGAATGATTTGCTCAGTTTCAAGAACACCAAGGAGTAATTTCCTCAAAAGATCTCCAAAGTTATGTGTGAAATTTCCTTGCAAGTACAGGAAACATCATTTTTCTCCAAAGTGTAAGCAGTATCCCAGCCCTTATGATAACAATGGCAGTGGATGAAAGGGTATTTAGCTATGGCCACCCACTCTTTTTTTTCCTTAAAATCTCCATCTCCCCTGGCTTCCTCATGAATGCCAGTCTTTGTATTTTCTCTCCTTGTATTTTTTCTCTAGTCCCCTAAATGTAGACACCTCTCCGATTATTTTACTATTCCTCATTGGCACTATTTCACTCAATCTCATGGCTTGAACTATTCCCTTGATTATGGTGGTGGTGATCAATAGTAATCAAGACAGATAAGCCTACAACGTGGACAATAAGAACAAAAGCTGGGTCAATAAAAGAAAGCAAACATAGCTGACTTTCCTACTTTAAAATCATTCAAGTCTCCTTACCAATTTTTGCATTATATTTGTTAATTACTTCAAATCCTCTTGGAAAGATCCAAGGGGAGAATGTTAACTAGGCATTTTAAATTCTCCTGTTGTAATTAGTTTGGAAATTATCTTTATTTAACCATATATAATTTAATGGTGATTTATCAACATTTAGTTTGGGATACAATAATGACTACTCTTTCAAAAAGTATATTAAAAAGAAAAAGATGGATAGAGAGACTTCTAAGTGTTCCTTTAAAAACAAAAACACAAGTAATATATGGTTGTTATAGAAAATTAGATAGTAAAGAAAGACAAAAGAAAACATTTAAAATCACTTATGATGCTAACATCCATTGTGGAATCTCAGTTAACATCATATTAAATGACACCATGGGATTCTATTATTTGAATATATAATGAATTAGTGATTTAATTCTTTATTATTAACAATCCAGGCTGTTTTCATTTAGCCACTAAAATAAGTGGCACTGTAATACGCACGTTTCCAGTGAAAATTTTGCACACTGTCTCAACTTTTCAAGAAGTTGAACTGTTGGCCAAAACATATATGCATGTTTAAATTCAAACTACTCTCAAGAAAAGTTGTCCTAATTTACACATAGACCAAGATTCACTCTTGGTAAGGTTCATTTCACCATCATCAAGGCAACTCTGTGTATTGCATTAAAACAATTGTCCAATACCTTGAAAATATAGATATATGAACCTTACCTGTACCCCAAATTAATTAAAGAGGACATTAAACTTCAAAACTCCTGAATGGCTAGCTATCTGGTGGGTTTTGAGAGCACACTACCACAATGTCCACTGCAGACTAGCAAAATCAAGTAACTTAGCAGAAAAGAAGTGGTTAGATTTTTTTAAAAAACTTAACTTTCCATGAAAAGAGTTCATCTTTTTGTTCTGGAAGTAGAGTTCTGCCTAGACGAAAGGCAAACTTGCATAAATTATTCACTTGATGGAAGACATTTTTCGGGATGCTGGAAAATGTGGATTATTAATGGACAGACCAGAACAATTCTCACATTACATATTGCTAAGGACTATCAGCTGGGGGAAAGCCCTAGACATTTCACTTGTTATAATATTCTGAAAATTCTCACAATAAGAAGTCATTTCTCATTAGTCTTGAACTCTGCATTGTATTGGAAAAATAAGTTTCTAATTAAAATTGTCATTCTTCAGTTTTATTTTGGGTGGTCATCTGTTGAAAAATGATCTGAATCAGAGTTCTGGCAAAGTGGGGGAGTCCGAGTCACTGTTCGTTCCTTGTGAGAACAAGGATTGGTAGAACCAAAAGGAAAGTTGGCAAAGACCAGGAAAAAATATATATATAGCCATGAAGCATTTATGTTTTCTGCCTGGAAATTATCTTGGTCTACATAGCAATGCAAGGGCTACTAGGCATGAAGATACTAGTCTAAGGCAGCAGTATAGATGAAGGAGGATCTAGCAGAGAAGAAAGCTCCTTTCTGCAGGATTCATTTTGGGAACTATCTGAACAGGATGCAACCCCACTCAGACCTTCTCCTGAACTCCCACCCTAACCAGTGTCACTTCCAGTGTCACTTTTCAACATTGTGACTGCTTCCAGTTGGATACTCTAAGCTGCTGGTTTTAATTAAAACTTAATTTGCAAAAAATGTTTCATAATTTATGCATGTCATATAATTCCTCTGAGACTGTGAACTTGGAGCCAACTCAGGGCCATATAAGGAGACATTGTGCCGAGACAGTTGGGGGAGGAAAGGGATGTAGGAAGGGAAGTACCAACAGGGACACAACAGAGGAAGGCACTGATACCTTCTTTCAGCCTCCAGTCACCTGGATCTACAGCCACCTGGGATAAACATGGGCTTTGTTGTCTGAAAACAGAGCCAGTCTGGCAGATCCGAGACAGAGAGAACCTGAAGGGTCAACAGTGACCAGAATGGCCTTCCAAGGAAAGACTCACCAGGGAGATGGTGAGCCAAAGAACTTAAAATCCTTTAAAACAGATGAATGGGTTCCCACCCTCCATACAAAAGGAGGTATAAGGAAAAAAAAAAAAAAAGAAAGGAAAATTAATGAAAACTCAAGAGTCTGCAATGAAGCCATTACTTCACTCAACAGATGTCTTCAAGAGGGAATTTTCAGGAACCTGCCAAACTGTTGAACCACAAAGAAATCTGTGTAGCAACTTAACTAGAAACACTGGCCTCTAAGAAAGATGACCAGAAAGACCCTCCTCCAACATATGCTTTGTTAATTGTAAAGTGAACCAATCTACAGTTGTTCTCTATAGAAAGTGGAAAGAGTATATAGAAAGATAGCAATTGTCATAGAAAAACATTAAAGAGGGCAAAAATGAAGGTAAACACACCTTCATGCATCCTCATGAAGGACAGGGTACAATGTTGGTGCTATCTCTTTTACTGGCCAACTTGGCAACTTGCACATTTCACAATGTCCATAATACAAACCACGCTATGACGCTACGACAGGTATAATGGCAGGCATTTCTGATATGATGGGGTACATATAAAATCCTCATATTCTATAAAACTTCATGCTAAAAATCACAGAGCTTATGGGGGGAAATAAGAGTTTGATCCCTAACAACTTTGTAACAGAAAACTAAACAAAAATTGTGGGAACAATGGTGGTTCAGTGGTGGACTCCTCTCTTGCCTTCCATAAGGAGACTTGGGTTCTTTTACTGGTCAATGCACCTCATGCATAGTGACCACCTGTCTCTCAGTGGAAGCTTAAACATTACTATGATAATGACCGGGTTTCAGCCAAGCTTCCAGACTTCAACACACTAAGAAGAAAGACATGAATGCAAGACTTCTGAAATCAGTCATTGAAAACCTTAAGTAGCACAATGGTCTCATCAGTAAGAGATCATGGGGATAGCTCAGGATTGGCAGTGTTTTCTTCCATTAGGCATGGTGTCACTATGAGTCAGGAATCAGCTCCACAGCATAGAGCCACAAATCCTAGGAAAATATTAACACAATTAAAAAGACAAGTCTTTTTTTTTAAAGTAAGTGTTTTTCTCATTTAATAAAAGGAGATGATAGTTTTAAATTAGGAGATGTACAGAATTGAGGCTGCTGAGTTATGAATATAAAGACAAACTACTTACAGACTGGACTCAACCAGGCAGGAAGCACTTCCAAGACAGAATCATATCCAAAAGGAGACAGGAAGAAGAGCATTAAGTTCATGTGCAGTACTGCACTTCTCTTCAGCCTTCTGCTCTCTACTGTGTTGTTCTTTGCTTTCACCTACTATTTCCTTAGTGGTATAAAAAGTAAGCAGTCTGAGGAAAATGTCCTAAGGACCAATGAGATTCCATCATATAATAACGTCATTTCTATTTACCAATGGCTGATGAGCTAACTCACATTATAGAAATAAGTTCCACAGTGGAACAAATGATATTCTATTACCACATCATGACAATTTTTTCGTAGAAACTGATACTATATAAAATATTGGATACTACCTTTGACTTTTTGGTAGCCATAACAAATAGGTACAGAGTTGAAGCTGAAGAAAATTAAAAACAAGTCAACAAACACTGAATTACAACTGAGTATATTCTACCTGAAAAAAAAAAAAAAAAATCCTCACTGCTGTACCAATAAGCAACAGAATCAGAAAATGTGAAAATACTGAAGCTGTCAAGGATTTCATTTTACTTTGTAACACAATCTCCACCCATTGAAGCAGCTATCAAGAAATCAACCAATGTACTACATTAGGTAAAAATGCCAAGTTGTAACTTCAAGGAATAAGGTATATCTGATCCAAGTCACGCTATTTCCAAATGCCTCAGACACATGCGAAAGCTGGACAATGAATAAGGAAGACGGAGAAAGAACTGATGCCTTTGAATTCTGGTGTCGATGATGAATATTGAATATATTGTAGATCACTAGAAGAATGAAAATATCTGCCTTGGAAGAAGTATATGTTCCTTAGGAGCGAGGATAGCAAAACTTCATCTCATGTACCTTGGATATACTGTAAGAATAAACTATTCCCTGGAGAAGGACATGCTAGGTAAAATAAGGGGCAGCAAAAAAAGGAAGATGCTCAACAAGGTGGGCTAACACAGACGCTGCAACAACCGGTTTAAACACAGCAACAATTTTGAGTCTAGCGCAAGACCAAGTAGAATTTTGTTCTGTAGTACACAGGGTCACTGTGAGTCAGAGTCAACTTGATAACACCTAACAACAATAACATATTCCCTGTTACTCTATAACTTACCCTGAAAACAAAGAATGTGATGTTGTTCTAGCTCATTTTATTGAAACTACACTAATAACTGTCTAAGAGAGAGGACAGATGACAACAGTCCACCTCATTGTTTCCAGAACAGGTCCTCTGCAGCTCTAAAAACAGCTGATGAGGTAATGCCTTTACCAAAGTCCCTAACAGCAATGATGACTATATCTAGGTTTATCTCTAATCTCACAGTCAACTCAGTTTTTCCATTCCATTTCTTGTATGAAAAATGTAACAGGCTTTTAAATACAATCAAGTGACTCTAAGTTTCTTTCAACCATCAGTGCTGTATCCCACAGAAATAAGCACACTAAAGAAACTGCTCTCAGCAGATGTGTCAGCTGAGTTAGATGTGATCCACATCAGGGTTCTCAACTAAGGAATCCTTCAGGAAACTTCCACTCTGATTCTAGTCTATGTAAAGTTATTTTGTATGGAACCTCTAAGAACGTCTCCTTCTCTTACATATAGTGTTTACCTTAGTTCATTCAGAGAAAAAAATGTTCAAAGTCATACATTGAATGATATTAATTCTGTTTGTGCATCTAAGCACACTAAATTATGATTGGATTATATTTTTTGTAACAATGAGCTCTTGGATGGACTAAGTGCTTACTCTAAGCTAGGCACTGGACCATTTGCTGTAGATGTATCCTCATAAGACACTCTACAGACAATCCTTGAGTCCTGGTGTGGCACTGTAGAATTAAGAGCTGGACTGTAAAGTCGGTTTGAACTACAAGGTCAGTGGTTCCAACCCACCAGACACTCCTCAGAAACCCTATACAGGGTCGCCGTGAGTCCAAAATGACTCCACAGCACTTAGCAACAACAACAGTATGATCATATACATTCTACAGATGGAAACTGTTTCTGATTCCAAAGCCTGCTTTTGTCTCAGTGGGACAAACTGGGCTACAGATGTGAGAATCCTATGGAACCCATATCTACTCTGCACACATGGAATCATCATGAGTCCAAATCAACCCGATGGCAACTGACAACAAGAAGGATAAAAAAAGCCAAAAAATGCCACTGGTCTTTTCCTAAAAATTGAGATATCATGGAAATATGAAGTAAAATTAATATAAAATTGAATGGTCTACAATTAGACCACAAAGAGCTTTGTTCACTATTTATGCATGCCAACACACTACTATACACATACTACAAGTTTACTTTGGTAGTATCTATAAAGGAGAAATTCTGTTAATATGCTAAGAATACTGATTCTCTCATACTACATTTTCTTTCCCACCACTCCAAATATAAGGTTTGACAGTCCTTAAGGACACTTTGTCAAACATTGTTGTTGTTGTTGTTGTTAAGTGCCATTTAGCAGGTTCCTACTCATAACGACCCTATATAGGATTTTGAGAAGTGACTGGTGAATTTCAACCACGAACCTTGTCATTCAAACCGATCTTATGGTCAAGTGCTTATCCTACAGTGTCATACCAGGACTTTTATAGCTTCCTATAATTATAATCATAGCTTCCTATAATTTTGACGTCTGTGTGTATTTCAACAGAATTTTTTTTTTGCTTAATTTCCAATTAATCATAAAACATCAGAACTCTTACCAAGTACCTTTATTTTATAATGCCCTTTTGCCATCCTGCAGGACTCTTTCCCTCTGAATTAAGAGATATCTGTGCTAAACAACTCAAAGAGGCAAATTTGCTTTTGAAACTCACATTCAGGAGTCATAAGAATTGAAATGCCTAGAATAGACCTATAAAATGATATCATTTATATAGAATACATAAGCTAGGTAACAATCTCAAGAAATGAAAAGATAAGCATTACTGACTTGTAAAATTCACCGAAATTCTAAATTCAGTATATGATTTTGAATATGAATGGAAAATAGAACAATTTAATTAAATACTCATGGCATAAAAACCCAAAAACTCTTTTAATAATCATTGGCTTTTAATTCTAGATTTCTGTTTATGGGCATAATGGCATAACTACTAGCCATTATTGTACTAGCTCTCCTGTCATAAATAACTGAAAAACTGGATATATTTTTGTTGTTGTTAAGTGTCATTGAGTCAGTTCCAACCTATAGAGACCTTGTATAAGGTTCTGACCTATGGAAACCCTGTATAGGGTTTCTGAAGGAGCTCTGGTAGCGTAGTGGTTATGAATTAGTACCACTGACTCGATCATAGGCTACCTTTGTTAATGAGTCTTCCTCCAATCCTGATACTATGTTCTTCTTCATATAATCCAGCTTCTCAGATTATTTGTTTAATAAACAGATTGAAAAAGTATGGTGAAAGAATACAACCCTTGTTGTTGTTGTTAGGTGCCATCAAATCAGTACCAATCATAGCAACCGTATGCACAACAGACTGAAACACTGCCACATTCTACGCCAACCTCACAGTCATTGCTACGTTTGAGACCTTTGCTGCTGCCACTGTGCCAATTCACCTCATAGGTGACCCTTTTTTATTTTTATTTTTCTCTGACCCTCCAATTTACCAAACATGATATTTGTCTCTAGGGACCGGTCCTTCCTGATAATAGGTCTGAAGCAATAGAGACAAAGTCTGGTCATCCTGGCTTCCAAGTAGCCTTCTGGCTGTATTTCATCCAACACAGATTGACTGGTTTGTTCTTTCGTCAATCCACGGTAGTTTTAATATTCTCCTCCAACACCATAACTCAATTACATAAATTATTTTATGGTCTTTATGCACTGTCCAACTCTCACATGCATATGAGGTTATTGAAAATACCATGGCGTGGGGTCAGGCGTACCTTAGTACTGAACTGACATCTTTGCTCTTGAACACTTTAAAGCGTTTTTATGCAGCAGATTTGCCTAATGTAATACATGCTTTGATTTCTTGACTGCTGCTTCCATGAGTGTTTATGGTTGATCCTAGAAAAATGAAGACCTTAACAACTTCAATCTTTTCTCCAATTATATGGATGTTGTTTATTGGTTCAGTGGTGAAGATTTTTCTTTTCTATACATTGAGATGCAACCCATATCAAAATTACCATATTTACCATTTCTATCTTCATCGGTGAGTGTTGTAAATCCTCTTTGATTTCAGCATGCAAGGTTGTATCATCTGCGTATCACAGGTTATTAATGAGTCTTCCACCAATTCTGATGCCACATCTTTCTTCATATTATCCAGCATCTCGGATTATTTGCTCAGCATATATGGATTGAATGTTGTTGTTGTTGTTATGTGCCGTGGAGTTGGGTTCCGACTCACAGCGACCCTGCACAGGGTTTCTGAGGCTGTAAATCTTTACAGGAGCAGAAAGCTTCATCTTTCTCCTGTGGAACAGCTGGTAGTTTCGAACTGCTGACGTTACAGTTCACAGTCCTATTTGTAACCACTACGCTACTAGAGCTCCTTTTAGAATGGATAAGTATGGTGAAATTATACAACCCTGGTGCATACCTTTCCTAATTTTAAACCATTCGATGTTCTCTTGTTTGAACAACTGCCTCTTGGTGTATGTACAAGTTCCTCATGAGGGCACTCAAGTGTTCAGGAATACTCAAGTAAACACATTCTCTGTCAATGTACAGTTATAGCCATTTTTAAATTATATGACTCTGGAGCACATTTTTTCCTGATTTTAAGCCACCCAGTATCCCCTTGTTTTATTTTGAATGATTGCCTCTTGGTCTATGTACAGGTTCCTAATGAGCATGATTAAGTTTTCTGGAATGCCCATTCTTGGCAATGCTATCTGTAGCTTGTCATGATCAACACAGTTGAAAGTCTTTGCATATTCAAAAAGGTAAACATCTTTCTGGTATTCTTTGTTTTCAGCAAGATCTATCTGATGTCGGCAATGATATCCTTCACTCCCTATCCTTGTCTGAATCTGGCTTGTACCTCTGGCAGTTCCCTGTCAGTGAATTGTTGCAGCTGGTTTTGAATGATCTGTAGCAGAATTTTACTTGCATATGATATTAATGATAATTGTCTGATGAGTTCCCATTTGAGTCACCACTCTTTGGAATGGACACAAACAAATCACTTCCAATCAATTGAACAGATAGCTATCTTCCAAATTTCTTGGCACAGGTGAGTGAGTGCTAAAGTGCTGAATCAGTTTAATGAAAGATATCAATTTTTATCCCATCAATTCTTGAAGCCTTGCTTTTTGCCAATGTCTTCAGTGTACCTTGGAATGCTTTCAGTACCACTGACTCTTGATCATATGCTACCTCTTGAAGTGGTTGAACATCAGCCATTCCTTTTTGGTACAGTGACTCTGTGTATTTCTTCCATCTTCTTTTGACGCTTTCTATAATCATTCAATATTTTGCCCATACAATCCTTTAATTTTTCAAGTCAAGATTCGAATTTTTTCTTTAGATCTTTAGAGTGTATCCTTCCCTATTGACTTTCTAACTCCACGTCTGTGCACATTTCAATATAGTACTTGACTTTGTCCTCTTGAGCTGCTCTTTGAAATTTCAGCTCTTTTACATCCTCCTTTCTTCCATTTGCGTTAGCATCTCTATGCTGGAAAGCAAGTTTAAAAGTCTCTTTGGCCATTCATTTTGATCTTTTTCTTCTTTCTTGTCTTCTTAGTGACCTTTTGCTTTCTTCCTACATGATGTTCTTGATGTCAACCCACAACTCTTCTAGTCTTTGGTCATTAGTGTCTAATACATCAACTCTGTTCTTGAGATGATCTCTGAGTTCAGGTGGGATGTTCAAGGTCATATTTTGACTCTTGTGGACTTTTGTAAAATTTTCTTCAGCTTCAGTCTGAACTTACATGTAAGCAATTGATGGTTTGTTCCACAGTCTGCCCTTGCCTTGTTTTGGCTGATGATATTGAATTTTTCCACTGTCTCTTGCCACATATGTACTCAATTTGATTTCTGTGTGTCCCATCTGGTGAAGCCCATGTGGATAGTCATATTTTATGTTGTTCAGAAAACGCATTTGCAATGAATAAGTCACTGGTCTTGTAAAAGTCTATCATGTAATCTCCAGCATCGTTTCTATCACCAAGGCCCTATTTCCAACTACTGAACTTTCCTCTTTGTTTCTAAATGTTGCATTTCAACACACCAGCAATGACACCCCCTAACTCCATATTCTCTTCTGAATTCAGACAGCTTGAACATCTTTCTGGGAGTTCCCTGTTGATGTACAATTGCAGTCATTTTTTAATTATCTTCAGCAAAGTCTTACTAGCATGGTTGTGGTGGTGGTTGTGTGCCGTGGAGTTGGTTCCAACTTATAGCGACCCTGCGTAGGTTTTCCGAGGCTGTAAATCTTTACAGGAGCAGAAAGCCTTGTCTTTTTCCCATGGAATAGCTGGTAGTTTCGATTGATGAGTAATTGATTTTCTTTTCTGCAGTTGGTCCCTGGTTTTATCTGGACTGATGCTACAGAGCTTTTCACAGATGTAGTTGATTTGATTCCTGTGCAATCCATCTGGTAAAGTTCATGTGTATAATCATCAATTATGTTGCTAAAAGAAAAAAGTATTTCCTGTGAATAAATTATTGGTCTTAAAGATTCTATCATGAGATGTCCAGCATTAATTCTATTACCAAGGTTTTATTTTCCAATTGCTGATCCTTCTTTGTTTCTAATTTTCATGTTATAATCACCAGTAATTATTCCTGAGTCTTGATTGTTCCTTTAATTAATTTCATATTGCAGAAAGTTGTAAAAATAGTCAACTTCTGCATGTTTGGTATTTGTGGTTGTGCATAAATTTGAATAACAGACCATATCAATTTGTGTTTTTTGAAGATGTATAGATATTCACTGATAACTGACTGCACTGCACTTCAGGATGCTGTTTTTGTTGTTAGGTGCCATCAAGTCAGTTGCAGTTCAAGGAGACCCTGTATAGGGTTTCCACGGTGGTAAAGCAATCCTTATGGGAGCAGAAAGACTCACTTGTCTCTTGTGGAATGGCTGCTGGGCTTCAACCACCAATCTTATGGTTAGTAGACCAATGCTTACCCTACCAAGCCACAGTGTTTCAGGATAGATCTCAAAATGTTCTTTTTAATCATAAATGTCACACTATTCCTTCCACTTTAATTCATTGTTTCTGGCATAGTAGGTCATATGATTGTTGAATCCAGAATGGCCAGTATCAGTCCATGTTAGCTCATGCATACTAGGATACTGATCTTGAAGTGTTCTACTACATTTTTGATGATTTCCAATTTTCCTTGATTCATACTTTCTATTCATGCTATGATTATTAATGGATGTTTGCAGCTATTACTTCGCATTTTGACTTACGCCTTATTAGCTTAGGTCCCAAAGATTTTGATGAACCTGCATCATTAAGGTTGACTGGAATCTGAGAAGGCAGCTCTTCCCTAGATGCATTTTGAATGCCTTCTAACCAGGGATGGTCATCTTTCCGCACTACATCAGACAATATTCTATTGCTATACAGATCATTTTCATTGGCTAATTTTCACAAGGAAAGCATCAGGCATTTCTTCCCAATCTGTTTTAGTCTCAAAGTTCTGCTAAAACCTAACCATCAGTATAATTTCCATACTCACAGCAACATTGTATGACAAGCTGACAGATGAATAGTGGGTCAAAAGTAAGGATTATCACTGAAACTCTCACCACAAACAATGCAAGACAGACCACAGAACTTCTTTAAATTAGCAAACTAAATGAAAAAGTAAAAGTTGTTAACCCAGAATTCTCACACTTCTGGTGTGGATATATAAGATAAGCATAGGACTACAAGGTCCGTTTGAATCACAAGGGCTGTGGTTCAAACTCACTAGTTATTCCTTGTAAACCCAATAAGGTTAGCTATGAGTTGGAACTGACTCATCAGCACTTAACAACAACCACGTAGAATTCTAGCATAGTTGATTATGAGTTGGGCTGCTAACCGCAAGGTCAGCAGTTTGAATCTACCAGTCACTCATCAGAAGAAAGATGACATTTTCTGAAATACACAGCTTCGGAAACCCTATATAGGGTCGCTGTGTTTAGGAACTGACTCGGGAGCATATGACCACCACCACCAGCCGAGAATTCTTCAGCCAGTGAAATACTAAAATAAAACAAAACAAAACTGTGAGATTCCACCAGGATAGCTATATTGTAGAAAAGGTTAAGGGAAGTTCTTCAGGTTAAAAGAAAATGATTGGGAATGAAGGTTTGGATTTATACAAAGGAATAAATAACAAAAGAAATGGAAAATATGTAGGTAGTCCAAGGTTTTATTTCTCATTTGAAATTTCACCTTTAAAGTAAAATGAAGACAATATAATGTAGGATTGGAGTTCTGGTGTGGTGCTGTGGGTTAATGCACTGGACCACAAACTCTGTTTGAACCTCAAGGATGGCAATTCAAACTCACCAGTTTCTCCTCAGAAACTCTACAGTGGGTCACTATGAGTTGGAACCAACTTGATGGCACTTAACAGGAACAATGACAATGTAGGATTTAAAATATATGTGGAAGAAAAGTATAATAGTAGCACATAGAATGGAAGGGGGCGTGAAAGTATGTTATTATATGTTTCTTCCATCATAATTAAAAGTACATGAGTTGGAGGTAGACTATGAGAAACTAAAGATACAAATTTTTTAAACCATAGAACGAACCACCACTAAAAAGACACAACTAAGCAGAGTCCTAGTGTGGTTCTGTATGATAAGCACTGAATTGCTAACCACAAAGTCCATGGTTCAGACCTGCCAGGTGCTCCTTGGAAATTCTATACAGGTTCACTATAAGTCAGAATTGACTCCACAATACTTAATAACAATAAGGGTTATAGCTATTATACCAATATGGAGATAAAATGGAACTGAAAATGATCAACTAATTCAAAATGGGGTAGAAAAATAAAAGAAAAAAGTACAAAGAGATAATACATTTATAAAGTAAATAACAAGACGATAGACTTAAAATCAAACAATACGTGGTTGTTAAGTGCCATCAGGTCAATTCTGACTCATAGCAGCCCTGTACTACCAGTGTTTCTGAGGACCAACTGGTAAATTTAAACTGCCAACCTTGTGGTTCAAACTGATCTTGCAGTCCAGTGCTTATCCTTCAGCATGACACCAGTTGTTGTTGTCGTTGTTGTTGTTAAGTGCCATCGAGTTGGTTCCAACCCATAGCGACCCCGTATAGGTCTCCAGGGAGCAACTGGTGAGCTCGAACTGCCAACCTTGCAGTTCAAATGGCTTTGCAGTCTGGTGCATTAACTTATAGTGCTACACCAGGACTCTGCCTTACACCAGTGGTGGTGGTGGTTATGTGCCATGGAGTTGGTTCTGACTCATAGTGACCCTGTACAGGGTTTCCAAGGCTGTAAATCTTTACGGGAGCAGAAGGCCTCATCTTTCTCTTGTGGAAGAGCTGGCAATTTCGAACTGCTGACCTTGTGGTTCACAGCCCGATTCGTAACCACTTTACTACCAGAGCTCCTTATTACACCAGTTGTTGTTGTTGTTAAGTGCCGTCGAGTCGGTTCCGACCCACAGCGACCCTGTACAGGGTTTCCAAGGGTGTAAATCCTTACGGGAGTAGAAAGCCTCATCTTTCTCCCGCGGAGCGGCTGGTAGTTTCGAACCGCTGACCTTAAGGTTAGCAGCCCGATTCGTAACCACTACGCTACCAGAGCTCCTTAGTAATAGATAATTACATTAAGTGGAAATGTACTAAACACACCATGTAAATGTAGATATTTTCAGCCTATTATAAAAGACTACTAGTTTATCTGTAAGAAGTAAAAATATATTTTTGTTGTTGTTGTTGAAGGCCAAAAAACCAGGGTAGGGGACCAAAAAAATGTGTACCAAAAACAATTAAAAGAAAGTTGGGGAAAAAGGGAGGAGGGAGAAAGTTGGAGAAGTTTTCAAATATCAAAATAGAGGTATTACTAGAGCTATTTCATAATTATAAAAAGTTCAATTTATCAGTAAGATGACAATCCTCAGTCCTATGGCATGTTCCTAATAATATAGATTCAAAGTTCATGATCCAAAAAACTGACAAAATTAAAATAATGAAGTACATGCATTTAGAACTTTGGTTGAAGACTTCAATATTCTACTCTTAGTAATTGATAAAAGCAAAACAAAACACCATCTAGACAGTAAACCAGTAAAGATACAAAACACTGGAACAATATCAACCGACTTGACCTATTTGGCTTCTACAGAACAACAACACTGTAGTTGTAAAATACACATTCTTTTTAAGTACATATAGAAACTCATCAAGAATGTTCATATGCTAGGCCATAAAACAAGTCTCAGTAAATTTGAAATTACTGAAACTGCACATAGTCTATTCTCTGAGCTTAATACAATTAAATTAGAAATCAACAACAATACCTGTAAAATTCACAAATATATGGAGAATTGCAGATTTCAAAATAGACCACGTGCCGGAAAATAACTAGGGAAATCAGAAAATATTTTTGAATTGAATTAAAATGAAAACACAACATCAAAGTAATGAGGTGAGTAGGAACAATGCTTAAAAAGAAGCTTGTAGCAACAATTGCTTATAATTAAAAAAAGGAGAAAAGTTTAAAAGCTCTGATTAGAATTTTTACTTTAGGAATCTAGAAAAGGGCAAATAAACCTAATATAAACAGAAAGAACTTTTTAAATTTTTGTTTAATTTTAAAACTAAACAAAACAAAACAGTAAAAATCAATGCAACAGAAAATGGATGAACAAGAGAGTACAATCAGTGAAACCAAAGTGTAGTTCTTTCAATTAAATTGAAAAATTTGTAGCTAGGCTGATCACAAATTGCCAATAAAAGGAATGAAAGAGAAATACAATAGTTGATGCTAATGTCATTAAAAGGACAATAAGAAGAGAATATTGTTAACCACTTTATGACAACAAAGTCAACAACTTGGGAGAAATAGAAAAATTCCCTAAAACCCAAAATTGATGAGGAAAATGCATGTAAGATTATTTAAAATATCCATATACTTCCTAATTCACTTATGACACCAGTATTAAAAAAAAAAAAATTGTCAAATACAGGACAAGGAAGGAAAACTGAAACCGGTTGAAAACAAAGAGGACAAAATTCTTAAAATAGGCATTTATTTTGAAACTGAGTAGACGTTTTTGACTACCTCAAGCTAGAGAGTATGAGGAAAATGATACTAAGGGACTTCTAGGGACAGAATATAAAAAATGCCATGCCATTCTGCTTTACTCATGGAAGCCAGCTAGCATGCTGTCAGAAAACTCCAATTAGCCCATGGAAAGTGAGTAAATGGAAAGACAAACTACGGAAATGTGGCCCTGACAGCGGAAGTGAGGTCATACCCAACAGCCAGGATCAGTCACTGGGTGTGTGAGTAAAGATGCTTCCACAGGATACCAATCATCTGATTCGAGTTATCTCAGTTTTTTGAGTTTTCACAACTAGGATCCCAGATATCAAACCACATTCTCATTCCCTGTCCACTCTGCATGAAGACATTAAAATGGTTGTTTGACACCACTATGTTCTGGAATGTTCACTAAGCTGCATCAGCAACATAAGATAGGAAATTCTTTTATTGGAGAGGAAGCTGTTTTGTGAGAAGAGTGACTTGAACAAGCTAAAGTAAATGTTGAATGGTAGAGCTAGGGCACCAACCAAGCTTTCCCTGCAGAGCCACTGCAAAATCATTGGTCTAAAGAAAAAGAGTTCCGTGTGTGGCATAACCTTATTCCCTAGAGTCCCAGGTTCTGGGCTGTAAGAAGCTTTGGTCCCATCATCATATAGACTGGCCGCTGCTCTGACCTGGTCCTGTGACTTTGTTTCAGGAAGAGGTCAGGATTTGGTGGGCCTGAGTCACACAGCAAAAACCATCTTACTATTATGTCTGTAGCACACATATTCATATATCCCAGATGTCTACATTTACAAAGTTCAAGTAGCTCAATCAGTCATCATTTCTGGGCATTTATACAAAAGTTGGTTGAAGCACGAACTTAAGTAATTCTTGCCAAACAGCTGCAAGAGCACAGGAAGTAAAGGAATAAAACCTGTTTTAATCCTGGCTCCCTCTTTAGTACATCACAAGAGATATCAGGTGGTGAACCAACAAGTATTTACGATAACAGGACAAAAATAATTTACTCATTTCCTTCCTAGAAAGATGACGATGACTAAACTTGGAATGTTGAGATGACTTAGCATTTTCTATTTTTTTGTCTCCTCCTCTATTCCTTAATTCTTCTCCTTTTCCCTTTATACAAATATCAGTTTATTTATTTATTTATTTTTAATGAAGGTATAAGTCCTCCACCACATGGTTTGATGTACAGACTATTAGAAATGGGAGTGAGTTGTAGAGAACAGCTGTTTTGAGCTTGTACAGTATCTTCTCCTCCTTCCTTCAGCAATAGCACTTTGATTTGCCCATTAGAAACCACCCATCTCCTACTCTCAAGTTCATGTGGTTAGGACGTAGCTTTTATCTCCCTCTCCCAAATCCAAGGGTACTCAGGTGAGTTACACTTGTCCAATAAGAACAATCCATCCTGTTGACCAGCTGATGAGTTTGGGCAGAGATGAACACATAGCCAAAGCAATGAGAGTTAGTACCATGGCTTCAGTTCGCTAGAACCATGAGGAAACAGATCTGTTTCATATAAAAGAGTTCTACTCATCCTTCTATGCAAATCTGGAGTGACTGCACGAGAATCAGCATACAAGGCAGAAAGCTGGGCTTCCTGGCCCACAGAGTAGTTAAAGCTCACTGCCTTCAGAAAGAAGGCTAACTGATGTGTGAGGTGCTCTTCGAGATACTTAATTGAGGGAGTTGTGTTTGTTGAACCACAGAGCTCAAGTTGAGTACCTTTGGGATAAGGCTTACAGTGAAATGCAGTGCCCTTTGGGTATTTATCAGCAGCTTTAAGAGAGCATTGTAACGTTGCCTGAGCAGGCAGATGCCATGCCAAGGGGCCATGGGCCAGATAGAGTCCTGTCTGTGAGCATGGCAAAGAGGTCATCCTGACCAAACAACCTCTTAACTTCCCTAACAAACACCATTAATGTGAGTATTGTCTCTGAGTTCTGTGGCTATTGCAATGTACTACTGAATCCATCTGAGAAATAGAGAGTTCTGGGGGAGGTTTGGCGGGCTTCAGAACTGGTAAGGATGAGTGGAGGCATGTCTGACCTCAGCCTCGGAATCAGCCTTGAGCTGATGCTGAGTTTGATTCCCCTTCCCTCTTAAGAAATTAGAGAAAGTCAGATGCTGTCCCCAAGTCATTCCTTTTCTTAATGGCTCAAATAATTTCATTTGAATAAAAGAGCCTTGCTAATTAAGGAAGGAGACAAAAAGAAAGCTCTTAATCCAACCACCTCATTTTAGAGGCCCAGAAAACTCAAGTGACTTTCACAAAGTGAGTTCACGAGAGGACTCTGCCTCTTAGCCACCAATCGGTGAATCACATTCTCTGTTAAACCCCACCACTGAGGCCACTAGGGAGCTCAGAGCTTTGGCTCAGTCTTTTGGGATGGGGACAGGACTGTTACTACCCCATTATGTAGGAGAGGCCACCTGCCTCTCACATTACTTACCTACTCACCCTTTCATGAACAGCTAGAGATCTGCCATGCTCTGGGCAGTGTTACAAAACTGGGGTCATGCTTCCTGGAGTGTATCATAGACAGTGGACACTCAGAGAACCAGCCTTCAAGGAAGGGTACGTAACATGCTGGGAACAGGAGGCTTCACTGGGAGATCCTCTTCAGCCATAGATAAAAGTGTCATCTACAGAAGCAGCTGTAGGTCCACTATTACTGAATTCTTTACAGAACACATCTTCCTTCATCTGCACTGGGCTCAGAAGGAAGTCTGGCATATTTACAAACTAATGTTTGTAAACCAGGGATCAAACTTATTTCTGAACCTAGCAGATTTCAGAAATAAATGGCAGAAATCACATTGCATGGCTCTAAAATAGTGATTTGGTTTTTCAAAAAAGTTTTTGGAATTAATCTTTTTTTATTTTTTAATATTTTTTAAAGTGAAATCAGCTTACTTTTGTGACAAGTTAATTAAGTCCCATCTGTCTTAATGTGACTGCCCTCTGTTTTAAAGTGGGAGAAAAAAGAGAGAATCCAAACTGGCAATAATGTCCTTTTAATTGAATAAACCAACAGTTTTCTCATTCTAATGAGCATAAACTGTTTACAGAAAAGATTTTATTTAAATTACCCAGAGTGATTACTTTAAATGCACAGTTTGGTTAAAAGCTACAGTCATAAATAATTAATTTTTTCTTTTAAAAAAATTATGCAAAGTTAAGCCAGAAGGCTAAAAATGGAAAGAGTCTAATCACACATGAACTGTGCTTACATTCTCTTCCCAGCCACTTGGACTCCCTGCTCCTGGCTTTGCACCTGCTCTGCATGTAGACAGTGCCTGCCCTTACTCCTGCTACCAATTCTTTCTACTCCAACCAAACATTAACTGAGACCAACAAATGGTTTAACCAGCTTGTCCCATGTTCCAAATAATGTCATATGCATGTGAACAATAACAAAGTCTTGATGAAGGAGGTGAGATCGAATGACTTGACCAGGGCAGCTGTTAAGTGCAGGCAGGCACTCTGCAGAGAATAGAGTTCAGAGAAATAAACTCCTCTTTGAGGAACTTTTGTAGACTATCCACAGAGAAATGTGAGTGCAAATACAAGAAAGGTGTTAAACAGTAGGCAGTAAAATCTTCCGATACCTGCTAGCCAGTGGACTGGCTAACAGTGGCTGGCAGGACCATCATGAAATCTAGGATTGCTGTATAGTGGGGATGTGGGTTTTTCAGATCAGACTCATTCTGAGACTACACAGTCCCATTGCCCTCACCTGGTGCTGTTTCACTACAGAGACACAGCTGAGCAGAGTCAGGAAGGAAAAGCCCTTAATAGTGATGGGCTACTGCCAAAGGCACTACAGTGCACACGAAGGCTGGGAGCAGAGGGTCAGCTGTGATCAGCACTCCGGAAGTATGAGTGGTGCTGAAGGGAAAGTGAGAGCTCAAACAAAGTATGGAGAGACTGAGTTGTGTAACACTGTTATTCAGATATCGGGAGCCCGTACACATAGGAAAGAAGTCAAAGAAACACTAGATCCAGGTGCTGAAATCATTTGAAGAGGATGAAAGCAGATGCTGGAAAGCAGGAGGTGAAGCAAGCACAGGAAAAAGTTCTGAATGCCACAGTCCGGAATAAGGGATTCCCAGCTCTGAGCAGATTATATGCCTCTGGGATTTCATTTGGGCACCAGCTGTTTTTAAAGGTTTTGAAATGAATACCTTTGTATGGCATTCACCACAGCGTGTCACCCCTATCCCTACTGTCTTACACCAGCCTGGTCCTTGTGAAAATGTGCACCTTCGACACTTGACGTGAATAATAAATCAGTGGGTATTGGATGTTGGCTTCCAGTAGCAGCAGGCAACCGTACTCTTTTGTTGCCATAGACCAGTGAGTGAGAAGGGAAGTGGGTGGTCCCTGAGGGGGTGCTGCAGGGAACATGATTCCTAAAGATCATCAGGAAATGCAGCACAGAGCCAGGGTTCTTCCTCTGTGCCAAACACAGTTCCAAGTGCTCTCTGATGTTCCACCAGACACCCTGCAACAATCCAGAGCCATAGATTCTACCACTAAACATATGAGGAGACAGCCAGGATGATAAGTAGGGGAGTGAAGATTTGGACCCAGACCTTCAAGCTCCAGGGCCCATGTTTTTAACCATCATGGTACACCCTTGATCCCTACTTCATCCAGTGACACACATAGGCTACTGTGGAGGAAAGAGAGAACATTCCTGACTATATAAGAAGTTTATTTGATTCATTCTCCAAAAAACGCCAAATTATCGTTCTTTGGGAAAACAAAAGGGATGGATTTCAACTTACATAAGACAAGTTCTGTCTCCTAAGGCAGTTGCCCTGCTCTAACTTGCTCAGCCTAACCTGAGGAACCCTGAGCCCCTCCCTGCTCCTGCTCAGTTTCGATATGAGTCAAATTGGTCTCACTGAACGCTGTTAGAATCCATTTTTGGTTTAGAAGAGCTTTAGAAAAAGCTCTAACGGCTCATATAGCTAGAAGTAAATAGCAGTTTAATGAGTAATGAGCAAATGAATCAGAGGCAAAGATTAAATTTCCATCCAAATAACCATAGGTTTCACCATTAAGTGGGGAGAAAACAGTTTGATTTTGGCCAAAGCCACATGGATTTTCCCAGCCTACTGAGTACACATGGATTTGGGGAGAATTTGGGATTTGGATATGTTCACAAATTTATTTCAGAACCAAGCATATGATGACAACTTTATAGCTTCCAGAATCTCCACTGAGTTCTCATCCAGGGCTAATACCCAACAGCATGACACTAGAGGTCTATGCATAGGGCAAACTGGGAACATGGTGATACACGGGCAAATGGTGGAATGCTCAAACACAGGGGTCTTAAAAGGGTTTCTGGAAACTCCCATCATCTTTTCATTCTACTTCCCAAAAGCTTTTGAGAGGCCCCTCGTAACCGATTGGCTTTATTTTGACATATTTTTCTGATCCAGAAAAAACAGGGTTTTTAAAAAAGCAAATACCATTACTGGATTTTGAGAAATGATTTGACCTTTTACTACTCTAGTTCTACCATATGCAAAGGTGGATAATAAATAGCACTTATCCATAAGACTGCAGCACTACAGGATAAGCACTGGATTTCTAATTGCAAGGTTGGCAGTTCAAACCCACTAGTTGTTCCTCATAAACCCTATACAGTAGGAACCAACAACAACAATCCCATACGACTATTGTATATTTATGGTTGTTTTTTTGTTACCACTATTTTTGGACTGTTCAATCAATGTTGTGTAGACTCAGGGAGCAGCATGTGATATGTTGCTTTTTGTTTTTGTTTATCCATTCAGAAAAATATATTTATTGTCTCCTACATACTCTGATTCTCTGTTATTCATAAGGTTTTCAGTGACTAAAGATTTGGAAGTAGTTCATCACTCTTTCTTCTTTGTCTGGAAGCTCATCTGAAACCTGTCCACCATGGGTGACCCTGCTGGTTATTTAAAATACTGGTGGCATAGCCCCCAGAATCACAGCAACTTAAGCCACCACAGCATGACAGACAGATGAGTGGTGGCCGTTTGGTTTTATGTAGAAACTGTCACTTTAAATTTCGAGGAGATCTGTGCGCATGCGTAGTGAAACCCTCCAGGGTGGGGGTGGGGTATCCCTTCTCTCAGATATCCCCTCTAGTTACCAGAATGGAGGTGCACAGTCAGGGAAAAATCAATGAACAATGGACAGATACCCAAAAAAATGAATGTCCACACATTTATCTCCTCAGTTCTGTCAGGTATTCGTGGCTGCTCTGCTCTTTCCCCGACTTGTTCTCTCCCAAGATACTAGGTATTGAGAATTTATGAAAAACCCTGTAGAAGTAAATATCTGGGAATGCTTGTTTGTAAGTAAATTCAGTTGAGTAAAAGTCATCACTTAAATGATTATAACCAATGAGAAGACTTTTTTTTTTTTATGTTTTATTGTGAATTATATGATAGTTTACATGGGAGAACTTTAGTTTTACATTCATTCCATCGTATATCATCTCATTGCCATGGTTCCAATCCCCTCCATGCATCATCAAACACCCAACGGGTATATCCCAGAAACCCACCCCCTACATTCCCCCTCATCCCCCCAGTTTTTGGCCCACAGTCCCTTTCCCTCTCTGGGTCCAAAGTCCCCAGTAGCTTCATCCCTCCATGTCATCATCTCTGTCTCTATCTTAGGCATCTCTGTTTCTCTGGGTAGGGTCCCGCTCTCGGCTCTTCTCCCTTGATAGTCCAAGAGGCCTCCACTCCTATCCTGGAGAATTAATCACTCCCTTTCTTGTTACAAAACTTCTACCTTTGCATTTCCAACCCTCATAGTCCGTCCTGATAAGCATTATTCACTACAGTATCACGAGTTACCCATCTGTATCTCCTTTCATCAGCTCCGCACAGACAGACTGAATAGTACCTACTGGAGATTTTGCCTTCCTCCATGCTCCTTAGCACCAGGTTCCCTCTTGAAAGCTTGTAAGCCAGTCACTTCTTGCCTTTGTAGTCCCCCCCTCCCCATTTGAGTATCCAATGTCCAAGCTGCCCTTCTCCATCCACTCTGTGTGTGTGTGGGTGTGTGAATGTTTCTTGCTGTGAGGATTTGTACCCTCTTTTGAGTTGCTGCTCCATAGGTATAGGTCAAGTTCATCAGACTGTATCAGCTCACTCTTTTTTTTTTGTTGTTCTCCCTCTTCTTTCCTCTCCCGGTTGAGCTCCGATCATCCAGTCATACGGCCCAGGTCACGTGGGTATCATCTGCAAGTGTGGGTGCTCCTGTGCATATGTCCTCTCTTCCTGTCAGCCGGTAGCTCCACTCTCCTCTCAAGTCCTCCTTGGCTATGCCACTGACTCTGGGCCCAAGAATCCCCAGGCCTCTTCACACTGATTGCCAACCAGGTGCCCAACTGGGTCCACAGAAGTCCACTGAACATTGTAGGGCTTAGCTTGCTGCTTCATTGCTGCTTTTACCCCACTTCCCCCCATCGGTGATGTGTGTGGTCACCAATCAGAGCGTGC
>NW_006408564.1:2497032-2506411 GCF_000296735.1 Chrysochloris asiatica | reverse complement strand
CTGGACATGTGCCGATATGGTCATCTGCTTTTGCTTCTTGGACATGTTTAATGCTTATCTGTGGCCCTAATAATTAATTAAGTAGTGTTTTGGTAATTTTTTATGTTTTCTGATTACCTCCAGGAAGAATTGATCAGGATGTGGTCTTCCTTTTTCACTCTCCTTATTGCTTAGCTCAGAGTAACTTTTTTGGGCCTCAGTTGGGCCTGGGCCTCGGCGGTGGGCTGTTTGGGCCTCGGGCATGTGGGTTGAGCCTAGGGCGGGCTGTTTGGGCCTCTGGGGGCCTGGGCGTCAGCGACCGGGCTGCAGAAGAGTTGGTCCTCGGGCAGGTGGTTTGGGCCTTGGGCTGGTGGTTTGGGCCTCGGGCGAGCAGTTTGGGCCTCAGGGGGCCTGGGTATCAGCAGCTGGGCATCGGGTAGCTTGGGCCTCAGTGGGCGGGTTGGGCAGATTGGGCCTCGGGTGGCCTGTGGACGGGTTGGGTCTCAGGTGCACTGGGCCTTGGCGACCGGGCTATGCGGCGGATTGGGCCTCCGGGGCCCTGGGCTTCAGTGACTTGGCTACGCAGCGGGTTGGGCCTTGGGGGCCCTGGACTTCGGCGGCGACCGGGCTGTGGACCACGGTTATGCGATCTGGGCCTTGGTTGGGCCTGGGCCTTTGTGACCAGTCTGTGGGTGGGTTGGGCCTCAGGGTAGGCCTTGGCCTCAGTGGGAGTGTCTGGGCCTTGGAAGGGCCTTGGCCTCAGTGGGCGGGCCTGTGCCTTGGGCATTCCTGAGCCTCAGCGGCTTGACAGAGGGCTGGTCTAGGCCAGGGCAGTAGAAGGCTGGTGGTTGTGGCTGCAGGGAGGTAGTGTCCATATTTGATGATGTAAAAAATGCCTCTCTCAGTCTATCTGTATCGTGGGTACCCCGAATTTCCTGATATCCGTGCCGATATCCCTCTCTATTCGTTCGGCTTTGTTAGTTTATGCTTCCTTTTCTCTGGAATGCAGCCATCTAAGTGGGGTTGCTCTAGCCCTGCATTCCAAGGTCTGCAGGGGGCAGAGGTACTCACTGGCGTGGGTGCGGAAGCGGGAGCCGCGTGCAGGCAGGCAAAAGCTCAAAATGCCTGTAATTCCTCAGCAACTTGATCTTTTAAAAAAACAAGTTCAGAATGTTGAAATATTGGATCTTATGTTTGTTCAAAGGCTGTCTGTCTGCTAGAGAGCGGTTTCTTATGTGCAATTCTGCCCCTTTTCCCCGAGACTGCCCTACCTGAGCTGCCTGGTCAGGGAAGCGCCAGAAGTCCTCTCCCCAATGTGAAGACTTTTAATAGGTCATATAGCATTTGACCTAATGAGTTAAGAAAACTGAGACTCAGAAAAACAATGTGATCTGTATAACAACATATGACCAATGAGTGTCCGAATGAAGACCTGAACCTCAGTCTTTAAACTCCCCAGTGTTGACAAGGAGTACTGACAGTACGTTTTTCAGAAGGGTGGAGGCTTGTTTTGTGCCGTCAAGTCGGTTCTGACTCATAAAGACCCTGTATAGGGATTACTCACACAATACACATTCATAAGAATATTAGATATGTGGGACACATATTAAGATAAATAAGACACAGGCACTTTGGGATGTATGTGCCCCAGTTTCCATACTGCACCTACAAAATCTTTTTTCTTTTTTTTTTTTTTTAACTATACAGGGATGTGAAATTAGAAACAGTTAATCATCTGGATTATAAAAGAGTGACAATCTCATCACAGTCATAAGGCCAGAGAAGAGTGATGAACATAAGAGATTTGGGTATAACACTGTCTCAAGATGCTTATAAATGGGAGGAACAGTGGAGCCACATGGTACATATGATCACTGAACTGGCCATGGGATCAGGAAAGGGTTTCCAGAGGGGAAGACACTTAAAATATGACTTGAAGGTTGATGAAGCATTAGGTAAACATACTAGACTGTGACAAAGGAGAAATCATCGTGCCCCAAGTAGAGACTACTTCACCATTCATTCATCCATCTTAGCAGTGCACTGGGGATACAATGGCAAACAAGAAAGACAGGGTCACTGTCCTTAAGAGTAAAGCAGAGAGACATAAACTTTTTAAATACCCTAGGAAATATATCATAAGAAGCTGTGCTAAGTGTGCTGAGAACAAGAGCTAGATCTCTGAGTGAATAATAAGGTGGTCTCTTCCTAGAGTTTTGCAATTTAAAACCCCAAGATTTAGTGAGTATCAGCCATGAAAAAAAAAATGAGAGCCTTGATGACAGGTGGTGGCTTGGTGCCTGTCTCCCAGGAACTCAAAGAAACGGACAGAACCTGAAGGTACAAGAATGAAATCAGAAGATCAGGAAGAAGTCTACAGGAGTGGTCCAGACAGTAGGGAGACTGGATGCTGTTGTTGTTGATAAGTGCCGTCAAGTCAGTTCCAACCCATAGCGACCCTGTACAGGTTTTCCAAGGTTGTAAATCTTTATGGAAGCAGAAAGCCTCATCTTTCTCTCATGGAGCAGCTGGTAGTTTCGAACTGCTGACCTTAAGGTTCACAGCCCGATTCGTAACCACTACGCTACCAGAGCTCCTTAGGGAGATTGGATAGCCAATTGCAAATGACAAGAAAGGAAAAACTTTGAGATGTATTTTGGGAGTAGGGTCAACAAAACTTGTTTCAAAACCAATGAAGTGTTTGCTTCATTTGTGAAAAGCAAGTCATCACAGGAGTAACTAGGTTTCAGGGCCATTGTTCCTTGGTACTGATGAGGACTGTTGTCAGAAGGCCTGTCTCTCGTCTAACCACCTGACATTTTTGTATAATAAGATATACAATGCAGAATCTGCATTCAGCTCATTTTTTGCAGCCTCTGAGTGCCCGGACAATAAATGATTAATGTATTTCATTTGCTATTTAGGCAGATAAGGAAGACACAATTTACAACAAAACAAAAAAGAACAGGTCAATATAGCCAAACTAAACCTTAACACTTTGGGAAGCAATGGATTTCCCTACCTAGGAAGATCATGCACTTTCATGTACACGTTTTAATGGAAGGAATCAAAGACTTCTTGAATTCACACATGGCTGGATGTCAGATTTTGAGATCTCCTTATTTAAATGATTATTTCTATTTTTGAGTCAGAGATTTGTTGTTATTGTTGTTGTTATGTACCATGGAGTCAGTTCTGACTCATAGCGACCCTGCACAGGGTTTCTGAGGCTGTAAATCTTTATGGGAGCAGAAAGCCTCATCTTTCTCCTGTGGAACAGCTAGTAGTTTCAAACTGCTGACCTTGTGGTTCACAGCCCAATTTGTAACCACTACGTTTGAGTCAGAGATAATTAGGAGCAAATGCAACATACCTTAGTAGGACAGAGAAAGAAAAGGAATGGCATCTCCTAAACTTTAAATTTTATAACATATTTAAGTTATGGCAATAAGTTACCTATCAATCAAGATAGCCTACAAGTGGGACTCAGCTGTAATGCACTCAAAATCAATGCATATTGGGGGAAAAGGCACAGGGCTCTGCTGGTGGCTGCTGAAAGTGTGGAGAAGGATGATGCTACAGGCCTCCAGCTATCCCTGGCTTTGAGCTCCTGCGGGATTCATTCTGTTTGGGATGATGTCGCCATCCTAAATGCAACGCCCCCCATCCTCTTCTCCAGAGTGTGGTGATGTAGAAAAATGGAACATTCCTAAGGTCTCACTCAAAGCCACTCCACTGAGGTCTTTGAAAAAATGTGGCAGATTTTCCATAAGCTTTCGAGGTTCACATTGCAGCCGAGTAACACAAAATTAAGTAAAAGCCATCCTTCCCTTGAAAAGATCCTGTCTTTGTGCCACCTGGAGTCAGGCCCCTACCTACTTACTAGGCCTTATTTGCTCCATGTTCTTACATACAGCAAGTCTGCTTTTGTTCTGTTCCCTCTCTCATGCTAGTCCCTATCCTAAGACACCTCTTTTGGGGTCTAAATAATCCCAAATTTTTCCTAAACTAAGATAATTCTCTATGAGAATTTCTGGTGCTAGCTTTGAATATGGAAGTGATTTGGAGGTGTGCATTTATGAGTGAAGAGGATGACTGTTGGTGAAAGGGAAAAGTTAAATTGGACCATATACTCTTAGAAACAAAAACAACTGCAAGATTATATTTAGGGGAAGAGTAAAACAAAATTCAGTACAGGGATGGCTCTCAGAGGCCGTGCTTCCCATTCCTGCCTGGTCCAAAGCAGCCTGGGTACAGAGATTCAGAAAACAAGCAACATATTTTGGAGATACAGACTTTTAGCCCCAAGGCTAATTGGACAGCCTCTCGGTAGGCCTTCGGCTCTGAGCCACAGATTGCTGCCACCCATACATTGCAGATGGTGCACCTTTGCTTAACAACCTCCAATACCTTGATTTGTTCAGCTGAATATTTGAGGTTTTGATACACTTATTAACCCACTGCTTGACTTGTCTGACTAGCTACCAAGGTGGTCAGACTTCAAAGTCATTAAAAATGTCCCCAGTGGAGTCTGACTCAGGATCCTCAATTTCCTTCAGGAGAGAAGCTGTTTTCTGCATAAGTCAGCCTGGAATATCTTGATTTTTGACATAATGATAGCAGTGGGAGTTATATAAATTATAAGTTGTGATTACAGTGTTTGTGGTGATAACACCATCAAGATCCCTCTGTGATGTATAACACATTTAAAATGCAAATTCCAGGATATTTAAAAGCCTATCAAATAAAATTGTTATGACTCAAGATGTAAACCCAGGAATGCTGTGGTTTCTTTTACAAGTGCAATGAGCTGAGTTTTCCTTCTGTCATTTAATGCAGCACAGAGAACTCTCCATGTAACAGATGCATGTAGCAAAATTTAAAGTTTCCTATCATGGGTTGCCAAATCTATGGGAAGCATAATTTAGGAGAAATGAGGCTCTGGTGTCTTCATCTGTTCCTATCATCTCAAAGCAGGCATTGTGGTTTTTCAAACTTCAGTAGAAGAGATATAACTCAGACTTGTGGGAATGGGGATGACATTTCTAATCTCACATCAGGCATTTAAAGACTTTTGCACCTCTTGAGAGCAGTCTGCTGGGCTTGTTTCTCATCAGAGCTTATGTGTATATGTGGGAGGCCTTTCCAAACAACATCTGAGAGGACAGGCCTTGTACCTAACTGGTGAAGGTGTGATGAATTCCATTGTCTGATTTTCTTGGGAAGGGGCTTCCATCTCTGTAAGCCTCAGCTTTCCTCATTTGGAAAATGAAGATACCAGGATCCACCTCACACTTAGCACAAAGTCTGGTATACGTTTCAACAGCTCCATCAGTGGTGGTCCTTAGCGTCCTTTTTATTCTGACAAGGCCTGCTCTACTGGTGGTTTTGGAAGGACACTTCCAAAGATCATCATTTGTATACACAGCTCAACCTTTGCTCTCAAACGTCTTGGTTTCTAGTTGCTGGATGTACCATTCTGGCACTGTAATGACTTTTCACTCGGCTTCTAAGTGCTGTGGTTATAATGATGTCTGAGACAATGGAGGTCATGGGAGCAATAGGTTTTCTGTTTTTTTAAAATGAATTCCCAAGCATAACATGGGGCTACAAGGCAGGACATTCTGAACATGTCATCCAGAAGAGGGCTTCTGGTTGCAAAGAATAAAATAAAATCAGGGATGCCTTTCTGCTGGAAAGGAAAAAACTCATACCTGCATGGACTAATCTTCCTCCCTTTCTGTTGGAGAGTATCACTATCTGACTAGTTACACCACAAAACAAATGAGGAAATTCACTCCGTGTGACTGACTCTCTGTATGAAATGTAAGTCCCAGTGTTACTCTGGAGTCTAGATAAGAAGAGTTAACATTTATGAAGTATCATTCATGTGCCTGGCATGATACTAAGTAAGCCACATTATCTTTTTCAATCTTCCTAACTCTATGAGATCAACACCACTACTTCTCCCACTTCATAAGAAGAACTTTTGATAGTATATAACATAGTCCTGTTACATGGTAGATAATTTACTGTGTAATGTTTTAGCACAGGTGGTAGAATATAAATGTGCATGCTAACTTTAGTCTATACCTCAGAGGTGGTCAGATGCCCTAAACAGGAGTACTCACCCCAGCTAGTATTGAATCAAAAGGTAACATATACTGCAGCTATTTATATCTGATTAATATCAGAGACTCTGTCAGCGATCATAATGCAAAATACACATTAGAAATCAAATGTATTGTTAGAACTGGAAGTATTTACTCTATGTGGATTGGCATGATATGTGGCAGAGGACCTGTCTGTCTCTGTATGAATCCACATAGGAATTTGGGGAGCACAGTGGTCTTTATCCTGACAATTAGTGCTCCAGGTTTGATTTTAAAACAGTTCTATCTTCAGCTGCTGACTCCAGCTTCTCAGTCACCTGAGTCCAAACAGAAGGTTAAATGAATCTCGCAAAAGATGTATTTATTCTGATGCAAGGTGCCATCAGGACACCTATAGGGATAGAGAGTTAGGACTTCCTTTGATTTTCAGAGCAGTTGTTATTTGTACAAGGTGGTTAGTAAATGTTTGCAAGGATGGCAGGATTTGTCTTAGAGTTGATTTCATCAGAGCCTGGTAATACAATTGTGGGGAGGAGGTTTTCTACCCCTTACCACTAACTGTTCAGGGAACAATAGCTATGAGAAACAATCTAATAATTTAAAATCACCTCATTGGCTTGGATTGTTTACAACACACACTTAAACTGCATTTCCTAAAAAGTGAAAACTACGACATCCTTGCATCTTGCCTAGTATCCAGCACAGTGACCTATTGCTTCAGGTCAATGAACTGGTAACACTACATCTAGTTACATAAGTGTCTCTCCTTTGGTGGTCAAAGGGGAGACTCTCTTGTTTGGCCACCAGCTACAGAGAAGGGACAACCCAGCTAGATACGGGGCCATAGGGTTCATATACTTTAAGTACTCATAATTCTGTCTGGTGTTGGGTTACCATTGCAAGGGGAGAGGGAGATTGACAAACTCAAATTAGATTCCACAAAGCTTGCTGAAATCAAGAGAGCTGCAAAAAATGCCTGGTTCTGCCAATGTAGAGCAAGGCTGTTGCGAGTGTTCATACTGTGGCCAAGATGTAGCCCTCAGTGCCTTCCTGTCTTCCTTCCCAGGCACAGATTTTCTTGTCCAAGTTTGCTCTTGTTTGCATTCAGTTGTACTCACTTGAAAATCTGTTCTTAATAATATTAATAGCTAAGATTAAGATTATTCTAACCTTTAAATAACTTATGTTTAACAAAACCACACTACTTTCGAAGTAAAAGGATCCACACATTTTAATAACAGAATACTCAGTCATCTCATTTTTAAAGGAGTTTTTCAACACACTACAGTTTTGTTACATATGTATTGTCATGCAGTGATCAATATTTCTTAACTTGAGAATTCCATGCTTTTGCATAACAGAAAACTAAATAAGAAGCAGATTGTCAAGTGTTATGATGGCAAACAGCTGCCAAAATCTAGGATTTCCCACCCCCAGCCCCCCTCATTCCCTTAGCATTCTGTTGCTAAAGTTATATGCAAGTGCTAATTCATTAAGCATTCCTTAGCATCTTCTTCAGACTAACATTTTATCATGATATCAGACTTTCTGGGAATTTTCCTTTCCAATCTAGGCCAAAGTAATTAACTTGGCCTGAATCAGGGTGGTAATAAATAGCAGATAGCATTTATGTTTTGATGGAGAATTAAGTGCTAATGCTAATGAAGCTCCATGGATGGAATATTTTTCCTGGCCTCTCCCAATATCAAGTTTCCTTGGAGTCCACCTAAATTATAATGATGGTCTACAAAAATAAAATCACATTCCACACTTCATCCATAAACCATATCTTTAGCAAGAAAACCACTGTTAGGAACTTTTCCATCAGACTCAAGTAATAGAGTATAAACAAAGTGCCTTAAGCAATCAACCCTTTTCCCAACATATTGCTTTTAGCAACATGCATTAAAAAGGAAAGACTGCAGAAAAAGAATCTAGTTCTCCCTTAATAGTTCCTTGTTCTTCCAACTAAAATCAGTATCTGTCCTGTAAAGTTGACATTCATACAGATAAATTTCTTCAGCCCTGAATATGACCATTCAGCTCTGATTTCAGATAAAAAGGCAAACACAATACCTGCATTTCTGGGAGAGTATTTTAAACTCTTGGCACCTCTGGCTACTACTAACTACTGGTGTCTCTTGGTAACCATTTGAGGAAAAGTGTAGGGTGAGAAAAACAAACTAATTTTATGAATATAAAGAAGCCATTTGGCCTTTTTTAGTTATTATTGAGTACCTGTGTGGCGCTGTGGGTTAATGTGCCAGACTGCAAAGTCATTTGAACTGCAAGGTCAGTGGTTCAAGCTCACTAGCTGCTCCTTGGAAACACTATATAGGGTCACTATGGGTCAGAACCGACTTGACGGTACTTAACAACAACAATGTTAAGTACCTGAGTCTCTATAGGTTCCAGACACTAAAACTGGCCACAGGGGTACAACAGAGACTTCTCCTAGTCCTTACATTATTGTTAGGAAGACCGACAAAATAATTAAAAAGAAAAAAGATATAAGCAACAAATTAAGATAATTACATATAGTCACCATTTATATAAAGAAACCAAGAGACCTGAGATGGGAAGTAACTGGGGATGAGAAGGGTGACAATCTGGCTGAGACATGGAGAATGGGAAACAGTTCCTACACATAAAGGAATAGGAGAGCAGGGTGATAGGCTCTCCATTCCAGAAGGAGTCGTATGCTCAAAAGTCCAGGGAAGGGAGTTAAAACAACCAAAAGGCCGCCATCATGGCTGCTGTGCTACATGTAAGGAAGAGTGGTCTGCCATGGTGGGGCTGTTTGTATGGTAAAACACGTGGAGATAATACATCAGAGTATACTGAAAAATAGGAAAGACATAGCGAAGGGTTTATTTTTGATGAGTCAATGAATATCCATTATATACCTAACAAGTAGATATGATTATCAGTGCCAACACTTTTTTCTTTTTAAAAAATTCATTTGTATTTTAAAAGCAGGGAAGTTCTACGGCATGGCACTATATATTGTAAAAGTCCCATCAATTTTATCTAAGGGTGACATAGCTAATATGAAACCAAATTTACCATTCAGTTTCCATTTTTTTCCAGCTCCTCAAAACATAAGCATATCAAATTAGATCTATTTGAGAACAAACAAAAAGGCGGATTGGATGGACATATAGCAGAGAGCTCTGCCAACAACAATACAGAATACCTGACCAAGCAGGTTCAGGGGATGGTCCCAGAACTCTGAACCACATATAAAGGAATACTTAGAAGGTTGGAAGGCTCACAGCTGGGGGAAT
>NW_006408564.1:2454685-2493969 GCF_000296735.1 Chrysochloris asiatica | reverse complement strand
GATTATAATCAATGTAATGAAACAAGTTATAAGAATTGTTGAATGTGAAACTGATGATGTGCCCTGTAAACTTTCACTCAATCCACAATACAAACCTTAAAAAAAAAAAAAAAAATGAGACCTATTTGAAGTGAATGGCAAATGCTTCGTTGGTGGGATTGGGTATCTGAAAGAGAAACCCAGTCACACGTGAAGATACACTGATCATATGCATAACAAAGATGATCTTCAGCTGATGTGCACACACAACATGCTCAGTGAAATACTGAGGATGATGACATTCCTACCTGACATCTATGGGACATAAAGAATCAAAAGTAACTATGTTTCACATTTGTCATGTAAGAATGGCATCATCGTCAACGTTTCCTTGAGCATGTTGTATGTACTTACTCAATGCCATTTTTCCTCTTGATTCTATGAGACTTACCCTGTGACTAGATTATAGACTGTAGAGAGTCCATTTTGATTGTTTGATTCTATTCACACAGTTACTTCTACACATAGTATGTGCCGAAACCTGTACTGAGGACAACACAAGGAATTGGACATGCTGGTGGATCATCTTCAAGCAGTTTATACTTCAGTAGAATAATAAATAAAATTGGAGATTGTGATATATAGTACCACGAATTCTAGGATGATGGTAAATACTTAGAAAGTATATAATGAAGTCCCCACTCTGGTCTGAAGGTGAATCTGAAGGAGAAAAGCTCCTGTGAGAAGTTGTGATGAAACTGAGCGCAAAGGATAAGCCCAGAGGCAGCCAGTTAGGGTGTGAGGAAAAGACTGCTTCTTGCACAAAGAACATGTGCAGTGTTCTAGGTAAGGAAAAACACAAGAGTTGGTTCTTGAGGCTGTGAATTTGAGACTAGGATAAGGCTGGATGTTGCAGTGAAGGGAAGAGGAAAAAGTGAAAAAGAAGACTGGGATATAAACTAAAGTTATCAAGTGCTTGAAAAACGTACAGTTAGGTTCCCCTGGAGGATACTGAAGGAATCCTGTTGGCACAGTGGGTTAAGTGCTGAACTGTTAACCAAAAGGTTGGTGGTTTGAACCCAATAGTTTTTCCAAGGGAGAAAACTGAAACAAGTCTGTTTCTGTAAAGATTTACAGCCTTGGAAACCCACTGAAGCCGCTCTGTGCTGTCCTACAGGGTCTTTACGAGTTGGAAATGACTCGATGGCAGTGGAGTGTGAAGAGGATTGAGCCAGTAGTGATTCTACCCTCATTTAGATCAGCAAGTTTATTATTTGACAATTGAAATGCTCATCTATTTGTAAAAGTCTTTCAAAATTAGCTCTTTAAAAGTCCTTTGTTTCTCAGAGGCAGGTAGTCATTTAATATATTTTCATGCCCTTAAAAGTACAAGGAAAGTCCTGCCCACTGGCCTCTCATATTGGGATCCTATGGAAGATAACTGATAAACAAAGGGTGCACTGGAATCCTGTCTTTCTCAAGGAACGCCTCCTCATGGGCGTTCCTTTAACAGTGGGCTAAGTGAGGCTGAGTAATAAGTATTCCAACCTGGCTTCCTCTTAGGCCACCTTTAATTTGATCACTTTAGAAAATAAATCAGTTACAAGAGTATTTAATAGTTGCTTCCATCAACCAGAAAAGGTGTTGATGTTCCAGATTTCTTGGTTAAACATAATGGAAACTGATCTGAAAGCATGTTCCTTTTGTCTGAATAAACAACTGTCTTTGCCTTTCCCTTCTTTGTTCAGAATAAGAGAGAATCCTCTCCCCACCCCCCACCCCCACCCCACCAGGAACTGGCACTGAGCATCTTGCTTGGTTTGGAAATCTAACAAGATCAGGTTCTCACCAGTAGAGTCTAAGGTTGGAAAGAGCCCCCATTTGTCACATCGCTCACAAGCAGGTGTGAAAGGCCAGAAGGAAATAATCTTTAATGGGGAGAGAAAGTCAACAAAAAGTGGTTCTCTGCTTATTTTTCATCAGAAGCAGTTTAAGAGTCTAGGAAAGGTGAAATGCTCTTATCTACAGTTTTCTTTGAGCCATGGCCTTATAGATAATTCACTGACATTTGGCAGCGAATCCCTTATGGAGTAAGAATAAAAAAATCAGATCTTTCACATAAAGAAAATCCTGTGTACAGCAAGAGAAGAGAAACTGGCAGCTGATAGGAAACCACAGGCTGTTTCTCCGGGATTATTTTAATTGTTCTTCATGCTGGTAAGAAAAGGAATGTGTTCATTTTAGTCAGAACCATGTGAAAGCATGAGAATGAGCCCTGAGAATCCAAGTTGCCCAAATATCTGGGCAATGAAGGGGGAAAAAGCAATACTGATTCAATTGTGGTGGCCAAAATACCTCCTTTAGCTCTCAGAAAGTACAAGGGAGAAGGGTTACTGCCACCCACACAGCAGGGATGGCTCATGGAAGAAGGACAAAGTCAAGAAAATGAGATCAGGGAGAAAAGGAGGGTGGGGTACTCACTGGGTAACTGAGGCTAAAGACAGGAAACTGGCACCCAGAGAAGAGGGGAGAACATATGCTCTTGTGAGTTTGTATCAAATCCCAGCTGGCAATGAAGCGTGCAGAAGAAACCTGAGAGAGGAAGTCTGAGGTCTAGAAATGCCAACTCTTTCATACTGCTGTCATTTCCTCCTACCCACAGCCTTTTCCTGCAGAATCTGCTACCTGAGGTCCCTGATGCTCTGTCACTTGACTCATCCTTGGCTATTGCTGACTGTGTAAGTTGTCATCTGACTTCAGTAGAAACACTGGATTTTGTAATTGAGATATGTAATTTACTCAGGAGAGTAGACGCAGAAGCACAAACCCTGAGTCTATCTCTCTTGAGAATTTGAACTGGGACATCACATAAATCCAGGGCTTGGAGGAGATTCTGTTTCACCCATGAGCAATAGGCGCCAAGAGAACTGGCCTGCAGAGAATATAAAAACACTACGGCAGACATGCTAGAAAATAGACATACAGAGACAAGAGGTTATGTGGCTTCAGGACAAAGATGGTGGTTGTTTGATATTGATGTTTTTCTATTCCTGGATAGTCCTTACCCCTGTTGAGTCTGCCCCTGTATTCAGTCAATAATTCTCCCCTTGCTTGGGTGGGTTTTTAGAAATGACACAAGTACAGTGGGCCAACTTTCAAATATGTGTAGTAATGAAGAAGAAATAAGGCAGACATTTTATTAAATATTACCATTTTAATAACCTTTTCAATATTTGGTTTTCATATACTGCCTGAGATACAATCTCCAATCTTCGATACCACCTCTGCTAATTGGAACCAACCCAGAACCTTCTTGCAAATTTGGCAGCACAGCAGAGAATTTCACATTGCCATTATCAAAGATTGACACAATGAGTATTTAAAACACTACCTAGGTTCTATAGTTTGATGAAAGGACAAAACAATTCTTCTGAGCCTCCCTAGATGTTGAGGAGATGGCCAAGCATAGGGGCTTCATACTCACTGTCTACCAGAATAGCTCTCTTTCTGTATGTTCTATACATTTAGAATCCACGGAATCAGTTTCCTAATTAAAGGGCTCTAGTGCATAAAGTCTTTCATGCTTTGAACATACTGTCAGGAAGTACCAGTCACTGGAGAAGGGTATCATGTGTGGTAAAGTGGAGGGTCGGAGAAAAAGAGTAAGACCCCCAATGAGATGGATTGGCACAGTGGCAGCATCAAAGAGCTCAAATGTAGCAGCGATTGTGAGGTTGGCCCAGGACCGGTGAGTGTTTCGTTCTGTTGCACATAGGGTCACTATGAGTTGGTACCAACGTGATGGAACCTAAAAACAACAACAGTGCTTAAATGTATGGAACCATTAAGCATTCCATTGGATACTTGATCTTGGAGATGAATTAATTTTCGGTTCTCAGAAAATCTCTGTGCAGAATTCTGTCACTTCTCAGTCCTCCAAAGACCTTCTCTACTTTGTGAGATTCAGGCCACCAGCTAATAGTGCCATGGAACCTCTCAGGGTGGGCGTGTAATACAAACAGGACACTGCTAGACTTCATATAGATGTGGGAAGAGGAAGAAGGAAATCAGAAGCTCTAAAGACAATAAAAGTGCACGCATGATGGAAGCTATCTTTGACACCATGTTGAGAGAAACTGCCTGGGAGTATTGGGTGACTACAGGTGCAGTCTCAACAGAGGCAAATACCATAGATGGAATAGACAAACATCAATACCAAATAATCATTCTCTTTGTTCTCTTTTTAAAGCCAGTAACAATCAAGGAGAAAGATGAGGCTTTCTACTCCCGTAAGGATTTACACCCTCGGAAACCCTGTACAGGGTCGCTACAAGGAATAAGTCAAAGTAACATTGGATTTTCACCTGAATCTAGATATGCCTCAAGACAAATTCCCTTTTTGGCCTTTGCTACTTTGAGTCCTGCTGTGGCACTCTAGGATAAGCACTGGACTGCTAGGTTGTTTGAGCCACAAGGTTGGCAATGCAAACTCACCAACCACTCCTCAGAAATCCTATACAGGGTCACTATGAGTCAGAACCCACTCCAGCTCTCAAACTGGGTTCTATTACTTGTAAACAAAGATCACTGAATATAATTCATCATGCTATAAGATTATTCAGGATTGATTTTCTTATATATTTCTAAATGAAAGACAACAGAGGATGTCCTTTCATTACGTTGCTACCAAGTGCTGTCAAGTTGGTTCTGACTCACAGTGACCCTATAGATGGTTTCCGAGAAGAGCCTGGTAGGTTTGAACTGCTGACCTTGCAGTTAGCAGTCCAGTGCTTATCCTACAGTGCCACACCTGGACTCCACCTTTTCACTATAAGCAATTATAAATTATTACATCATAATAGCAGAAATGAGAAATACACTCTTGAAATCCAAAATAGTTTTCATATTCAGTCCTAAGCTTTCTACTAGTTGATGGTCATCCAGATAAGCATGGTATAACATGTTTTTTGTAAATAATAATTTGTACCATCAGTTCAAAAATTTATAACACCAATTCAAAAATAAAGTTGGAAAGGAAGCAATGACAAAAACAAAAATAACAACAAAAAAAACTAACAGAATCAAGTGGAAGAGGAAAATATTTGGAAGAATATAAATACTACCAAAACCAGGAATGCACTCATATTTTTAGCACTAACATCTCTTAGCAAAAAATGAAATAATTATAATAGTAATCGGTTTCAATGGAAATAAAGTACTGTAATATTTATAGTCCGTGCCAGAGTTAAAATGACTGTGGGGCCAGAAGTGAAGTGTCACAGCATGCTCCACATGTTTTTAACATGGTTTCTAAAGGCTCTGGAGGCTATTAAATTTAATGAACCCATCTGCTATGAAATAGAGGTCCCAGTGTAATCAGTTTCCTCCATGCCATGTAATGCAGATGGCATTCTCAGTTCCACAGCCCAGCAGGATGGTTTATGTTTCTTTTTACTTGTGTCTTTTTGTTTAGATGAGTTGAACTTCTTTGATATGCAAGGGTGTCTTGGGAAAATACTGTAAATTCAGTTTCCAAACCCCAGCAACTTCCTTACAATGGCTTCAGCCCCCTGAGTAATTGCTTCTAGGCAGTAAGATATGTTGTAGTTTAAAGCAATCACCCAAATGACTTTTAATGGCCTAGGTGCCATTCCTAGATGGGAAACTGAAACAAATGTGCAATTCATCAAATGCAAAGCATTTTCTCCAAGTTGGACTTGGTGGGGGGTAAGGAGGAGGGCTAACTGTCTAATTTGCAAATGCAAGTTAATTGGTTTGAAAGTTTCTACAAATTGCTTACGGAATTGCATTACCAGCAAAGGGGAGGGGCAGGAGTACTTGGTAATGAATTCTCATTATTTTAAATGGTCACATTCCCACTGTTTCTGAAAAGATTTCCTCTGCTTCCCTTCTGCGTGTCACTGTGGCCTGTGCAAACTCCCCTGGAGGGGTTGATCAGGAATTTTGATGCTTACTTAGTATGATGCTGGTTCCGCTCAGCACTGTAAACTGGGTAGCATTCCCAAACTGATTAAGACCCAACTGCAAAGCACAAGCCATTTGTTTGCAAATGAACTCATTCCATTAAATGATTTTTCACTCTGTACATAAGAGATAAGGACTGTGCATGACTTCTATTCACATGAGAAGTCTATAACTTTCAGAATTTTGCTGTTTGCTATTTTGTCAATTAATACATGAGATCTTATTAGATTAAGTATAATTAATGTTGTTAACATGAATCCATTTATTTGGACTTCACCAGGAAAACAAATTGAAAAGAACAGCCCAGCAGGAAACAGAATATTTAATCAGACTGGTAGCAACAGACAGGGAGAATGGGGTCCTTTTGAAAGGAAAGTTTTGCCACTCTAGATTCTAGAATCAACCCTGATTAAATGCAATTCTTGAATCTCATGTACAAGAATTGAAACTCAGTTCTATGAATGGTTATATTTTTCTGTTGAGTTTCTGGGAACCCAGAACTGTGTGAACCAATTTGCAATTAATAAAAAGGGTGAGTACCATACTTACATGTTATTTTAAGCTATTCATTTAAGTATTAAATCAATTGTTGTTGTTGGTAAGTGCCTTCGAGTTGGTTCAGACCCATAGCGACCCTGTATAGGGTTTCCGAGGAGCAGCTGGTGAGCTTGAACTGCCAACCTTGCAGTTCAAATGCCTTTGCAGTCTGGTACATTAACCCACAGCGCCACACTCATTATATTTGTTGCTGCTGGGTTTTCAGCATAATAACTGAGGAGTCAAGCAAACAGGGTTTTCTGTTGCCTTACTATGCAGATTATCAAAGAGAAGGATGATTTTAAAAACTATATTAAACAAACTTTTCAAAGTGTCCAAATTTACTAGATAATCAAAAATACCTGTCTTACCAGAATTTGATACCTAGAGGAATCTTTCAGATTGCAATGTAATAGGCTCAAGACATCAGTGGTGGGAAGAAATGATATGATCAAGAACAGACATGGCCGAAGAACACATGGTCGAAGAATGGTCTCTTGATAGCGTTTGCAGGAGGAGGAAGGGGTTACATTTTCTTCTGGCACGATCTTTCTCACACCACAACACATGGCCAGATGCTGTGGATGAAGGTGGGATTCTAAGAGGGCCCCATGATTCTTGTCCCCAAGTGTATGTGCCCTGTATGACTCCCTCTCTTTGTGTGTAAATAAGATGGGCTATCTCGCTTGGGATTAGGCTACTAACCAGTTGACTTTCAGTTCATCAAAAGGGAGATTGTTTGGAGTGGGGCTAACCTAACTGAAGTAAACTTTAAAAGAAGGTCAAGCTTCAGAGAAAGGAGTTCCTGCTGGACTGGAAGCAAGGTGGCAAGTGGTGGTCTGTGGCCTTGAGGAGCTGAGAAAGATCCCCAGCCAATTGCTAGCAAGGACGTGGGGAACGCAGTCCTATAATTATGAGGAAATGAATTCGGCCAACCACCTGACTGAGTTTGGAAGAGGACCCTGAGCCTCAGATGAGAATGGCAGTTTGGCACACACTGAACTGCAGACTTGTAAGACCCTAAGGAGAAGGAGCAGCTGGCCTGAGCTCAGACTCCTGACCCTTTGGAACTGTGAGATAATACATTTGTGAGGCTTTAAGATGCTAAATTTATGGTAATTTGTTACACTGCATGACAAAGTGAATACAGTGGTTGGTCCAGGTGATGCTGACAGATTGCAAGAGTGGATTTGTAGCTCAACCTGGGAAACAAAGCTATTCACATCCAATTAATGACCCTGCTGTCTGTATCTTGGAAGGTCATTTTCCTTCCTGGAGCAAACAGCTTCCAGACACTATTAAGAGCCAATAAAATAGAGTATAGATACCGACCCAGCCACCAGATATATCACATCAGTCTAGGACAAAATAAGCAAATCAAGGTTAATTATAGAACAGAACAAAAATTAAATACCCATTTCTTCTGAATGCCAGTAATTTTCCCCACCCCTAATCTTTTAGGGTTTCTTTCCCCATAAGTAATTATTGTTAAGTGCTGTCGAGTCAGTTCTGACCCATAGTGACCCTGTATAGGGTTTCCAAGGAGCAGCTGGTAAACTTGAACCACTGACCTTGCAGTTCAAACAGCTTTGCAGTCTGGCGCATTAACCCACAGCACCACACCAGTGTATGTAATATAGTGTTAAATTTTATTTAGTACATTTCTTTAGTCTTCCCAAGGCATTGATCCAAATATTTAGAGAAGCATAACATTCTTTTTATATTCATGATTCAATGGTTTAAATAATATTTCATTAAATTATTCAATTGTAGTCATAAAATTATAGCTGAAAAAAAATTATAGCTGATACAAATAGGTTGAGAAATAAAGACTGACTGTTAGTACGACAAGAATATTTAGGTGCCCAAATGGCCTTCCAGAGCAAGTATATTCAGTGTGCTGTGGGTAATAGGCACAAACTGAGATAGAAGAAAATACAGGGCATTGGGTTAGTTATGCGGAGTCAGTTAAGAGGGCTCCTACCATGTATTTCCCTTCTCTTGGACAAATCAGTGCATGCTTAATCTCCCTTCGGCTGATCTGGGCTCTACCTGACTGCTGAAACACAAGATCCTGTCTTCCCTGAGAGCACTGAGCCTGGGCATCACTTCCCAGACCAAGAGTGCCAGATTGGTGGTGTTGTTAAGTGCCATTGAGTCGGTTCCGACCCACAGCAATGCTGCATAGGGTTTCCAAGAAGCGGTTCCAAGAACCACCAACCTTGTGGTTCAAACTGATCCTGCAGTCCAGCACATTAACCCACAGCACCATACCAGGCCGCCAAGTGCCTGATTGTTGTTGTTGTTGTTAAGTGCCTTGGAGTCAATTCTGACCCATAGCTACCCTGTATAGGGTTTCCAAGGAGCAGCTGGTGAGCTTGAACCACTGACCTTGCAGTTCAAATGGCTTTGCAGTTTGTCTCATTAACCCACAGTGCCACACCAGAACTCCTGATTAGCTATCCCAAATTATATCAAAATGAATTCCCAAGAATTCAAGTGTATTTCCAACAAACAGCACTTCCAATGTACTGAATTTCATTTTCAAAAAGGTATATTATAGTTAACAGGTGAGAGATATCTCAAAGAAAAAAGAGTATTTCTAATAATTTCCCACAACCAAGTACATAAAATTCATACGAACTTTCCTGAGGTTGGAAAATGATGACAGCTAGTATTTATCGCATATTTACCATTTAAGGGGTTAGGTTTTCTTTCCCAGGTTTACCCTGCATGGGTATCAATGGACATTCATTATTTTATTTCATTCTTATAGTCAATCTCAAGAGGCAGGTTTTACTCCCATTTTGTAAATGAGAAAAACAACACTCACAGAAGCTATGTAACTGGTTTATGGTCACTGAGTTAGTATAGAATATACGTGGCACTCAAACCCAGGTTATTCTGATAAATTTAGGTAGCTAAGGCGCCATGGTAGTCCCAGTGTGGCGCTGTATGATAAGCACTGTACTGCTAACTGCAAGGTCAGTGGTTGAAATTCACCAGCTGATCTTCAGAAACCCTGTACAGAGCCGCTATCAGATGGAATAGACTCAATGGTACATAATAAAAACAAGGATTCATGGTGGTGCTGTGGGGCTAGGTGTTGGGCTGCTAACCACAAGGTTGGTAGTTCAAACCCATTAGCAGCTCCAAGGTAGAAAGGTGAGGCTGTGTGTTCCTGTAAAGATCTGTAGTCTTAGAAACCCTGTAAGTTGTTGTTGCGGAGTCAGGTTTAACACATAGTCACTCTATGCATAACAGAATGGAACAATGCCCAGTCCTGCCTCATCCTTACATTTTGTTGTTATGTTTGAGGGCATTGCTTGGCCCTCCACTTTACCAAGCATGATGTCCTTCTCCAGGGACTGGTTCCTCCTAATAACACGTCCAAAGTATGAAAGACAAACTCTTGCCATGCTAGCTTTTAAGGAGCATTCTGGCTATACGTCTTCCGACAAAGATTTTACTTCCTTCTGGCAGTCCATGGTACTTTTAATACTCTTCTCCAATCAAATGTATTGATTCTTCTATAGTCTTCCTTATTCATTGTCTACCTTTCACATATGAGGTGTTTGAAAATACCATGACTTTGGTCATGTACCTGACCCAAGAAACCCTATATGGTGCTGTTGTTGTTGTTAAGCGGCATTAAGTTGGTTCACTGTAATTGAAACTGACTCAGTGGAAGAGGGTAATAAACTTCTTGTTATTTGACTCACAGTGACCCTCTATAGGATTTCTGAGGAGTTGCTGGTGAATTTAAACCACCAGTCTTGCGGTTAGCAGTCCTGTTTTAATCCTGGATTGCCATACCAGATAATGAATTTATGTAGATTATAAATGTTTAAATATCAAAAATTTCCAAAACTACCAGCTTTACCAACACCAAGTGCTCCTAAGTCTGGTCTCTTTCATTATTACAAGCTGGATCCCATAGGACAGCCTGGATGTAAATATGTGTCCTGACAACAAGGGCTTAACGATTGCCAATCCATCTTTGACCTGCTGGAAGTTTCCTGACCAAAGTCAGTGTGTCCAGCTCAGAATTTAGCCTCTGCAGATACATGTTACCAGGTATAAATGACACAGTATTACGGACTATGCAAAGGCATTTGATATTGTGGATCATAACATATTATAGATAATATTACAAACAGTGGAATTCCAGAACATTTAAATTATGTTCATGTAATACCTGTACCTAGCCCAAGAGGCAGCCATTAGAGTAGAACAAGTGGAAAATTTGGAGTTTAAAATCAAAAAAGGTATGTGATAAGGTTGTATCCTTTCACCAAATTTATTCAATTTGTATGCTGAGCAAATAATCTGAAACTCTGAATTCTATGTAGAAGAATGCAGCATCTGGATTGGAAGAAGACTCATTAACAACCTGTGATATGCAGATGACACAACTTACTTGCTGAAGGCCAAGAGGATGTGAAGTACTCACTAAAGAATATGAAAAACTATAGCTTTCAATATATACTGCAGCTTAACATATGAAAACAAACATTCTCACAACTGGACCGATAAGCAACAACATTATGATAAATGTAGAAACTATAAATTTTGTCAAGGATTTCATTTTACTTGGATCCACCATCAACTCCCAAAGGAGCAGTAGTCAAGAAATTAAATAACATATTATATTAGACTACTCTGTTGCAAAAGATCTCTTTGGAGTGTTAAAAAGCAAAGATACTACTTTGAGGACTAAGGTAGACTTGACCCAAGTCATGATATTTGGAATCATCTCATCTTTATGTGAAAGGTGGTAATGAAAAAGGAAGACCAAAGAAGAAGTGATGCCTTTGAATTATAGTAGAAGCAAATAATACTGAGGATACCATGGGCTGCCAGAAAAATAAACACATCTGTGTTGGAAGACGTACATCCAGAGTGCCCCTTAGAAGCCAGGATGGTGAGACTTGGTCTCAGGTACTTTGGACATGCTAGCAGGGATGTAGCTAGGCGGGACCAGTCTCTGGAGAGAGACATGATTCCTAAAGCAGAAGGGCAGAGAAAAGAGGAAGGGGCTCAATGAGATCCATTGACATAGTGGCTGTAACAATAGGATCAAACATGCATAGGACTGTGAGACACAGCAGGAGTTGACAGTGTTTTGTTCTAGTGTACACAGAATCACTATGAATTGGAACCAACTTAATGGCACCTAACAACAACAATAACATAAATGACAAAGGTGTTTTGTCCTCACCCTGATAAAATCAGGCTGAAAGAGGACTTTGAAGAGATTGTTGCTCCCTGAGAGAAGTACTTATTGGGGCAGCAACTGCCTTCTTCTAACCTAACAGGCCCGGGAAAGAGGAGGACAGAATTTCTGAGGTCTTTATCGTCTGACAGGATTCTCCATATAACCAAGATGAGAAGGATCTCACAAGACATGCTATGAGGGGACATCATAAAGTACATAGGAAAATGGACTGAAAAGATAATAGCATTTCCACATACTTTTTGAAGCCTCTTCCTATGAGGAGATTTATATACTATCAGTACTATTTACAAAGATAATTGTTGTTGTTAAGTACCATTGTTGTTGTTGTTAAGTGCCGTCAAGTCGATTCCGACCCATAGCGACCCTGTATAGGGTTTCCAAGGAGCAGCTGGTGAGCTTGAACCACTGACCTTGCAGTTCAAACGACTTTGTAGTCTGATGCATTAGACCATAGTGCCACACCAGGACTCCTAAGTACCACTGACTCAACTCCAACTCACAGAGACCCTGTACAACAGGGATTGTTGTTGCTGTTGTTAAGTGCCATCGAGTCAATTCTGACCCATAGGAATCTTGTATAGGGTTTCTGAGGAGCAACTGATGGGTTTGAACCACTGACCCTGTGGTTCAAACTAACCTTACAGTGCAGCACATTATCCCGCAGTGCCACACCAGGACTCCTTTTGTTTTTTTTTTATGCCAACATTTATAACATCATTCACAGGCCTTCCAAATTAACCACTTGAAAATTAGTCTGCTATATTTGGTCAAACATTTCATTAACACCTGCAAGGTCAGTGGTTCAAGTTCACCAGATGCTCCTCAAAAACCCTATATAGGGTCCATATGAGCGGAAACTAAGGAAGGAGGCCCCTGCCCACACAAAGGAAATTAACAGCTTCTTCTGCTTTTGTAAAAAGCTGCTTATCTAGGAACCACCAATGAGAAAGTAACATGGTGGTCTCACCACTCAGCCCTATGTAATCCTATATAAAGTTAGTACGAAAACTGTATCAGGGAGCTTGGCATTTGGGACATTAGTCCACCCATGCTCCACCGGCAATAAAGCCTCTTCCTCTAATTGCACTGGTGTTCGGCTGATTTCTTTCTCCCCATTCAGGACTCACCTTCCTGCAACAAAAAGACTTGTAGGCACTTAACAACAACAACAACAACAACAACAACAACAACAACAAGATGGCTGGAACTGCAGGTGCCTTGGCAGGGCCAGACCAGACAATTTCACGGGATTTATAAGGCCTGCGGGCTGGATGTTCCCCACTCCTGCTGTATAGGGTTTCCAAGGAGTGGCTTGTTGTTGTTGTTAAGTGCCATCGAGTCGGTTCCAACCCATAGCGACCCTGTACAGGGTTTCCGAGGGTGTAAATCTTTACGGGAGTAGAAAGCCTCATCTTTCTCCCGTGGAGCAGCTGGTAGTTTCGAACCGCTGACCTTAAGGTTCGCAGCCCGATTCGTAACCACTACGCTACCAGAGCTCCTAGTGGGTTTGAAAGTCCAACCTCACAGTTCAAACTGACCTTGAAGTTCAGTGCTTATTCTACAGTGTCACACCAGGGCCCCATTTACAAAGATACAACAACAGAAATTTGGAGAGTAAAGAGGAAATGTTAAGCTATCATATCTGGGAAAACCATTTCTGGTGGGTTAGCTTTATTTACCTCTAAGAGTTTGTGAAGAGGTGGAATATGTAAGTTCTGACAGCTCGACATGCCAATTTTACTCAGCAGTCACTAAGGACACAAAGGTATTTTCAAGTAAGTAAGGATGATTATGGCACAGAATGAAAATTTTACATGAATGTTTAAGATAAAGCACAAGACTTCAAAGGTAGTTCTTCTGCAACAACATTTCCAGAGTTAGCTCATCCCTGGGAACCATCTACCTTGCTTCTGATGTTAAGAGTCTTTGGTGGAAAAGTTTGAATAGCAACAGATCCTCGATCCTCTGTCTTTCTTAACTTCCCAATATCCAATAAATGTCAGTATGTCACACTGTGGTGGCTTGTTTTTTTCTGTGATCCTGGACACTAATGCCAGCAGTATTTCAAATACCAACATGGTGAACAGATATTAGTGGGATTTCCAGACTAAGGCAGACTAGGAAGAAAGGCCTGGGGATCTGTTTCTAAAAAATTGCCAGTGGAAACTCTATGGATCACAAATAAACATTGTCTGAGTTGTTTGTTTTAGAAAATGTCACCGAGAGAGCTCTGTTGCTGGAGGAGGACGTCCTATTTGGTGTAGCAGAGGGCCAATGAACGTGTGGAGATGCCCAGTGAGATAGACAGGCGCAGGAACAGACTCAGACATGCCAGTGGGAATGACCACGTGAAGTTTCACTCCATTGTGCATGTGGTTGCCGTGAGTTGGAATTGACTGTATCGCAGCTGTGTGTGTCTCTCTCTACCTACGTACCTACCTTTCTACCAATCTATCTTTCTATGTAAGTGATGATCAAATCTAAAGCAACAATTGCTTTGAATGATTAACATTATCTAAAAAAAAATTCACATTAATAAGCCTTATCTTCTTTCCTGCCATGAACTTCAGGTTATATCCTTCAGCTGGAATACTACCTACATCTTCTGCGTCTTCTCCACAGGCACATGATGAACATCTACCTCTCATTGGTGATGCTACTTTCAGTGACTTGCCAAGATGCTGTCTGGTCCCTCCCATTATATAAATAAACAAACAAACAACAAAATCCATTGCTGTCTTGTCAATTCTGACACATAGGAACCCTTTCCAAGGTTTACAGAAGCAGATTGCCATATCTTTCTTCTTCAAAGTGACTGGTGGGGTCTAACCAATGACCCTTTCACTTAGCAGCTCAGTGCTTAACCACTGTGCCACCTTTCTCTACTATATATACATATTTTTTCCCTCATCATTAATAAAAAATATTTGGGGAAACACTTTGAGACAAGAGAATCTCTCTTCCTCATCAAAATGTCCCACTAGATTTAGCCTTCCCTTGTGAATCTTATCCTAACCAGTCTTTATTAGTGGTGATTGTCCAACTCCACCATGCCTGCCATATTTACCAGTCAGCACTCTAGTGCCCACTATCTTCAACCCATTTCATTTTCTAGTTTTTTTGTTTGTTTTGAGGCTTATGTATTTATTAGTAGCAAGGACTTGTTTATTTTGTTCTATGTACCAGGCAATAAAGGAGCTCTGGTAGCGTAGTGGTTACGAATCGGACTGTGAACCGCAAGGTCAGCAGTTCAGAACAGCTGTTCCGTGGGAGAAAGATGAGGCTTTCTGCTCCTGTAAAGATTTACAGCCTTGGAAACCCTGTACAGGGTCGATATGAGTCAGAACTGACTCCACAGCATATATCAACAACAACAACCAGGCTATAATCCTGGTGTGGTGCTGTGGGTTAATGCACTGGACTGCAAGTTTGTTTGAACCACAAAGTCAGCAGTTCAAGCTAACCAGATGCTCCTCAGAAACCCTACACAGGGTTGCTACAAGTCAGAGCTGATTTGACAGCACTTAACAACAATCTGATGTGGCAGGAGCTCTGGTATGGTGCCGAAAGATAATGAGCTAGACCACAAGGTCAGTTTGAACCACAAGGTTGGTGGTTCAAACCCACCAACTGCTCCTGGGAAACCTTATACAGGATCGCTATGGGTTGGAACCAACTAGACGGTACATAACAACAATTTGACTGGTACTGTAGGATAAGTGCAGGGCCCAAAAGTCTTGTGAACCCTAAGGTCGATGGTTCAAAGACACCAACAGCTCTTCAGAAACCCTATATGGGTCACTATGACTCGGAATCAACTTGATGGCACTTAACAACAACAATCCATTACTATTCTCTTTAATCTTAATGCTTAAACTGTCCCTAATTTGGCTAGTGTGCCACGCTGAGTTCTGTGTCCTTTTGCTACGACACCATTAAGGTTTTGAGTACTGGCATAAAGTATCCCAGGCTTTCTTTTGTATCTTCCCTGCACCAGTCCTGAAATTAACTGTTTCTCTAAAGAACCCCTCCTTCTAGTGGGGAATGGTGTTTAGATGCCAGGATCTAAGTATTAGATGTACACACTGCGAGTGGGAAACCATTGTTTCTATAAACAGAGTTGGAAATTTATTCCAAAGCTTTCAATCCCAGTCTGACCCCAGAGGTATTTGTTTGACGTTCCCCATTTACACTTTGCTTAATACTACAAAACTTACAAAACAAGAACTGTTATTACCATAAAACTACAAACAATCAACTTTTCATGAAAGCACTTTAACATTTTCTGAAGTTATTTCCACCTACTACATAGTAAGGAGCTCTGGTAGCATAGTGGTTACGAATCAGGCTGCGAGCTGCAAGGTTAGCAGTTCGAAACTACCAGCTGTTCGGCAGGAGAAAGATGAGGCTTTCTGCTCCCATAATGATTTACAGCCTCGTAAACCCTGTACAGGGTCACTATGAGTCAGAACTGACTTCACAGCACATAACAACAACATAGAAAATAGATATTTGAAGTACTGTATTAAAATTTCATAGTGCCTGTTAGTACTATATCCAGAATATCCATATACTCACCCCTTTCCTGGGTAGTTTTATTGTTAATCTGAAATAAATGTTGGGTCATGTCAATTCTTTTTCAAGGTTGTTTTTTTTTCCCTTCCCCCATCATGTTGATTTAGTCATAACTCTGACTACATAGAGCATTGACATATTTCCAAATATTGAAATTAAAAAATTTTTTAAATCCAAATAAAAATAGAAAGGTATATTCAGAGATGTATCCCTCACTCTCACGCCTTTTCTCCTCCTGCCCCTTGCCAGCTTGTAGATAGTCAGTTCTATTGGTTTCTTATACATACTTTCTGTGTTTCTTTTTGACAAAATAAGCAAACACATGTTATTTTCTTATTTCCTCCTTTTAAACACAAAAGCAGCTCACTATACAAGTACATACCATCACTCTTGCATTTAGCTCATGTCACTTAGCAATATAACCTAAAAATCATTCCATGGCACCCAATAGAGCTCCTCCTCATCTTGTTTTTAACAATGTATATATCCCAATTTATCCAAGTATTTTTAAATGATGAGGATTGTATTCAATGAATAAACTTGTGGATATGTAATTTCCCATTGTTGGAGATTCATACTCAGGGGTTGATGTGGGTCAAAGGGTAAATGCAGAAGTAGTTGTGCTAGATGTTGCCAAATTCCCCTCCACAGGGAATGTCCCATTCTACATTCCCACCAGCTGTGTGTGAGACTGTCCCTTTTCCCACAGTCTCACCAACAGGGTGCTCAGTTAAGCTTTTACATATCTCTAACTCGGATGGTGGAGAAATCTTGTCTCATTATAGTTCAATTTGCATTTTCCTGAATATGAGTAAAGTTATATATCTTTTCATATGTTGAAAAGCCATTTTATTATTTATTGTGAATCATCTAGTCATGCTCTTATTCATTTTTTTTTTCTATAGGAATTCTGCAGGTTTCTTTTTTTTTTTTACCCCCCACCCCCACCCCCTTTCTTCTCCTGGTTGAGCTCTGATCATCCAGTCATCTGGTCTCGGTCATGTGGGTGTCATCTGCAAGTGTGGGTGTTCTTGTGCACATGCCCTCTCTTCCCATCAGCTGGCAGCTCCATTCTCCACTCTAGTCCTCCGTGGCCACGTCACTGACTCTGGGCCCAGGAGTCCTTGGGTCTCCTCACACTGCTTGCCAATCAGGTCCCCAACTGAGTCCAGAGAAGCCCTCTGAATATTGTGAGGCTTAGTTCGCCGCTTCATTGCTGCCTTTACCCCACTTCTCCCCAATGGTGATGTGTGTGTTTATCCAACGGTGATGCATGCATTTCCTCCGAGTCTCAGTTTTGGGAGGGGGCAGATGTTTCTTAATATATTGTTTTGAGGCACCCTTGAGTCAGTTCTGACTCACAGAAAAACCCCGGGTACAATTGAACCGAACACCGCCCAGTCCTGTGACCCCCTCATAATTATTGTTATGTTTGAAAAGTTTTCCTTCTCTATATTTGCTATGTGTTGCAAATACTTTTTCCCATTTGATCATTTGCCTTGTGACTTTGCTCAGAGTGTTGTTTTTTTAAAACTTTTTATTGTGAATTGAGCCATTTTATATTCAACAAATCATATACTTTTGTTTCATTTCAATGACTATAAACCCTTACCTGCAACAAAGTTGTCTTAGGGTGTTTTTTTTTTTTTTTACATATATATTTTTTTCTTTGCCATAGTCACATGCATTTATGTTTTCTTTTTACTGAGTCTGGATTTTGGAATCATTTGTAAAAAGCCTTTTTCCTACATTCAGGTCATAAAGGAATGCACCTAGGTTTTTTTCTAGTATTTTTAACCTTTTATTTTGTGTCTTACACTTTAAATCTCTAATCCACTTAGATTTTTTTTTTCTTGGGTATGATGTGAAGACTAGACCTTTTTGTCTTTCCCTAAATAGTTGTCTCGTTTTCTCAGAAGCATTTCTTACAAAGTCAATTCTGACCCCACTCTGAAGAGCTACATTTATTGTTGTTGCTAAAGGCCTCCAAATAAGTTCTGACTCGTCATGATCCTGTACATGGCTTTCAAGAAGTAGCTGGTAGCTTTGAAATGCTGATCTGGCAGTGAGCAGTTCAGTGTTTATCCTACAGCACCACACCAGGACTCCAGAGCTACCTTTATCATATACTGAATCCCCACATGCCATCAAATCCATTTTTGCTCCTTTTATTCCACTGGTCAGTCTGTATATCCAAGCACTCACACCATAATATTTCAATTATACAGACTCTGCCCTGTATCTTTCAAAATCTAGTAAACAAACCAAATGACTGATCAAACTAATTGTTTAAGATTTATGCATAAAACCACTAGGGAACTCAGTCACTTTAAGATTGGCCAACCAGGTTCCTCATTTCCACTGCTTTTCATGCTTTGCCCATTTATATGTAAAGAAAGAGATGTTACTGTTAGGATAGATTGGTTATTTTGGCATTTTTTTCATGAGTCAACACCAAACTGTTACTTTTCAGGCTTTTCTAAAACCCAGAGAGAAATTTTTAACTCAACACTCTACTTTATTCAGGATGCTCTCTCCTTGGATATAGCATTCCTTCTTGACAATGAGATATGATCATATTTCCATAGTTCCACTGTGTAGTAGAGTCCTGGTGTGTGCTATGGGCTAATGCTCTGGACTGCAAAGTTGGTTTGAACTGCAAGTTCAAGCTCACCCAGTTGCTCCTCAGAAACTGTATATGGGGTCACTATGAGTCACAACTAACTTGATGGAACTTAACAACAACAACAGTTGTGTACTTTAAGGTCAAAGTTAGACAAGTCTGTCCTTGCCTGGCCTATGTCATGGAATTTCAAGATGGAGCCCCATATGTCGTTTCCATACTGCATTGGTCTATGCTGTAAGCAATGTAGCAGGGATGGAAGAGCTAAGGGAGAGAAAAGCAGGCCCAAGAAAGCCCTCAGGATCACTCCAAGGACACTTGAGTCTGCAGTACAGTGAGTAATATGATGTTAGTCCTAACAAAAACACCATGGGAAAGGCCACTTACAATCAATAAAAGATAAAGGCCACTCCCATCAGGCTCATTATCACTATGAAAAATTACCCTGAAATTACCCAAAAAACCCAGCCATCAAGTCATTACTTGATGACTGGCAAACCCCATCTTGGAAGCAAATTCAAATCAGAGTCTTCTGTCTGGAATTCAGATTTAGAATGATCCTCTGGCCAGAGTTCAAATAAAAATCTAGTGCCTTTGGAGCCACCATGCCAGTGTAGTCTCAATTCCTGACGGGAGAACACACAACTGTTGCCTCTGTGGCTTTCACTGGTTGGTAAAGCCAAACATTCACAAATCAAGACCTCTCTACATGGTCAGGACTGATTCTAACAAGAGCACGTCAATAGTTGCTGAAACACTGACAGCATTTATACCCATGTGGAAGAAGAAAAAGAAAAAAAGTAACCAGAGAAGACAGACTCAAAAAGTGAGCTGCCAGGAGACAATTAGACACTTTTCAGAGTGTCTGACATACTTTATGAGACTATGATTCGTCACCAGCCTTGCTCACTAAGGTGACCACTGAACCCCATAACTGGAGAATATTGATGTAAGTACCCTCTTCTGGAATGAACACAGGAAAACTCTCCCCCCACTTATGAGGTTAACCCCTCAACCTCTTTCCTAGGGGCCCCGGGGACTCACCGTGCTGTCGATGTAAGCTTCGGTCCACACCACATCATGCTGCTGGTCGATGACTTTGGGCCGGCTGAGAACATGGAGGTATTCCATGACATTTTCTTGCACATCAGCCAAAGTGGAGATCTGGGTGAAAAATCCTGCCAAAACCCAAGAAGCGCCAAGTTTAGTAACAGACAGGAAGACTTGAGACTTGGGAGCATGCATAGGCCAGCTTTCTTAATCTCTAGCTAATTCCTTTCTTTTTCCTTAAAAACTTTCAATCTCCTATCCATCATCACCACTTCATGAAGAATATAGAAAATATACACACGCTAAAGGAAGAAAATTAAAACCAACCATAGCTTACCTCCTAGGAGAAACCCATCAACCCTTTAAAATATATATTGAGATTTACTGGCATCAAATCAATTTGAACTCATGCACACACACATGCACATATACACACACACACATATATGCACAGTGTCATAGTGTGGCACTGTAGGATAATCACTGGACTGCTAGCTGCAAGGTTGGTAGTTCAAACCCACCTCCTTGGAAGCCCTATCCAGGGGAATCCTGGTATGGCCTTGTAGGATAAACAATGCACTGCTAACCACAAAGTCAATGGTTCAAACCTGCCAGCTATTCCTCAGAAATTCTATACAGGGTCACTATAAGTTGCAACCAACTCATTGGTACGTAACAACAACAACATGAGTCAGAATCAATTCCATGGCACACAAAAACTGTGTGTGTTTGTGTGTGTATATATATATATATATATATATATATATATATATATATATATATATATATATATATACATACAATAAATATATATTCACATATTATGTGTGGCACCTTGAATCAACTCGATACGGCTTTTCTATTCAATGTCTTAATTCCCATTGAGTGACTGGGTGGTGGTGTTGTTATGTGCCATGGAGTCGGTTCCAACTCATAGAGACCCTGCACAGGGTTTCCAAGGTTGTAAATCTTTACAGGAACAGAAAAGCCTCATCTTTCTCCCATGGAACTGCTGGTAGTTTCAAACTGCTGACCCTGAGGTTAGCAGCCCAATTTGAAACCACTACGCTATCAGTGCTCCTTAAGTGATTGGGTGCATCCATGCAAATAAGGTATACAGGATTCTGAGACTGGGATTGGTTAGTTCTGCCATCTAGATAAGTTTAAAAGGAGCCATCTCAGAAGCAGAAATGGAAGATCTCAGGACCATCAAGAAGGAAGAACATGAGTAGAGCCTAAGGTCCCTATCTATACAAACATTGGCAGCGGAGGCAATAACAGAGGCAGTGGCATGGTGAGACACAAGCAGCTGCAGGCTCCAGGTCCATGGACTGAGCAAAGCTGAGCGCCTAAGGGCAGGAGACTGGCTTGCAGAATGTGCCCTTTGGGCATTCACAGACTGGGTAAAATTTTGTAATATTTTCTTGAGCAGGGCAGAGGCCAAGGGGTCACAGGGCAGAGGCTAAGAAGCAGAAGACAAGAGTGAGGCGTGTGTCTGCAGTAGGGCAGACGAGGTGCTCCTGACTGGAGAACTGTTTTTTCCTAGAGTTGGTTTTGATCTTGACTTATATACTAGTCACTTCTTTAACCAACCCAGTAATCATGAGTATTGTCATGAATTCTGTGTGGCCATTGCAATGGATTATTGAACCCAGATGTGAAGCCGAGAATGCTGTGGAAGGGATTTGCTGTTGTTAAGCATTGCTGAGTTGGTTTCCACCCATAGCAACGCTGTGGAGTGCTTCTGAGGAGTGAGTACTTAGCTTGCACTGCCAACCTCGTGGTTCAAACCGACTTTGCAGCCCAGCACATTAACCAACAGCACCACACCAGGACTCCTGTGGGAGGGATGGTTGCTGTCAAACAAGGGTAAAGAAGCTTGTAGGGTGGGATGCTTGTGAGTTTGGTTCTCCCCATGTAAAGCCAGAGAAACTCAGACAAAGTCCTCACATGGTTTTTGCACATACATACCTATGTACACACACACACATCAGTATGGGATGTACTCATATATCCTCCCTGGCAGAAATGGAAATCCTCTCTACATGCCATCATGCAATGCTTTTTTTTTTTTTTTTTCACTTTAATGAGTTATAAACCACAAAAATTAAACAGTATTCTGTTTTTATTATATGAGTAACTATAACAACAATCCAAATCAAACCCACTGCTACCCAGTCGGTTGTGACTCATAGTAACCAATAACCCTAAAGGGCAGAGTAGCACTGTCCCCTAGGGATTCTAAGGCTGGATCTTTACAGAAGCAGACCTACCACATCTTTCTTTCAAGGAGTAGCTGTGGGTTTCATCTGTGACCTTTTGGTTAGCAAGTGACTACTTTCACCACTGTACCACTGTGGTTTCTATAACAGTAATATTTATGATCTATTGGGTGCTTCAAATACTTGTAATTTATCAAATACTTGATAAGCTTTGACTCACTCATGTATCATATTCTTGATAATATGGTGAACGGGGGCTTTTCATGTCCTTTTTTGAGATAAGGCAACTGAGACTGAATGAGGATATATGTTTTGTCCATGTTCTCATACGTATCAGGCACCAAAGTTGAACCCAGGCATATGAGTCTCCAATATTTGTGCCTTCTACTATATATGCCAGCATATACCATGATATGATGACAGCATTTATTTGTTTTCTTGTTTCTAATATGCTGGGAAGATATGACATCTTCCCAAGTAACAGAAAACAAGTTCTGAACATGCTATTATCTTGAGGATGGGAAACTATTTTGATGTTGAGTTCTAGGGCACTATGCTCACCGTCTTCAGCTTGGGGTCCTCTGGGCTTTTTGTAGCAAAGAACACAGAGGGACCCTGTAATTCTAACACTGTTACTGAGGAATAACAAGATAACCAAGGTCCCTGCCCTCATGAGGTCTGGAAGATCCAAGTAAACAAATGGTATAATCAGTATTTACAAAAATAGTGTAAATATTAAGCTAAAACACACAGCATGGATAGCCAATCAAATGGGTCTGCCCTAAGCAAGAGTCAGTGAAGGCGAAATTCGAAGGATAAAAAATGGTTAGCTAAAGGCATAAGGGTTAACGAGTATGTTTAGTACAAATAGTATAAAATAATGGCTTAAGATCTGAGAGAGCCAGACCCCTTCTGAGAACTGAAAACACACAGCTCAGAATAACTGGAGAAAGGAGCGGGAGGTATGAGGGTGGAAGGTGAATGCTATAAGTCTAGAGAAAGGGGTAGAAGGACCGTCACTGGGCCTTGGGAAAATGAGTTTCTGTTCTGAAGGTAGTCACAAAAGGGATCTAAGCAGGAAGGCATGTATTCATGTTTCCTCCGAGTGTCTCTAAATGAGGACATTTATAACTAAGCTCATACCATCTCCTGCCTGCCAAACAAATCAAAGAGAGTGGGTGCAAAACTGAAACCAGATCGATCGCAGATCCTTACTCCTCTGTTCATAGAGCCTTTCAGAGTCTAAAATGGGGCTCAGGGTAAAGGAATACCAGCCATCATGTTGTCCAGAAAAGGTCAGGACCCTCCCAGGGCACATCTCCAAACAAAGGCCAGCTGGTTTGAATTTGGTGTGCCAACCCCAAACCAGGTTGGGACATGTGGTTTCTGGTTTCCTGATGACAGCTCAGCACAGTGCTAATTAACATGCATTGTCACTCCTGCCTGCCCCACCCTGCAGGCCAGGGTCTGATTCTCACCCATCCCGTGGGGAAACACAAGGCCTCAAAGGAACCCGATGAGAGCATCTGTGTGCATCACAGCCCAGACCTGGACTATGTGCACCCAGGAGGTGATGCCGTGAGGAAGACCCATCTGCACACTGTTCTTGTGAGACTCCTAAATGTGCACCCCTTGGAAGCACAGTGGGAACCACAGGCTTTAAAGAGATTCCTAGAAGACAGGAAGGTGCCACACTCACAGAGCTCTTCTTTCCATGCTCAGTAATTGCTATAAGCATGGAAAGAAGAAAGAAAAAAAAGATTTCATCTCTTGGTTTTTAGTAAACAAATCTTGGACTCTGTGTGATGGATCTTAGACAGATATGTATGATCCAGGGGACAAGGTAAGAGAGGTGCTAGGAGGCTGATAACAGGAGGAGGAGAATGGACAGATGGTTCTGGAATCCTTTAGGGCCTAAGGATGTGTGCTTTGCAGTGTAGAACATTTCCTATGCTTGAACTCCTGTGCTAAATGTGAAATAAAGACAGCATCTCTCAAGAGTTAGTCTTGGTTGTCTGTATTTTCACATCTAATCCACAAAGTCAACAGGAAAACTTTGATTTGAGCTTTCTAAATTCAAGCCTAAGAGACGAAAAGAGATGAATACAAGGAGGAGGATGGGAAAGACAGATCATTAGCAGAGAGCGGGCACAGGAAGCAAAAACAATCTCACATTTGGAAGGGATCCGAGCTGAGAGATCAGCCTCACTGATCATAGCTGAAGAAGTGAAAAGTTGCAAAGAGCAGAATTATCCACAGGCCAACTGAATACCTACATGCTACATGCTGTTGAGTTGGTACCAACGCATAGTGACTTTATGCACAACAGAACAAAACACTGCCTGGTCCTATGCCAATCACACAGCCATTGTTATGCTTGATCCCACTACCCCAATACAGCAATGTCGTTGTTGTTAAGTGCCCATGAGTTTGTTCGACTCATCCTTGTAACCTAGATTCCTCAAAACACCCAGAGGGATCTAACAACACAAAACAGATCATCATCTTTCTGCTTCAAACTCTACCACAGAGTATATTTGGAATAAGGGTAAAATACAAATTTACACCAGCCTCCAAGACCTTGTGTCAATTGTCCCTCATTCATCTGGGTGGCCACATATCATTTCCACTCCCTCCAACCCTCCCTCCCCACACCCTCTTGCTTGTTGCATCAGCTCACTGGTCTTCTTTCTTTTTCTCTCAAATTCAAGCTATTTTTCCTCTCAGACTCTTCGTGCTTGCTGTATCTCATGCCTGGACTATCTTTCCCCCAGTGTTTCCATGGATGATTCCTTTTATCTGAGAATTCCTAGGTCATGCAAATAGCAAACATGCTTGGACGATGACTGAATGAAGGTTGGAGTCCACACAACTGTCATTGTTGTTAAGTGCCATCAAGTCAGTTCTGACTCATAGCGACCCTGTATAAGGTTTCCAAGGAGTGGTTGGTAGATTTGAACCACTGACCTTGAGGCTAGAAGTTCAGTGTTGATCCTACAGCACCACACCAGGACTAGAGTCCATACAGAGGCATCTCAAAAGAAAGACCTGGTGATTTGTTTCTGATAAATGAAAAACCCTATGGAATACAGCTCTATCCTGAATATGAGGTCACCATGAATTTAGCCACCTCCACAACAAGGGGTTTTTGTTTTATCATTCTGGTGTCAACTCATAAAGGTCTTCCCTGATCACTCTGTCTGAAGGCACTCCATGTTTACTATCTCCTTTTTCACCGGAATGTTAGCTTTGTGGAAGCAGGGCTTGGTGACCATTTTTTGGCAACAGTAGGCCCAGTGCAGGTGCCATAGTAATGCATCAACAGGCACTGGGACCAGTAAGGTCTCACTGATCAGCACTATCCTAATTCACCTTGTACTTGGATCTTACAGCAACCCAGCTTCTGTGCTCCTCTTTTAATAGAATCACAGCTCAGAAAGTCCCAACATTTATCCTGGATTGTGTACGTCCAGGTTTATCGAATCTAAACATTTGTTCTTAACTGCCTAGGACACTGCTTCTTCCACTGTTGAGAAAGGACAGTCCTGGCTGCTCAGAACTCTACAGGTGGGCACCCGAATAGACTGTGTATTTCTGTGACTGGAACAGATTGGGGAGGAGGAAAGGGAAATACAAGAAGGCTTTAAAAAGTTCATGAATCTACTAGTGAGTGGAAGAGGAGGAAAGGCAGCAATGAAGAAATGGGCTGAGGTCAACTCCTGTTGGCCTCGAGATGAGAGAGAGAAGAGGAAGGGGCTGGGTGTTCCAAACTGAGGTGAGACCTGGGGACATCTGAGCCCATGGACAAGGACATAGCCAGGGAGGGTTAGAGCTGAGAGTGAAGAATCTAGCTGATATGAAGTGAAGGGAGACACACAATAATACCCATACTTGTAGAGAGTACCCATTTGACCTAGCCTCGATGGCTTGATAACCAGAACTCAACTAGAGGAAGATAAAATAATAATAATAATAATAATTTGTGATAAACAAAATGAGGGTAAATTACTACAATTTAATGAACTTGACCTATATTCATGGAGGTAGTTGCTCTAAATAGCAACAGAGAGGGAAGGAGTCTTCACATCAAGTATCAATGCTATCCCCTCTGTATACAGGGTAGATAGGGACAGGCAACTTAGACATTGACTACCTAAAATCAGGGGTGATAAATGCATGAAGTGACTGGCTTACAAAGTTTCAAGAGGGAGTATAGTTTACAAATGTGTGGGGAAAGATAAAGTCCCCACTGAATACTTTTCATTATTGTCTAGATGGGTCTGGTGAAAAGAAATGGGGATAAGATTCCTAAGATTCAACAGTGAGTAATTGCTATCATAACTAATTGCAACTGTCACAATTATAAAGGTAGATGTTTTGTAACAAAAAATGGGGGAGTAGTTAATCTTACAATACAGAAACAGAGGACCCTAGGACCATCAAGGGAGAAGAGCATGAGAGGAATATGGCACCTTTGCAGAGAAGCAGCAACATCTGAAATGGAGGCAGAGATGGGGACATGGAGAGAGGGAGCAGCTGAGGACTCTAGATTCATGGAAAGAGAGGAACTGAGAGCTGGTGGCCAGGAGGCAGAATGTGCCCGTTGGTGGTATAAATTATTATATATGCCTGAGTGTTTAAAAAGAAAGAAAAAGAACTAAAATGAATAGAGAGAAATACTGGAGGGGATTCTAATAATGGTAATGAATCAAAGAATATGATTTGTTGAATGTAAAACTATGATCAGCCCTGTAAACTTTCCCTTAATTCACAATAAAAGCTTAAAAAAAAAAGTTCATGAAAAACAGAATTAAAAGAAAATGGAATTTTTTCTACCAACTTTTTGAAGCCAATTGAGGTTCCTGACAGACACTCAATAATTAGTACCAAAAGTCTACTCAAGTACAGAAAACCTTTGTTACATATTTTTCAATATGTAGACCAGTGATGCAAAGTATAAAAGAAAAGGAAAGTTGGAATTATTGAAATGTTATTAACAACATACACTATAAACCTTAAGTAAATTTGATCATCTAACTCAGACCCATTAAAATGTAAAACCTTTCTGAAAGAGCCTTGTTTGTGCTTATATGTTTTCATATACATTTTGGTTAACAAATGTACCTTTTGATGGATAATAGGAAGTCGCTGAGGGATGGGATCTTTGGCTGTAACCATAGAAGCTTCCCTTGTTTTCCCTCTGTATTTTCTACGCTGGCTGCTTTCCCTCCTCCTCCTTCCCCTTGCTCTCTCTTTTTTCTTTTACATTCTAGCTTTTGAATGTTTATTCTCTTCTTGAATGTGCCTTTTGGACTTCATAGATCATGTAAGGAAAAAGAGTCAGCAATCATTTGGTAATTACCAAGGAATAATTAATGCTGAAATTAGCCACCTATTACAAATGGGCTGTTCATTTTTCTACATAACATCCATTCATTTACCTTATTCCCTTGCAGCGCTCCTTCTGTGGTTGGTGTCTGGGCTACAGCTACTCTCCATGAAGAACCATATGTAGTCTGGTGGTGCTTTGCATTTTGAAGACCTTACCTCCCTCACTTGAATATTTCTCAAGAGTTTCTTGCCTAACTGCTACTTCTGTTTGAGATGTTCCCTCAGCGCACTGACAGTGCAAAGACAGCAGCTATGGTGGCTCCAGAAGTCTGTTTTCTAGTGGGTAGATTCTGCTGTCTACCCAACATGGTGAGGCATTGCTCCCCTTGAATCTCTCAAAAGACTCTTTTTACTCTCTCATATTAGTCAGGCTACAGGCAAGGAATCTAGTGCCCAGATTTCATTCTTCTTGGGACAAGGCTATGGGAAATTAAGTCAAGGATGCATCCTGGGATGCACTATCTAGGGAATGACTGCATTATTGAAAGACCCTTACAATATTCTGTTTTCATCTTCCTCTGTGCCAACATCACATGCTATTGGAAAACCATTTATTTCTGCAGAAAACATTACAATTTGAAAACAGCTTTTTACCTGCAAAAGAACAACCAAGAGAGAAAGAAGCCTGTTTGGCCCTAGAAGCCCTAGGGTAAGTATCCCAGGAGTTAGAAGGAAACAACACTGGAGAATGACTGGTAAGGAAGAGAGTACCATGGTTTAGGGCCAGCATGTGTTTCCCTGGAGAACAGGGCTCCTGAAACTATCTGGAATCAGCCCAAATTCCAGATTTAGGAACATGACTTTTTCTATGTAAATAATGTGATCTGTTTCATTTCTACTCTCAAAAATAAAAGGCCAAGGAAGACTAGAAGAAAATAATTTAAAGGCAGAGTTCAGGCTCTGGCTTTAGATAACTGGGTTTCAATCCAGGCTCTGCAATCTGCTATTTGGTTAAGTTAGGGCCTGCCTCAGCTTCCTCCTCTTCCTCCATAAAGATAATTATGTTGCTGTTTTTAAGTTGGTTGCAGCTCATAGTGACCTGTATAGGGTTTCTGAGGAATGGCTGGTGGGTTTGAACTTCCAACCTCTTGCTAGCAGTGCAGTGCTTATCCTACCTCTGCACCACACCAGGACCCCAAAGAAACCTATATTTGGCTGTAATTAGTTACTTACAAACCTCACAGCACTTGGACCTTACAACACACACCTTATAGAGTGTTCATGAGTGTCATAGCAGACAGTACATGTCAAGTATACTATATGCTGCCTGACACTTAGCAAACAGTTTGTCATCTTTTGTTGCTATTAACAACAACATCATCTTTTTCATCACTCATATCTTTTCCACTCGAATTCTCATGTTCTAAGAAACCTACATAAAGAACTATACCCTGGTTCTTAGGTAAATGCCATTTTTGCCTTTTTGTACAAGTTTGGAAAAAGTAGAATATTCTAATTACCATTTTACCCATCCCTCCACCTAAAACCCTTAAGATCTCATAAATTTAAGACTATATTTTGGGGGACATGACACTTGGAAAGACAGACAGTAGCTAAATAATAAAAAAAAAAGTTGGCCATTTGGGCTTCTAAGGAAGCCATGGCTCAGGTCACCAATTCTCTCTCAAATAAGGAGAGAATGGCCACTGAGCCATCAGAAAGGGACAATCTAAGCAGACAACCAAGAGAGACATATACAGTGTTTCCATTTGCCCTAAACACTGAGACCTGACTTTATTTGCACAGCTGGAAAATTCTCTATCCACCGTGACTTCTGAAGGAGAATCAGCCAGTGCTTATTTAAAATCTTGGCACACTAAACATCATAGAAGGTCATCATGGCTTTATGGAATATCTGGGCTAGCCAGCCCCTCTTTTCTATTTTCCCGGTACACTTGTTTATTCAACAGTGTGAACAAGAACTGTAAATTCCATAAGTCGTTCTACTGTGGCAGTGATTGTTTTAATGTATTTAAAATGGCTCACTGCTTTGCCTCATTAGGGCTGGTTCCCTCAAGATATGACCTAGTTATGTATAAAATGAAACAAACCAATGAGCTCCAGGCCTCTCTGGATTTTGCTAGTAGATTAGACGGGGCAGAGAACTCCTGTAAGGGATATGAATGTCCCCAGATATCCACTTCTAGAAGACAGTGTCTGAAGTCCATTAGCTGGTAACTGTCTCCATGACTACCAGCTTGCAAGCAAGAAGTTCTACACAGAGAGTAAGTCCTTGGCCACTGACCCAGGGATGATATGTTGGTCCTGCCAAATCCTGCTCCTTCCCAGGGTCACTATGTGGTCAGGCCAAGACCAACAGCTCACTAGCTCCTTCTTGAGCTCTTCTTGGGTCTGTTCAGGTCCCTGAATGTTAATGCTTCATTTCACTGAATAACTTGGCTGAGTCAGGGCTAAAATATGTAAGGGGGTGGGGATGCTCTGTAGACCTCATGTTCCTTGATATGAAAAATGTGCTGCCTCCATACGTTAGCAATCGGAGACTATAAACAATGATTTAATTAATGACATAGACTAATACTTGCTCACTGATGTTACGTGGTTTAAACCCCCATAAGTGGCACATGAAGCCAATGTTCATGTGGGCACAGATGACTTGAGCCTAATATTTCAATGGCAACTGTTACTTTGAGCAGTGACAATGACATTTTATTCTCAAACTGAAGAAGGTTAAACTATTGGGAAGGGTTGGCTCTGGCAGGAAAGGAAAACCTAGATTTAGACAGGAAGAAGGAGAATCACCGTGGAATCCAACAATCCATCCAGCTAAGCAGCTATTAGAACTTCTTTGGATTTTCCAAGTTACTTTGCTCCAAACTTATAAATCTAAAGGATTCTATTTTATAGCCAGGCCCTGAAATACTGAGTTGACTAAATTATCTTCAAAAGGATGCTTCAAAGATTCTTATAAACAATGACTAAAACTAAATTATGGTGTAATATTAGTTGATTAAGACAAGACTTCAATTTGAGTAATTTTCATCAGCTGGACACAGACAGTGGTAAAAACAATAACCCATGACTAAATGCATCCTAGCTGATGGGAAGAACTGCAATCTGATGTGGCAAGAGTAACAGCAAAAATTTTTTAAAGAAAGAAAAAAAAAAAAGGAACTTTTTTTTCAAGACCACAAAATAAAGGAAAAAGGGGGAAAGTGTAGCTCATCAAAAGTTTTTCCAATGCCAACCAAGTACCCAAACTTATTTCGAGAATGGCCTCTGCACAGAAGGAATCTGGGATCCACTCAGACTCCTTGTCCTCATAGGCAAGATGTCCTCATCTTTCCTAGATTTTCCTCTGAAAAGAAGTCAACTCATTATTCTGAGACACGCAGGATTACTGATAATTTTTAGAGACGTACGTCAACCAGTAAATGAAAAGAAATGCAGAATGTGTTAGTTCGGAGCTTCAAAGAAATTTTAAAAACCTTCTAAACAGTCCTTGATTTTAAGACGAGGAACTTGAGACTTGCTTAAATGATTGTTCCACATATAAGCAGACAATTAAGGACACCACCAAGCAAAGGAAAAGATGGGCAGAGGTTTATTTGCCTGGCTATATACCTATTCTCAGAACATCCCACAACCAACTACCCACCCACCCACTCATCATAAGGCTGAATTCCAGTAGAACATTTTTCCCCTCTGCATGGGCATATCTCTGCCTAAAACTGATTAAAAGTAGAGTTAGAGTGCTAGAAGAAGGCATCATGTTTGGTAAAGTACAGCTAAAATGAGATAAACCCTGAATGAGATGGATGGGTAAAAGGCCTTCAACAATGGACTCAGAAAGATCAAAGATTATGAAGATGATGTAGGGACAGCCAATGTTTTGATCTGCTACATATAAAGTCATTATGAGTTGGACTCTACTCAATGGAAACTGACAGCAACATAGTCATAACCCAAACCAGGTCATCATCATCTGTATTCTAGCAGGTAAGAATGGTTTGAAATCACAATTTGTATTTGCTGCTCAGTCTCGAATGGGAAAAATACCATACCAAACCATAAAATCTCCTTTCTAGTATCATGATTGCTCACAGTACGGGAGAAGGAACCGTGTCGTATGGATGGATGGTTTTGTACAACATGGAGAATCAATTTCTGTCTCTGCACAAGTCACAACAGTGAAGGTCTATTAACAGAGAAGAAGAATTAAAGTGGGCATTCAGAAAGCAACCAAGAAGAAGAAGAAAACCAGTAGCAGCTTCTTGGGCCCTCTTGAGACATGTGTTTCCCTTCTCACTCTGGGTTCTGAGTCACTTCTCCCTCTCTCTTCAGCAGTATTCGTTTTCATTTCAGGGAGCAACTTGGGTTGTTTGTCTATAAACCTACAAACCCTTTTTTGAATCTTCCTTCTTCCACTAAACTTCAAGCACTCAGACTCTTATAAATTGAGGTTTCCTAGGAGTGGCTGCAGTACAGTGCTTATTTTACAGCCCCACACCAGGATTCTAATGTAAAAATGGACCACCTAAATCCATCATCAATACCAATTTGCTATGTAACAGGACAAACCTTATTTGTTGGTATTTAGTTATAAGGAGCTCTGGTAGTGTAGTGGTTACGAATCGGGCTGCAAACCTCAACATCAGAAGTTCGAAACTACCAGCTGTTCTGCGGGAGAAAGATGAGGATTTCTGCTCCCATAAAGATTTATAGCTTCGGAAACCCTGTGCAGGGTCGCTGTGAGTCGGAATCCAATCCACAGCACATAACCACCACCACCATAGGAGTTCTGGTGTGGCACTGTGAGTTAATGTGCTGGACTGCAAAGTTGGCTTGAACCACAAGCTCAGGAGTTCAAGCTTTCCAGCTGCTCCTTGGAAACCCTATACAGGGTTGCTATGGGTCAGAACGGGCACAATGGCACTAAACAACAACAACATAGTTCAGAGTTTTGATGTGGTGCTGTGGGCTAATACACTGCACTGCAATGTCGATTTTATCCACAAGTTTGGTGGTTCAAGCTCACCAGTTGCTCCTCGGAAACCCTATATGGGGTCACTAAGAGTTGGAACTGACTTAATGGCACTTAACAACAACAATATTCAGTTTAATGAGCCCTGATAGCTTAATGGATTATGAACTGAGTTGCTAACTGCAAGATCAATAGTTTGAATCTGCAAGTCCTTTTGTGAATGAAAGTTGAGGCTTTCTGGTCCTGTAAAGATTTACAGCCTCAGAAACCCCTATGCAGGGTCATTATGTGTCGGAACCAACTCGGTGGCACACTGGCACCACCACCATGGTTAGTTTATTCATATACTCCAAACAAATCGGGGTTCTGTGAGAATACTTGAAATGAAGGCAAAGGCAAAGAAGACTGCTCTCGTAGGTTCATAGCCTCAGAGAAGAGAGAGATAAGACATAGTCACCAAATAATATACTAGGAGGCATTTATGTGTCAAGCAATGAGATACCAGCTTTACCATGCTCACAACATCAGACCTAGGCGGGTTTCATAACTTGCATGTAGTGGGTGGATGGTGGAGGCTGTATCTGAACTCAAGGTGTATGGATTAAAGCATGGTTAATACTATTTGCTTCCTACTCTTTGCTTTCTGGACTGTGTATTCAACTTCTCCAGGCCTTCCTCAAAGCATTGTTTCTGGAACACAATACAGAATACAATAACTGCTGGTTTAATTGAAATTTTAAAATAAACAAGAAATGAAATCATAGCTTTCAATTTTTTTTTTTTTGCATTTCAACAAAAAAATATAGATAACAGGTTGTTTTAATTTAGAATTGTCCACAGTGAGCTGCATAGAAGAATTTACCAGCAAAATGCTTCACATAAAAAGACTTTCATGGTCAAATGCATTTAGGAATATTATATGTCCTGTCATCAACCTTTACATGTAAAATGCATATGGGCATATTAAACTTACAGAGAAGAAATAAGTTTAATTTCGACTAAACTAGCCTTTTACAAAATTCTTAGATCTCATGGATAATTTATGAATTTTGTTGCTGTTGGGTGCCACTGAGCTGATGCTCAATGCATTACAACCAACCCTATCTGCCAGAGGAGAGCTACCCCAGAAGGTTTACTAGGTTGTAATTTTTACGAGAGCAGATCACCAGGTCTTTGATCCACAAAGTTGCTGATTGAGCTCAAACAGCCAGTCATTTGGTTAGCAGCTGAACGTTCAACTGTCACACTACCTACCAGGGCTCCTATTTATCCATAACCCTGGTGTGGCACTGCAGGATAAGCACTCGACTACTAACAGCAAGGTAGGTGGTTCAAACCCACCAGCTGCTCTTTGGAAACCCTATTATACAGGGTCACTATGGGTCGAAACCAACTTGATAGCACTTAACAACAACAATAATAAAAAAGCTGACATTTAGTGAACACTTATTGTATCCCAGCACAGAACAAGGCACATAGCATGAACCATCTCATCAAAAGTTACTTTTAATAAGAATCAAAGGAAGAACTATTACTATCATCCCCATTTCAAAGATTAGAGCATGGAGTCAAGGAAAGTTAACTAAATGAATTAGACAGATGGGCTAAATTATGCCAGGGAAACATCTCAAGATACAAATCTCTGTGACTTAACATAGGCAAGTTTTGTTTATCATGCACACTCTAGATGGAGCATGGGCTGGTAGATGGCAGAACACGGGGTCAGGGAGATTCGAAAGGCAGTTGGCTCCATGTAGTCACTCAGAGATCCAGGCTGATGAAGACTGACAATGTCACTATGCTATCTGGGACAAGCAGATTAAGAGTTCACCAGAGTAGGAAGCCACCACCAGTGGCTTCATTGCTTCAGTGCAAAGATAACTTAGGTTGGCTTTACTTACAGACTATTGGCCAGTGTGAGGTTTGATGTCCTTCCTAATCACAAGAGAGCTGAGAACTGTGGAAGAATGTATCTATGTTCAGCGAACAGTAAGTATCTCCAACATAATAATTTGCCTTAATTCCATCACCTATGAAGCAGCAGCATGGAGAGGTTTAACCACTTCACTCAACTACATTCTCAAATTTACAGATGTATGTCAGCGAAGCTGCTACAGGTTTACTGATAAGCATTTAGAAGCACCTAGACCTTCTCTTGGAGTCCTACTGTGGCACCGTGGGCTAATGTGCTGGACTGCAAAGTCGTTTGAACCACAAGATTCAAGGTTCAAACTCACCAGCCACTCCTTGGAAACCCTATACAGGTTTGCTATGGGTTGGAACCCGCTCAACGGCACTTAACAACAACAACAACAACAAAGACCTTCTCTTAGAATTCACAGTCATCTCTTACAACCCTCCACTTTCTCACAACTGTCTCAATTTCTGCAAAACTAGGAAGTTATTCAGAGCCAAGCACATAGGGGAGACCCACCTTTGTTGGCACAGGCCATCCACTTAAGGTTGTCTGCAAAAGCAGCCTCCCGTCCAATGAGGTATGTGAACATGCGAACCTGAAAGGAAGATGAACACATGGATCAGCGGTATTCACTGTTCACCATCCATCACAGACCACATGCATGGCTCATACACATGTGGTTTACCTCTTTAATGCCCCATGCTTCCCATCTGCAAGAACATATTTAAGGCATTTGAAGTACAGTCAGCTAGAAATATATTCAAAACTGGGGGCCTTTGATCTTTTAAACCATATGGCACTGGTGGTGGTTTTTCTCTGTGTAACTCACGACAGAGAAGAGCTTGAAATGGGAGATTGGCAACATCATGGACCTGGGTTTGCTCCACACATATGGACAGGATCCTCCAGGTCTGGACCAAATCCGCAGCCATTACTCTCATTCTAACAGGAAGCAAAGCCTGTGCTCTTCTTGGGAATTAAAACATCACTGAAATGCTCTAGTAGTGCTGTGGTTAAGCGCTCAGCTGTTAATCTTAAACTCAGTGGTTCAAGCCCACCAGCTGCTCCATGGGAGGGTGACGTGGCAGTCAGCTTTGGTAATGATCCCAAGCTTGGAAACCACAATGGACTGTACTTCTCTGTTCTGTAGTTCACTCTGAGTCAAAATGGACTTGATGGGAATGGGTGTTTTGGGGGAGAGACCCTCAACATTTCCCCCTGTTGGTGAAGACGGGCTGTGAGTGCTTTTGTGCCATCTGTGGTTTCTGGCATGACTTTAGGAGACAATTAACTGAGAAGAGCAGCACAGCCTGTGGCTTTGAGACCGGTGGAGACACTCGCTAGTCCTCCCAAGGTTTTGGCATACTGAAGAACAAACAACACATGCCAAACCCCGAATATCACATTTTCTATTGCTTTCTCAATTCTCCCTCACAATGCCAGGACTCTCTGAAACAAAGCACCACAGTGCCCATTTCCCAAAGTGTTATTTGAGGGTTAGATAGAAGAAAGATAAAGAGATAAAAGATTGAAAGCTTTTTAGTTTAAATTTAAAGTCAGTCAATGCATGGCATTAGATGGATAATTCTTGACACGTGACACCAGCGGTATTACCAGCCGCTATAGTCTTAGCTCATCCACACTAATAGGCACCCCCCTTACTTTATCTAGTAGCGTCCCCTACTGCTTTTCACAATGATTGTTCATTAATATCCATGCACTTAGGTTTATGGGATGGTCCATTTACCAGGGGAAAGGAAAGGATGTATTTACCAGATGGAATATTACACCAGATGGGATATTACAACTTAATACATGAATGAATAAGAATCTACAAAGATTTTGTTTTAATTATGAATAGTCTCTTTTCTGGATATTATTACTTGTGAACTGCTTTTTAGGTGATGCGTTACTTCCAATTTATTGTCATGTTTAAATCCACATTCTCGTTACGCATCCTCAGTCTGTCCTCATTTGAGGTCAGTAAAGCAGTCATTTAATTCAGATCACAACTCCAGCAAAGGGCCTTCCTGGAGCGCTAGGCAGCCTCTGGCTCTCCTCATTCCCCCAGCACTTTTCCACACAACTCCCACTAGGTCTCACAATAGAAGGAAATGTTTGTTTTTAATTGAGAGATTATGATTTCTCTTGGGGAAAAAAATGGCAAGATTAAGTCTCATGGACCCAAAGTCTCAAGACTAGCCCATGCAGACATGTTTTCTGGCCATTCACTTTCCCCACTGGGCCTCTGTAGATGCTTAGCTGAGAGCATTTAGTTGGTAAAGTCTCTGGTGTCACATGTCAAGAATTATCTAATATCACGCCTCCATTTAAATCAAACTTTAGGGGAAATTGAAGCCCACTTAAGTAAAGTGGCTGTGTGAGTTGCATCAAAGTCCCATCTCATGAAAGAGATCTTCAGAGATATGAAGACAGCATGGTATAGCTCCCCTGAAGTCCCTAAAGATGTGATTCTATGGGCACAGAAAACTCCAACTGCCTCCAAAGTCTAGAACTAGCGGTCACAGAACCTGGTCTGGAATCAAATCTCCTGAAATCAAAATCATGCTTTTGCCATAAATCTTATGCCTATGTTATTTAGAAGGAAAACACTAGACTGATAAAAATGTGCACTTCTCTTAATTAAGGAGACAGCATAAGAGATCGCTTCCAGAAAATGAAGCCATGAGTCTATATCTTTGTAGTCAAAGACAGGCCACAAAGTACCCACTGGTTTCTCAGGGAAGGCTTCTATATGTGTGAGCCTCCTCTACTGTCCAGATAAAGAACTTTAGAATACACTGAGAGGCATACTTGAAACTTCAGAATAATGCTGCAAAGCACTGGCAAAACATACACAATTCCTGAGTTTAAAAGATGGCAACCCATTTGGAAAACCAGTAGGAATGTGCCAAACTCCAGACGAGACATGATTGCACAAGAATAATTGTGCTAACAACAACCACAATAATGAAAACCAGCACCATGACCCCTTCCATCCTCACCACTGTTTCCACTATTAGAGCCACTGTGGCTTCTACAATCAGCACCAATCCCTTGGGTTGGGTCCTATGCTAAGGAACTTATAGACATTACATTTGTTTTTGTTGGTTTGCATGTTATTTTACTGCTTAAGAAAGAAAATATGGTCATATTCATTATTTCCATTTATGTGTGGTTCTTGGCTCTCAATGGTCTGGCCTCTTTATCTGAAGAGAAATGGCATGAAAGTGGCCTATTGCATCTTTCTCTATAAAACAAACATAATCAAATGTTACTAAGTCTATGCTCCACATTTCTTTCAATTGACCAAAAAAGAAAGAAAATTTTATTCCAAAGAAAAAATTATTTTGGAGAACAATTTAATAATATCCATATATTTATTTATATATTGAGAAGTAGGGTAGACATGCAGTGAGGGGCTCTGTCACTAACAACACAGACTACTAGGCCAAGCAGGCTCAGGGAATGGTGCTAGAACTCTGAACCACATATAAAGGAATTTTTAGAAGATTGGAAGGCTTACAGCTAGGGGAATTTGTAGCAGAATCAAGAAATCCATTGCTCTCTAATTCAAGACACTCAGCTATTCCTAGAGCCACCATCTTGGGAGAGACCATACAGGGGAAGGATCAGAACAGCCACAAACGCCTGACAGAACAGCAGAGATCCAGGTGTGGACATTCTTTTTTTGGTATCTGTCCATTATTCATTGGTCTCTCGCTGTCTGTGCACCCTCCATTCTGGTGACTAGAGGGGATGCCTGAGCGAATGGAACCCCACCCCCACCCCTGGAGTGTTCTACTATGCATGCACACAGATCTCGAAATTTAAAGTGACAGTTTCCACTTAAAACCAAATGACCACTACTCATCTCTCAGTTTGTTATACTGTGGTGGCTTGTGAGTCGCTATGATTCTGAAAGTTATGCCACCGGTATTTTAAATAACCAGCAGGGTCACCATGGTGGATAGGTTTCAGATGAGCTTCCAGAAAAAGACAGACTAGGAAGAAAGAGTGAAGAAATACTTTTGAATCTTTAGTCACTGAAAACTTTATGAACAGCAGAGAAACACTGTCAGATATAGTGCCGGAAAGTGAGCCCCTCAGGTTGGAAAGCACTCAAAATGTGACTGGGAAGAGCTGCCTCCTCAAAGTACAGTTGACCATGATAACACGAATGGAGTAAAGCTCATGGGGGAAAAGTCCACAGCACCTTCATTTGCTGATGGGCCACAACTCAAAATGAACATAAACAGCTGTAAGATCCATTGAAAATCAGAACATGAAATATATGAAGTATGAATCTGGGAAAATTGGAAGTTGCCAGAAATGATATCAAACACATGAACATCGATATCTTAGGCATTAGTGAGCTGAATTGGACTGGTATTGGCCATTCTGAATCTAACAACCACATGGTTTTCTATGCTGGGGATGACAAATTGAAGAGGAATGGTGTTGCATTCATCGTCAAAAAGAACATATGCAGATCAGTTATGAGGTACAACACTGTCTGTGATAATAATATCCACGCACCTACACAGAAGCCCAAGGAGCTCTGGTAGTGTAGTGGTTAAGAATCGGGCTGCATGCCTCAAAGTCAGCAGTTTGAAACTACCAGCTGTTTCACAGGAGAAAGATGAGGCTTTCTGCTCCTGTAAAGATTTCCAGCCTCGGAAACCCAGTACAGGGTCGCTATGAGTCGGAATCAACTCCACGGCACATAACAACAACAACAACAACAACACAGAAGCCCAGTTAATACCACTATTATTCAAATTTACATACCAATCACTAAAGCCAGTGAAGGATGAAATTCT
>NW_006408564.1:2448254-2452470 GCF_000296735.1 Chrysochloris asiatica | reverse complement strand
GCATCAGGATTGTAGGAAGACTCATTAATAACCTGCGATACGCAGATGATACAACCTTGCTTGCTGAAAGTGAAGAGGACTTAAAACATTTACTGATGAAGATCAAAGAGCACAGCCTTCCTTATGGATTGCATCTCAAAGTAAAAACAAAAATCCTCACCACTGGACCAATAAACAACATTCTTATCAAAGGAGAAAACATTGAAGTTGTCAAGGACTTCATTCTTCTTGGATCAACTATCAACATTCATGGAAGCAGCAGTCAAGAGATCAGACAACGTATTGCATTAGGCAAATGTGCTGCACAAGACGTTTTTAAAGTGTTGAAGAGCAAAGATGTCAGCTTGAGGACTAAGGTGCCCCTGACCCAAGCTATGGTGTTTTCAATAACCTCATATGCATGTGAAAGCTGGACAGTGAATAAGGAAAACCATAGAAGAGTTGGTGCCTTTGAGTTACGGTGTTGGAGGAGAATATTGAAAATGCCATGGACTGCCAAAAGAACCAACAGATCCATTTTGGAAGAAGTGCAGCCAGAGTGCTCCTTGGAGGCCAGGATGGTCAAACTTCACCTCTCATACTTTGGAAATATTGTCAGGAGGGACCAGTCACTGGAGAAGGATATCATGTTTGGTAAGGTGCAGGGTCAGAGAGAAAGAGGAAGACCCCTAATGAGATGGATTGGCCAAGTGGTAGCATTGATGGACTCAAGCGTGGCAATAGTAGTGAGGTTGGTACCGGATCAGGCAGTGTTTCATTCTGCTGTGTATAAAGTCACTATGTATGGGTTGGTACCAACTTGATGGCACCTAACAACAACAATACCAACAACAACAACATATATTTATATTTATAATTCTGATTTTGTAATCTGATTTTTAGGCATTTTTCTTATAGCTGAGAAGACAAATGAAATGCCTATAAGAGTCCAAGTAGAAGAATTTGATGAACTTGACCTACACTTATGGATGCAGTAGCTCAAAGGAGGGAACAAATCTTTACAGCAAGAATCATTCTCACCCCCTCGGTACACAGGGTAGACAGGGATGGGCAACTTGGACATTGGCTACCCAAAATGGGGGGACTACAAAGGCAAGAAATCACTGGTTTACAAGCTTTCAAGAGGGAGCCTAGATCCAGAGGGTATGGAGAAAAGTAGAATCTCCACTGAGTAGTATCCAATCTGTCTGGGTGGGGCTGATGAAAAGAGATGGGGATAGGTCTCTTGTGGTACAATAGTGAATAATTGTTATCAGGAGTGACTGTGAGGGTTGGAAATGTAAAGGTAGACATTTTGTAGCAAAAGGATGGGAGTGATTGACTTTGCAGTCTAGGAGCGGAGGTCCCTGGGACCATCAAGGGAGAAGAGCACAGTGCAGGACGCTACCCAGAGAAACAGTGACACAAGAGATGGAGGCAGAGAGGATGACATGGAGAGATGGAGTGGCTGGGGACTCTAGAGGGCCTCTGTGCTGGTGATCAGGGGGCAGGCTTGCTGGGTATATCCTTTGGTTGGTTGATGATACATGGAAAGGATTATAACCATGGCAATGAAGCGGTATATGATAGGATGAATGTAAAGCTAATGTTCTCCCATGTAAACTATCATATAATTCACAATAAAACATTAAAAAAAAACAAGAATCAAGCAGAAAAATTATACAGGGCATGTCTTGTTGCTGTTGTCATTAAGTGCCATTGAGTGAGTTCTGATTCATAACATCCCGATATAGTGTTTGCAAAGAGCGTCTGGTCAGTTCAAAGCATTGACCTTGTGGTTTAAACCAACCTTGTGGTCTAGTGCTTATCCTATAGCACCACACCAGGACTTTATGTGAGAAGCCCTAGAATTGACTTTTGAATACTTTCATAAGAACATAATTATAAATTCCAAGGCTGTTCACTTTAGCATTATTTGTAATGGTCAAAAACTGTTACTTCTAAACTCTCCACAGATACCTGATTGAGTAAATCTTCATGTAGTATCCTGCCATACAGCTCTGCTGAACTATATCTCTTATAAATTGCTGATGGGAAAGAAGCTAGTTGTGGGATACTTGAAAGTATAGAATCCTAATTTTTCAAAGGGGACTTAGACTTTTTCATAAATTTTTATGCTGTTTTAACAAGTATTGCTCTAATAATAACAAATAATTTTGAGGGAGATTAAAGTAATGCAATCACTACCTCCCGAACAATTCTGTTGGGACAAAGAAAGAATAAATTTAGCAGTGAAATTCAAGTACAAGAAGAAATGACAAGTGGAAATTAATTCTCATCCTTAATTTCCCAGGGAGGACTACTTTATTCTACAGATTGATTATTTGTTGTTGTTGTCAAGTGCTGTTGAGTTGATTCCGATCCATAGTTGTCTAGGGTTTCTGAAGAGCAACTGGTGGGTTTGAGGGGCTGACCTTGTGGTTCACACAGACCTTTTGGTTCAGTGCATTATCCTGCTGCACCACACCAAGACTGCTTATTTAGTTGAGTGTAAAACCTCTATGAGTAACAAGATGATTTCCATCATTAAACCAATTCTATAAACTCTCTATGAGTAACGAGATTTCCATCATTAACCAATTCTATAAACTAATGGATTTTTCCCCCTCTAACAATTGGAGGTTTCTTCCCTAAGAAACACCTTCAAACAAACATTCATGATTATGTCTTAGGCTACTCCTTTCTGATGTGGCAAAGAACATTAGCAGAGCCAGGATGTGAGGTGGTCCTGAAAGTCGGGTACACAGCATAGACAACCACGGCAAGGAGCAATGGCCGAGTTCAGAGCAGGTCAGTCATCAGAATACACCAAAGTACCACAGAAAGCCACAGTCTGAGCTTTCCATCTCCATGCAGGGCAAGCATCATTCTCACTAACGCTCATTAATGCAGCAGAAAAGCAGGGTAAGGGAAAAAGGGGTAAAAACATCAGTATCACCTTATTCATTCTGATCTCCTGTTAGTTTGCATGGTCTTTAAATGTTCTACAAATCCAATTAAGCTTAATAAAATGTTAGGATGAAGACATTCCAAAGTTCAAAGTCACTTAATTTAATCTATTTAGTATAAAATTTCCCAAATGAAACAAACAAAAACTCAATCCAATTTTTCCATGAAAACAGATTTTGCTATTCCTGCAGATGCAATCCCCATCAGAAACTTAGAGTGGTACCATTTCTCTCAACCTTGAGTGAGTACGGATACTTTGAGTTTGTACAGATCATGAATCAAATTCTTTCCTTTCTATAGCCATTAAAATAGGGGAAGGAAAGTGGCTGTTGGTGGAGCCATAATGGAGCAATTGCTTGAGCTGAAAACAGGCTGCCAATGCTGCACGTCTCCCTATAATGACGAAGATGGGACCTGCACGGTCTCCTGTTTTTGAAACAGTCGAAGAGCAGCAGTTCATCTTCTATTCTGCCACAAGTAACTTCATAGTACATGTTACGTGCCAGGAATCATTCTTGGTACTGGGAAGATGATGGTAAACAAAACAAATTCACTAGGAGTTTACATTTTCATGAGAGTTCAACATACACTAAGCAAGGAATTAATATGTAATCTTTATTGTTGTTGTTGTTAGGTGCCATCGAGTCAGTGCCGACTCATAGTGACCTTATGCACAGCAGAACAAAACACTGCCCGATCCTGGGCCAACGTTGCCACACTTGAGTTCATCGATGCTGCCACTTAGCCAATCCATCTAGCTAGGGGTCTTCCTCTTTTTCTCTGATGCTTCACCTTAGCAAACATGATATCTTTCTCCAGCGACTGGTCCCTCCTGACAATACTTACGACGTTTGGCCATCTTGGCCTCCAAGGAACACTCTGGCTGCACTTCTTCCAAAACAGATGTTTGTTCTTCTGGCACCCTTTGGCACTTTCAATATTTTCCTCCATCACCATAACTCAAAAGCATCAATTCTTCTACAGTCTTCCTTATTTACTGCCCAACTTTCACATGCGTATGAGGTTATTGAAAACACCATGGCTTGGGTCAGGCACACTTTAGTGTTCAAGCTGACATCTTTGCTCTTCAAGACTTTAAAAAGGTCTTGTGCAGCAGATTTCCCTAATGTAATAAATATGTCATTTGATTTTTTGACTGCTGCTTCCATGAGTGTGGATAGTTGATCCAAGAAGAATGAAGTCCTTGACAACTTCAATCTTTTCTCCATTGAGAAGAATGTTGTTTATTGGTCCAGTGGTGAGGATT
>NW_006408564.1:2443669-2445233 GCF_000296735.1 Chrysochloris asiatica | reverse complement strand
AGAACAGATTTGATACATTAAACACTAAAAACCGAAGGCCAGAAGAGTTGTGGGATGACATCAAGAACATCCTCCAGAAAGAAAGCAAAAAGTCATTGAGAAGACAAGAAAGAAGGAAAAGGTCAAAATGGATGTCAGAAGAGATGTTGAAACTTGCTTTCCAGTGTAGAGATGCTAAAGTAAATGGAAGAAATGAGGAGGTCCAAGAGCTGAACAGAAAATTTCAAAGATCAACTCGAGAAGATAAAGCCAAATATTACAATAAACTGTGCAAAGATCTGGAATCATAAATCCAAAAAGGAAGAACATGCTCAGCACTTCTCAAGTTGGGGGAACAGAGAAAAAATTCAAGCCTCAACTTTCGTTATTGAAAGATTCTCTGGGCAAATTATTGAATGATGCAGAAAGCATCAAGAGAAGATGGAAGGAACACAGAGTCACTATATCAAAAGGAAATGGTTAATGTTCAGCCATTTCAAGACATAGCATATGATCAAGATCCAATGAAAGGGAGGGAGGAAGTCCAAGGTGCATTGAAGAATTCGCAAAGAACAAGGCACCAAGAATTGATGGAATAGAAATTGAAATCTTTCAAGAAAGTGAGGTGGCACAGGAGGCACTCACTCATCTCTGCCAAGAAATTTGGAAGACAACTATTTGGCCGACTGATTGGAAGAGATCCATATTTCTGTCCATTCCAAAGAGAGGTGACCCAACAGAATGCGGAAATCATCAGACAATTTCTTTGATATATCATGTGAGTAAAGTTTTGCTAAACGTAATACAGAAACAGCTGCAAGCATACACTGACAGAGAACTTCCAGAGGTTCAAGAGGATTTAGAAGAGGCCGTGGAATGTGGGATATCATTGCTGATGTCCGATGGATCTTGGCTGAAAGCAGAAAAAATCAGAAAGATGTTTACCTGTGCTTTACTGACTACACAAAGGCTTTCAACTGTATGGATCATGACAAGCTATGGACAACATTGTGAAGTATGAGTGAGTATTCTGGAACACTTAATTGTGCTCATGAGGAATCTGATATGCAGTCATTCAGCTATGCCAAGAAATTTGGAAGACAACTATCTGGCCAACTGATTGGAAGAGATCCGTATTTATGCCTATTCCAAAGAGAGGTCACCCAATGGAATGCAGAAATCATTGGATAATATCTTTGATATCCCATGAGAATAAAGATTTACTAAAGGTAATACAGAAACGGCTGTAAGCGTACATTGACAGAGAACTTCCAGAGGTTCACGCCTGATTCAGAAGAGGAGGCGGAAGGAGGGATATCATTACTAATCTCTGATGGATCTTGACTGAAAGTAAAGAATATAAAAAAGATGTTTACCTGTGCTTTATTGACTATGCAAAGGCTTTCGATTGTGTGGATCATGACAAGCTATGGACAACATTGTGAAGTATGAGTATTCATGAACAGTTAATTGTGCTCCTGAGGAATATGTACCTTGATGAAGAGGCAACTGTTCAACCAGAACATGGGAACACTAAATGGTTGAAAATTAAGAAAGGTGTGCGACAGGGTTGTATTCTTTCACC
>NW_006408564.1:2397609-2438869 GCF_000296735.1 Chrysochloris asiatica | reverse complement strand
GTCATACACCTTTCTTAATTTTAAACCATCCAGTGTTCCCATGTTCTCTTCGAACAACTGCCTCTTGATCCATGTACAGATTCCTCATGAGCACAATTAAGTGTTCCAGAATACTAATATTCACAATATTGTCCATATCTTGTCATAATCCACACAATCAAAAGCCTTTGTGTAGTCAATAAAGCATAGGTAAACATCTTTCTGATATTCTCTGCTTTCAGCCAACATCTATTGGACATCAGCAATAATATCTTTATTAGCTGGGATAACTTCTATGATGACTATAGAGCAGGATGAGGACAGTGATGGGGCTGCTATTTCAGAAAGGAAGACAGGAAAGCCTTCCTGTTGAGGTGGTACTTGAATAGAGATTTGAATGAGAAGGGAGAGTGAGTCACATGGCTCATGCGAATGTGTATTCCAGATGAAGGGAAGAGAAGGTACCAAGCTTCCAAAATGGTGATGATTGTAGGTTCTTCAAGAAGCCAGGGAGGAAGGAGTGGAGTCACAGAGAGGGTTAACAAGACAAGAACTTCAAGAACCAATGGGTGTTGGGGAGCTACTATTAGATCACAAGCTTTCCTTACAGTGAGATCAGAAGCCAGAGGAGCAACTGAGTGGTCTGATATGGTCTGATGCTTTGTGCTGTAAAAGGCTATCATGGCTGAAGGATGAAGAACAAGCCATAGACAGCTGTGTTCAACTTGGCTGCTCTTTCATTTCTACCATGTGAATGTCCAGGTCTCATCCAAGATCAATTAAATCAGAATTTCAAAGGGCTGGACCCAACTTTTAACATCTTCATGGAGCTTCAATGTATACACAAGTTTGAGAAACAGTCTGACAGAGAGGTAAGGGTAGAAGCAAAGAGATCAAGTAAGAAGTCATTGTGATGTTCTAGGTGAGAGGTGATAGTAGCTCTAGACAAAGTGATAAGAGTTCTCAGACTTCACTGGGCATCAGAATTACCAAGAGTTTTGAATCACATGTCCAAGATAGAGTTCCTGTGCCCGTTCTCCAGAGGTTTGGAGTAAATAGACCTTGTTGTTAGTAGCCATTCACTTGGCCCCAACTCATAGTGACTTCATACACGACCGAATGAAATTTTGTTTCACCCCATGGCACCTTCAAGACTGTTGTTATGCTTAACTCCTTAGTTGCAGTCCCTGTATATTTTGAGTGCTTTCTAATCTAGGGCTTATCTTCCAGTACTATACTGGCCAACATTCTGTTGTGATCCATGAAGTTTTCATTGGCTAAACACTAGACAATTTTTTGTTCATCTGTCTTAGTCTGAGAGCTTCACTGAAAGATTACATTACTGGTATTTGAAGAGCTAGTGGTATAAATCCTAGCATCATGGCAACACCCAAGCCCCACAGTGCAACCATCTGAAGTTCAGAAGGTGGTAAGTAGGACTACGGATGTGCATTTATTAACAGGGCTTATAATGGATCTTACACAGATAGTCCAAGGCCAACACTTTGGAAAATACCATCAAGAAGAGTAAAGGAAAGTAGAAGTTGGAATTAAGACATCATTGGAGGAAAAAAATCATTGGAGTCATTTCCAGGAAAGCTGCTTCTATATATTATTAGAAGTTTAGACTCAATTTCAAGGAGTTTACAGTCTGGTGGGTGGTTACTCAAAATAAAGGAGCTAGATAAAAATGACATTTTTTAAAGATGCTTGTGTCAATACAAGAAGGCAGGAATATCAAATACCAGCCCAACTTGGCAAGCAGGAGCAACCAAAATGTGTTTTTGTCTTTTCTTAGTAAAGGGCAGATCTGTACCCACCGTCTGTAGCTGCTGAGGTGGGTGTTCACACCAAAGCATTGCTCCTGAAGATTAAAATAACCTCACTCTTGCTCCTATATGCAGATGAAAGAGCTGGGAACAGGACAATCAGAAGCCTCTAAGTAAATAGTCTGAACTTTATAGAGAAAATGGGAACCTTAAGAAAATTCACCTAAAAATTTCATAGTTTCACCTTTAAAAACATATACCTTATGTGGGTTGTCTGTGTAAACGGCATTTGCTAAATACATCATTCAGCACCTATGGGTGCTCTCATCCAGGGATCCAAATGTCAACTCAGCTAACTAGGCAGGTGGAATCACCTCTGTGTCTTTCATCTGTTCATGTCCTTTTGGATTTACTAACCAACTCAAATAGTCCCTCAAATACCTCCAGGAATTAAAAATAAATAAATAAAAGATGCCTGACTTTACCTTCAAGAAAGTGATCTCCTGTAGTCTTTATGCTTGAAAGTTAATATGAAGCTACGGAGTAAGTTCTTAATTTGTATCTGTACGAATGACACTCCTAGCCAACTTTTATCATCTTTTTCATTTCTATGATTTCTGGTGCAGAGGAGCATTTCTGTATAAAATCTTTCATCTCTAATCAGAAGACAAAGGCTGGGACCTGATTAGTCACAAAAATGCTTCATAAATCACTGCCAATATTGATCTTCTTAAAAATGCAGCACGAGTAGAGATGGAATTGGAGAAGGTTTGACTCCAGTGGAGAGAGTGCTGTCAAGAAAGCTGCTTTCATCTAGAAGCCTTCATGCTCATTATAAAAGAAGAGACATCCTTATCCAGAAGGACAAGAGAGGCAAATAAGGTAACACCGCCCTGAGCAGCAATAAAATAGGATAAATTGAATTAAATTACAAAAGCAATAAAATTTCAGCAAATGAATATCATAGATCATTATGAAAAATGGACTGTCATTTTGGGGAACGCTCTATGAGTCTGTATAATCTCTTTCCTCCCAAGTCCAAATGCCTGATACCTCATGCGTGGTATTACAAAAATCCCTGTTCAGGAAAAAAAAAAAAATGCCATTTACAATCCTCTGCCCAGGAAGTTGAAAGTCTGATTTTACTGCTATGTGTTTTATTAAGGCAAAGGAGAGGGTACTGTGGGTCACTGAAAGACTGTGGCCTGAGACAACACAAAAGAGCAGAGGGGATTACACATGACTTAATGAAGCAGTAAGAAGTCAAGCTACAAATACCCTCAAAGGCGGGGGTACAATTTATTAGACTATCCAGCTCCACCGACTTCATTCAGTTGGCAAAGTCATATGTAAAAGAAAAAACTGCCAAGTATCAGGAGACCTGGTCCCAGGTGGGTCTTTCTTAGTTATCTTGAGTTGTTCAAAAGACAAGAAAGTTAAATCAGCTATCCGTAGACAACTCCACCAGAAATTTACTGAAGAAGAAATTGACTCATGTTGAGTAGGAAGGGAGTATTTCCTACAGGTGACTTTTGACAAGCCATTCACTGATATTTATCACTACCAAGGAGAATGGGACTGACAGTCCTTAACACAATTCAAGTAACACTTGAGGCATAACAATTTCAAATTCTATTAACCTTTGAGTCACAAAATCCATTGGAAATTTGTTGTACGCTATAGAGATTCTGCCCACAAAGATGCCCAGGACTGTACATTCACAATTTCATTTAGGATCCATGGGGTTTGGAATACCGCCGCAACCAAAATTCAGACTCAGACTCCTTAACAACCTGTGGATTCCAGGCTAAGAATCCCTGTTTTATATTCTTCTTATATAACTAGACTACAAATTCCTTAAGAGAACGATTTTATTTTTTTGGACAATGAAGACAGGGTCCCGTATTCAACTTGCATACTGTATTGATCATGAAGCCATTCATTCATTTACATACTCATTCTTCAATGACGGCGTACATATAAAATGTTTACTGCCATACAATATACAATTCAGAAAAGTTACACCAGGAATGAGTCCCTAACACTGAAGAACAAGGAGGATCAATCAGGATCCTTGATACAAAATAAACCTTGGAGTCTTAAGATGCACATTATGCCAAGGAGCCTATGAAAACGGACACATTTCAAACAGCAGGAATGGAACTGACAGACAGGATCCCAGATGCTGCTGCTAATTCATCTTTTTAATTCATTGAGGTAAACTAGGTACAATGGTGCTTATGAATGCACAACTTTACAATTAGGAAATTGTCATGTTATAGATCTGAAATGGGAACTCAACTATCCTTTCAAAAGTGATAAAAATGGAAAGGGATAAGGACACCTATCATAATGAAATATTGTGGGATCATGTCATTCCCTGGCTTAGAACCTTCCAACATCTTTCCATTGTATTTGAAATATATCACAAAATTCTGATTACAGATAAGATGCCCTGATAAATTTGAACATTTAGCAACTGCTTCAGGCTTTAGGGTCTTTGCAGCCACCATTCTCCCTGCCTGGAATGTTCCTTCTCACTCCAGTTACCCTTATCCTTATCAACCCAGTTTCCCCCTTTCTGGTACTTGGTAAAACGTGCAGTTATCTTACTGATTTGTTTGTTTACTTGATTTAGTGTGTTTATCCCTCTAAACAGAAATGGAAACAAAGACAGCGACCATATATGTCTTATTCACCAATATCTCCCCAATGTCTGTTTCTGCTCTTGTCACAAGTGTTCACTATATGTTAATAAAATTGATGACTTAAGCATGAAATATACACGTGAGTTTCCAGATAGCCAAGGTAAAACGGATTACCTAGTTCTCATAGTTGGACAGAGTATTTCAGGAGAAGTTTCCCTGTGAAGATATGTGGTTGAGACCCACTTCCGTGGGGAGTCTAAAGAAGACTGGGCATAGGTGGTCTCACTGATGTGCTATGAAAGTACATTCTCATCCCATCCCCACCAAGATGAACTTCCTAAACTGTATGTTCAGTCCCGAGTCCTCAGAGCACCAGGGAAGGGCAATCACATGAATTTAACAGAGAACATCTGACTTTGCTTGCAGTCTCCATCTTTCCCCTGGTTTCAAGAGAGTGGTCTAAAGCAGCACTCAGAAAACTTTATTTTAAAGGGCCTGATTGTAAAATATTTTCAGTTTGGATCATATAGTCTCTGTTACACTACTTAAATGTGTTATAAACCCAGCCACAGAAGATATATCAACAGGGGAGCATGCCTGTGTTTCAATAAAACTTTATTTATGGACACTGAATTTCATATCACTTTTATGTGTCATGAACTCTTATTCTGATTGTCTATCAGTTGAAAATGTAAAAACCATTTTTAGCTTGAGGACCATACAACCCCAGATAACAGGTCAGTTTACAAATACCTGTCCTAAAGGAACAAACTTTGAGATGAAATTGTAGTAAATGTACAAAAAGCTCACTGGGGTACTATTTCCAGCTTTAGAAGCCCTAGTGGCATACTACTTAAGCACTAGGTTTGCTAACCAAAAGGTCAGCAGTTTGAACCTACCAGTAGCTGTGTGAGAGAAAGGACATGTCAATCTGCTCCCATAAAATTACAGTTCCTGAAACCATATAGGGCAGTTCTCGTCTGTCACCTGGGGTTGCTATGAGTCAATACTGACTTGAGGTACCTAACAACAATAAAATCAACTTGGTGCAGCAGCCTGAAATAGCCTGAGCAACTCCCCACTCAATGCATCCAGTGATGTTTATGGAACAACTTGCTCCTAAATTCAAGTGCAGACTAGCATGCAGTTATGCCCAGAATACACAAACAAGAGCATCTTTACAGAATGGACAGTGTAACCTCCCACACGACCAACCATGACAGGGTATCCTGTCTCTTAATAAGCTGAGATCTCATTGTAGGCAGGCTCCCAGGGGTAAAACCAAGATGAATTAGACATTTGTCCCATGAGAAAAAAGGGCTTATATTGACTGAACTAGGTTGTTGTCAGGATGGAATTAGAGAATGCTACCCAACTCAATGAGGAGCTCTGGTAGCGTAGTGTTTACGAGTCGGGCTGCTAACCTCAAGGTCAACTAGTTTGAAACTACCATCTTGTGGGAAAAAGATGAGGTTTTCTGATTTACATCCTCAGAAACGTGATACAGGGTTGCTAAGAGTCAGAACTGACTCCACGGCACACCACCATTGCCACTGGCACCACCACCCCAACTCAAGACCCCAAACACAGCAGATTCTCAATGAATTTTAGCTGCCTGACTTTGCATCATTGCTTTTCACACAATTTGGAAATCAAAGAACTCATCACAGGCCATACTTGAATTTTCCCTTCCTTCACTGCCAATTCCACACTATAGAAAATTCTATTCTAGTCTGCTACCATTCACCTGAAGCTTTATTTTCCCTATGCTTAGCTCCCTTGGCTTCTTTGTACACTGAAGAAAAGAAAGTCTGAAAAAGCTTTGGTCTTCAGGGACAGGAAAATAGTGTCTTATATGAGGCCTCCCACAGATGAAGGATCAGTTTTATAATGTGTTTCTTCCTAGATGTCTGTCCCTTGATTCTAGGTGGAAAACCTGCAAACAATCATGTCAATTGCATTTGAAATATCGGTAGATTTCAGGAATAATCTGGCAGGGATGTTTGCTATTTAAACAAAAGTTTTTCCTTTTCCTGGACACTCCCGAACGCTGGACAGAGGGCACCATTACATGAAAAGCAGGTCTTGGGTAGTGCAAACTACTGACATACTTAACTGCACGCCAAAATGTTAGCGGTTTAAATGTACACAGAGGTACCTTGGAAGAGAGGTCTGGAAATCTATTATGAAAAATCAGCCACTGAGAAGCCTACTTTTCAGAGCACACTTTCACACTGACATATATGGGGTCACAGTGAGTTAGAATCAACTTGGTACCAAATGGAACAGGACAAGACAGGATAGCGAATTAGACACAGAGTTTTAGAATCTGGATCTTTGTCTCTAAATGAGTCTGAGGCCTTGGGTAAGTTGCCTGATGTTTCTAACCTTATTTTCCTCATTTGTCAATTAGTTACCATATTGCGGAACACAGAGAGGCACATGGTATGCAAACTGTGAGACAGGTCTTGGGCCTGCCACTCTAGACCTTATGGAAAATCTCTTTTTTCCTTAACATCCTACCCTGCAATACCCTCTGATTCATTGGTTCATCTCTGTTTGCCTCTCCCTACCTCTAGATTGGACTCCTGGTGTGATGCTGTAGGATAAGCACTGGACTGCTAACTGAAAGGTTGGTGATTCAAGCCCACCAGACACTCTTTGGAAACCCTATACAGGGTCATTATGAGTCAGAACCAACTTGATGGCACTTAATAACAACAACAGCCTCTAGATTAAGGAACCCTGGTTTTGCAATGGTTACATGCTGAGTTACTAGCCAAAAAGTTGGAAGTTCAAACCCATCCAGAAAAAGAGGTCCTAAGAGAAAAGGACCTGGTGAGCTGCTCCTGTAATGAGTACCTCCAAGGGCACCCTATGAGGTGGTTCTACTCTGACACATGGAGGCGATCAGTTGAAATGTCACTTGACAGCACCTAATAACAACAGCAACATTAGATGGGCGAGACTTTGAGGGCACAGATTGGGGTACAGGACTCACTTGAGCTCATGACTTTCTTAGTGGGATTCAGGGCCTGCACCCTGCTGTAAGAAGCAGCCCACACTGGATAGAACCTGCTCTACATACCCCCTGGTGAATCAGCACAGCAGTAGGTTGAGAATCTAGGAGTTTGGGATTCTGTCCAAATCTTTTTTAAACTCATTAAAACCAACAGCTGTTGTGAATTCTAAGATGGCAAAGTTGCATTCTCCCAAGGTCCTTGTCATTTCTATTTTCCCAACCAATCCTCCCTGTCACTAAAAATTAGTCCAAAATAGAAGTTTCCATTGGCACCTCATTTACCGCCTTCTGGGGCTGACTGTCAGTAAGAAAAGTCAAGGATTTCTCAGGTAATAGCCAGGGTATTGTTGAGGTCAGTGTTCCTTCCATTTTACCAAGGATTCTTTAAGAGACACTCAGGTAGGGCCACGGCTCCAGGAAGGACTGGCCTATCAGGATTCCCTGTGGGGTTCTGGCAATCTGTAAGTGCATATTACCTGTACACCAGACTCTGCCACTCCAGGGGTTCTGGTAATCCCAAGATCCCAACTTCCACTATGGGAGCATGACCCTCTGGCTGAAGACCATTACTGTAGAGAGCCTCCATTTTCATGTTGGTGGTAGCTTCACATCAGTGGGACAGGAAGGCTAGTGATAGTTCCTGCCCAGAGGGTGGTAAGGAAGGGAGAAGACTATTACTTCCTTTTTGCGAAACCCCAGGGGGAGCCCTTGGTCCTTGTCTTCAATCAGTAAGCCATATTTTATCCCAAGCAGCTGTTATGTATTAATCTTACAGGCTACGAGTCTTGCAGCTGTGCAGGTTTCCCTCTTTGCGTTGGTTGCTTGAAGGCTTGAAGCCAAATTTGGGCTCTCCCAGACTGTAACCGATGTTCTGCTAGGTAATTTATGGATCTATTTTTATAGTCCTGTCATTGTTTTTTTTTTTTTTTTTCCCCTTCCTAAGGACATTTTGTTACTTTTTCTGCTTTCCATCCACCCACCCTACCACCTCCCCATCCACGCTGCACGTATTAACTGTTGCTGTTATTGTTATGTGCTGTGGACTCGGTTCCAACTCATAGTGACCCTGTACAGAGTTTCCGAGGCTGTAAATCTTTACGGGAGCAGAATGCCTCATCTTTCTCCCGCGGACCAGCTGGTAGTTTTGAACTGCTGACCTTGAGGGTGGCAGTCCAACCTGTAATCACTATGCTACCAGAGGACCCTGTTAAATGCAGGAGACACAAAGGAGAGGAAAAGCCCATGTGGTCCCTGCCCTCATGAAAGTTATTAGTCCTTCAAGCAATTTTTATAGCATGATAAAGGCAAAGTGATAAAAAGAAATTGGGAAATACAGGAAGAAGAAGGGTCTCTTCTTAGCTACCCCTGGCTTTTCAAAAGTGACTGGCTGAGATGTCCCTCAAGTTTTTATATTAGCTCTGTCCTAACTTTCTGGTGTGTATTAGGGGTACATCCTTGTTTTCTCTCTCTGGCCAAGGGGACTGTGGTGAAGCTCTAAAGGCATGTGTTTCTAGAACTATGTTACTACTACTGCACTTATTCCCCCAACAACTTGGTTTCCCCTGAATATGACACATGCAGTATTGGGCTCCATGACCCTTAACTTCCTTCAATTGATACAAAGAGTTCTGAAGTTGCAAAGTCATCATTTTCCTTCTCTAAGCTTCATGCATGGTAAAACAAATATTTGAGACAAAAAGCAGCATTACTGATCCTTTCCACAATTCTGTGCCAGAAAATGAACCACCTTGAACACTCCATATTCCTCTTTTGTACCTTCCCCATCTTACATATAAAACAACTGAAAGTAGCATTTGTTATTAGTTGCCACAGAGTCAGTTCTGACTCATCACAACCCTGTATAGGATTGCTGAGCCTGTAAATCTTTGCAGAAGCATAAATTTTCAATTTTCTCTCACACAGTACCTGGTGCGCTCAAACTGGCAACCTTGGATTCAAAATCCAGTGCTTATCCTACAGAGCCAAGTAGCACTAGTCATACAAACAAGCTGACAAAAAAAGGCATCATGACAGAGAATTAAGAAGACCAGGTTATAAGAATAACATACAATCTCTCTGGTCTAGAAAGGATAGGGCCCTAACCCAAGTAACACAGCATGTAAAATGACAGGCATCCATCCATTCTAAGGCATATAGGACTTCAAACCTCAAAGAGTTTTCGTCCTAGTGGAGAAGATGAGCTATAAACTCATCGGGAGACTTCATATGTGAAGACCAGGGCTGGCGGGAAATGTCTGGAGATAGCAGACAAATCACTCAAAGGTAAGATGAGCACTGCACTTTGGAAAAACATACAAATTAGAAGCCACGTGAAAATCTTGAAAGCTAGACTCTATCGTTTTTCCTCAACTTTGCAATTTTGTTTGATTATTGCTTACCGGGGTCAGGACGTTTTATGGAGAGTAAGAGAATAAATCAGAGTCCTGATGTGGTGCTGTAGGATAAGCACTGGACTGCTAACCACAGGGTCAGCAGTTCAAATCCACTAGCCATTCTCTGGAAACATACAGAGATATGTATACAGGGTCACTAGGAATCAGAACCAACAGGATGGCAATTAACTACAGCATCACAAGAGAATGGATACTATGTGCTGGGATTGAGTTGTCTTTTTCAAAGTATTTCCTTCCAGGTCGGTGCCATGAAACTTGTCAAAGCCAATGGCTCTAGCGGCTAGAGGAGTTCCGCAATATCCCATCTTAGACACAACTTTCTGGGAGATTGCAGCTTTCCCTCAAAGGCTAAGTTTGAGGAACCATTTCTGGTATGCTACTGAATTTGAGGGAAGGGTCAGAGTATCTCCTGCAGCCTGGGAGAACATTAAAGGACTTTTAATGACAGACTTGTTTTATATTGACTGGAGTTACAAGTATTCTAATTAGTGACATGGACTGGGAAAATTAAGCCTCTTGCTAAACATACTTCTCTGGATTTCCATCTCCTCTGCCAATACTGTAATCCAGGCTCTCAAGGTCTTGGCTCTGGACGACCAGCTGGGTCTCTTCCCTGAGATCTCCCAGTGCCATCCAACAGCTCATACTGCCTCACAGAGCTGTAGGCATCAAGATTCAGCTAGTGTCCTGCCCTTACTAAAAGCTGTGCAGAGGCATTCCCTTTCATTTAGAGTAAATATCGAAGCACAGCAAGACTGGACCGCTGTCCTACAATTCCATCTCAGGTTGTTTCCCTATCTGTTCAATCTTCACCCCTCCTCTTCTTCCCAGGCTACTTGCCTTCTGATGCCTCCAGTGTCTGCAGCAATTTGCATATGATGCCCTCTCTTAGCTGAAATACTTTAGCATGGTCACCTCCTTCCCATTCTTTTGTGATCTCATAGAGAGTTGGTATAGGGTTTCCAAGGAGCAGCTGGTGAGTTTGAACTGCTTATGGTCCAGGGCTTATGCTACAGCAACACACTAGGTGCACTTAGGTTGTTTTCATTTTTTCCTATTATAAACAATGCTTCAACATTCATCAAATTCCAAATCCACTGCTATCAAGTCAAATCTGACTCATAGCTTGGTGGTTCAAACTCACCAGCTGCTCCTCAAAAGTCCTATACAAGGGTGTTATGAGTTTGAACTGACTTGATGGAACTTAACAACAACAACAAAATTTATCTACAAATAGGGATAATTATTGTTAAGCATAATCAACCTGGTTCTGACTCATAGCAATTCTGCACAGGGTTTTTGAGGAGAAGCTGGTGAGTTTGAACCACCAACCTTGTGGTTAGCAGTTCAGTGCTGATCCTACAATGCCACACCAGGACTCCACACAGAGATATACATTACAATATATTCATTTAATGAACTTTCAGCAAAACCTAAAAAAAATGGTACAGTTAATTGCTTAATAAATTGGAAAAATGCCAACATGTGAACAAAATAGGTTACAAAACGGCATGTAAAGTCAGATACAATTTGTAAAAATATTTTTAAAAATGGAGGATATACACAAAAGTATAATGTAATAATCTCTGAAGGCTGATTAACAGGTGTTATTTCTTTTCTATAATGAACATGTATTACCTTTATAATAAAAAATATTATTAAGAAGAAAAACAGTAGGAAATTACCTTTGAACAAATTATCTGTAGAACTCCCATATGTCAGTCTCTGCAAGGCACCAAGGATACAACTGTGACCCAATCTCCACTTCCACACAATGACATTCAGGTAGAACAATGAACCCATTCACTTCACGGCTTAACGCAATGTAGAGGTGATATACTATTGAATAGGTCAAATAAGACTGCTCAACCCCATTCCATTTGATCTTACTGATGAAAATCAAAGAGCACAGCCTTTGGTATGGATTGCATCTCAATGTAAAGAAAACAAAAATCCTCACCACTGGACCAATAAACAACATTCTTATCAATGGAGAAAAGATTGAAGTTGTCAAGGACTTCATTCTTCTTGGATCAACTACCAACACTCATGGAAGCAGCATTCAAGAAATTAAACGACATATTGCATTAGGCAAATTTGCTGCACAAGACCTTTTTAAAATGATGAAGAGCAAAGATGTCAGCTTGAACACTAAGGTGCGCCTGACCCAAGCCATGGTATTTTCAATAGCCTCGTATGCATGTGAAAGCTGGACAGTGAATAAGGAAGACTGTAGAAGAATTGATGCTTTTGAGTTATGGTGTTGGAGGAGCATATTGAAAGTGCCATGGGCTGCCAGAAGAACCAACAGATCTGTGTTGGAAGAAGTGTAGCCAGAGTGCTTCTTGGAGGCCAAGATGGCCAAACTTCATCTTTCATACTTTGGACATATTGTCAGGAGGGACCAGTCACTGAAGAAGGATATCATGTTTAGTATGGTGGAGAGTCAGAGAAAAAGAGGAAGACCCCCTGCGAGATGGACTGGCCAACTGGCAGCATCAATTGCCTCAAGTGTGGCAATGAGAACGAGGTTGGCTCAGGATTTGGGCAGTGTTTTGTTCTGCTGTGCATAAGGTCACATGAGTCGGTACCGACTGGATAGCACCTAGCAACAACAATAACACCCTTCCATGGGGCAGCAGGACTAGGCTAATAGCTACGTAAAAAAGGTGCCTCAGAGCTACTGAGAACAGGCAAGCTCTAGTTTCTCTGTATGTTTACAGCAGCTGAAAGCATAGTTCTATGGCTATTCAAACTTCATTTCATACTTCTCCTCTTTGGCAGACTTCTCACCTGAAGGATATTTTGAGACCATTGTGACTTGTCAACATTAAGACTTAATTATATGTGCCTGAGAAATCCCAAGACAGTCTCCCAGAGACCAGGTCTTCTGGAGGCTCACTATCCACCTCTATTTTCCTAAGAGACCTAGAGAACAAAACCCAGACTTGCAAAATAAAATGAGGATCCACCACATTCCATGATTATAGAACACAGCCCATGGAAGCAGTAGGTCTGTCACTAAGATAACCAGGCAATTAATTAATTGATTGTCAATGCTGTTTTCTAATTGTCTATAGTTAATGAGGAGTTCTGGTGTGGTGCTGTGGATTAATGTGCTAGACTGCAAGGTCAGTTTGAACTACAAAATCAGTGGTTCAAGCGTACCAGCTGTTCTTTGGAAACCCTATACAGGGTCACTATGGGTCAGAACTGACTTGATGGCACTTATCAATGTAGTTAGTAACTACCATCCATTTGTCATTCTGTCATATTGCAGTGGCTTGTGTGTTATTGAGCTATTGAAAGCTATGCCACCGGTATTTCAAATACCGGTAGTGTCACCCATGGTAAACAGGTATTATCAGAGATTACAGTCTTAGACAGACTAGGAAGAAAACCTGGTGATCTAGTTCTGAAAATTAGCCAATGAAAACACTATGGACTGCAACAAACTATTACTTGATGTAGTTCACATCACCCATATATCTATCATCCAAACCCAAATTCCAAATTTTGAAATATTCGAAAGTTGTTTCTTTTTATGAGCCCCCTAGGTTTTCGGGAACGTAAAATACACAGGAATGGCAACATACCAATGGCAGAGCATATCAGCAATCATGAAGATGGCATAGGACCAGGCATTGTTTTGTTCTGTTGTGCATGGGGCTTCCATGAGTTGGGGTACTCTCTAGGACAACTAACAGCAATGGCTAAAGAAACAATCTTTGGTCTCCTTTGGAAGTAGAGGAACTTGGAAGAAATGGTGGTGTGTTACCTGTTTGTGTCCATGCTAGGGCAGAAAAGTATTGCACGTAGTGGTTTAATAGTTACAACACAATATCCACAGGACAGAAGCCAGCCTGTTGCCTCTGCAGATAATGGGATTGGCAATCTCTGATAGTCTTTTCTGGATGCTAATCCCCATCACAGAGCTTCTATAATTCATGATATAATTTAATACACCTGGCTGACTCACTACCGGCTCATTCTTTTGTTACATAATAGCCCAAAGTGAAGTCAAGAGTGGTTAATGCTCTGACAACCAGCTATTATCCCCAAATAACAGGCGATTTTCAAAGGATTATTGCCGTCAGAAAACATTTTTTTTAATAACTGGCAACTAGAAGTCAATGTAGCAAAGTAGGATGGTCTTTGGAAGCTGTTGTTTATTTTGTCTGGATCTGCAAAGATGATTCAAGTGTCCTCAAAATGAAACTGGAGTAACGATGGGGTTTCATGGGTCAAGATAAATCACTTCATTAGGAAAGCGAAGGGGAAGCATGGTTAGTCTTTCTATGTTTATAAGACTTTACATCTTTCTCCTCCCATCTTGTTTGGTCTTTTTATATGACCCCAGTATCCTCAGTGACACTGTAGGATAAGCCCTGGACTGCTAACCACAAGGTTTGCAGTTCTAATCTACCAGCTACTCCTTGGAAACCCTATACATAGCTCCTGTGAGTAAGAACTGACTTGACAACACTTAAAAACAACAATGGCCGAAGAGTCTGCTCCAAAGTAAAGAAACTAAATAAGAGCTCCTGGGAGCTCTCCTGTGAACTGGTTTCACTGTGAAGATGCTTGTGCCAGGCCCCAAAGGGAAGATTCCTTATAGACTTGATACAGAAGGTTTTCTGATATGTAGATCCCGACTAAACTGAATCCCACTTTAGAAAGATCATTTGGGATGGGTTGTGAGACGTAAAGAATGGCTGTTGTCCTCAGTTTGGGTGTCACTGAACAGCAAAGTCAGACTGTAAATTCAACACGATGCTACCCCATGGCCAAGCTAGTGGGGAAAGAATTCTTGGAAGAGAACGGTTTTGTTTTAGAGACATAAATCCTCTCTAAAAGAAGTACCTATGAATGAGAGACCTCCATAGGCTAGTTCTCCCAAACACATGTATATCATCCAACCCCAACTCCAAATTTTGAAAATATCAAAAGGTGTTCTTTTTTATGTCACTGTTATGATAAAAAAACCACTGAGTTCTTTGTCTTTCACGTGGATCACATAAATCCTAGCTGTTTGAACTCAGGAAACATGCTACAGTGATGAAATTAAATCAACATCATCTTCCTTTATCTTGACAGTTCAGATGACTCCAGGCAACTGGCCCTCTGACAGTCAGGTTACGATATTCAGTGCTAAAATGATTATACTGCCTTTAAGTTTATCTTTGATTAAAAATTAAATTTAACTTCCCTTTATCATTTTCCACACCCCAATAACATGCATGTGTTCTCTGAGTTCAATCAAGATGGACTAAATATTTAATACCCTGTTCTAATTAGCTACAGCTGTTACCTGATTTCTGTCTGTAAATGAATGTGAAAGGACCCTGGAGGTCTAATGTTAACCTTCATCCACTCTTGTTATAGGAGAGAAATTATAGGCTCTAATTAGATGCTTCAAATTGCAAAGAAATAGAATTTTCATAACCAGCTTATTAAAATCCTAGGGCTCCTTTGGGATAGGGCAAATTGCTTCTACCCTGATCTACTTATCCTGGTACACCACTATACAGAAGACTCGTGTTGTCTGCCTTACACAGCTCATATTTCTCCCAAATTAATGAGTACTCAAATTATTCCAGCTGCCCTCTTGGCACAAGGAAAAATTGAAAATCTATGGCTGCCAAGTGACGTGGATAACTCAGCTTCTAAATAAAATATGCTTAAGGGGACCCAGCTGTTGAGGTACCTATTTACACTAAAATGGCTAACTCTATGAATACAGAACAAACGTCCCAAGAAAGCAAAAGAGTGTTGAACACTTGTGTTAAACCTTTTATTAGGACAGGGACCCTAAAGATGCAAGGGCCCCACAGAGAGGGACAAAAGCACAATGTTGCCACTAGATGGCTTTCCCTTTCAGGAGAGATCCCTGAATAGGTCCCCAATGAGTCATCATCTTTGGAAGTTCTAATTACTTTATCTCCCCTGATTTCTTTTAGTATAAGGCAATCAAAGCTTTCATTCTTTTTGAAATTAAACATAAGCCTCAGATTTGTAAAGTTTGGGCATGTTATGTGGTCTTCAACAGTATTCTCTTTTCTGAAACCTGACCTTTTAATTGTTGACATAATCCAAATGAAGTTAAGATAGCAAGACATGGAAGACCTAAGAAATGATACCTGAAAGGTCAACAGTCAGTGAAAGGCACCTCAAATTAAAGTGACTAATGTCATAGTTGAACTTCTTAAGAATGCCCCAGAGTGATCACTTCAAACAGAAAGAACAAGGTGGCAATCTCAAAATCAAAACATGGGAGAAAATGGTTCAAGCACATATTTCTTCATTTATCACTTACCATTTTGAAATTAATGACCTTTCACTACCCAGTACCAGTTACCATAGAGCTAACTCCAACTCACCACACCCTAGGGTATTAGAGTTGAACTGTGCACCAAAGAATTTTCCATGGCTAATTTTTCAGAATTAGATCACTAGACCTTTCTTCTAGCGTACCTCTGGCTGGACTCAAACCTGCAACTTTTAAGTTACTAAATGAGTGTATTAACCATTTGCACCATCCTGGGATTTATTTAAATATTTCTAAAATGTCTGTATTATCAATGACCTAGGCAGATAAAAATTTGTAACCCAGAGTTCACAGACTGGACCCCAAATCCAACCCACATCCTGACCACACACAGAAGTGTTCAGCTAGCCAATCACCCCCTCAAAGTCAGTTTTGGGCCACCAAAGGACGTATCAGCAAGGATCATCTTCTCTTGTTGGATCTGTAAATGGATTTTCCTCTTTAACAAGAATCACAAGTTATAGCCTGAGTTCTCTGGCTAATTACAAAAACATGTTATGTTTGCTGTCCTGAACATTCTGCCTGCCCTGTGCATTTTGCATTATCCAAATCATGTAAAACTATAGAGTGATGTCATTAAAGAGATCAGGCTCAAGGGAAACAGATGAAGATTCTATAAACACTTTTCACCCTTAAACACATAGCCTAAACAGAATACTTCCTTTCCCTGTAAGAGAAAAATGGCAACAAATGAGATTTCAAAAACAGAATGGGGACATACATGTGAACATCAACCCATAAACATTTGAAGATGATTAAGGAAGCATAGCTATAAATGAAGATAAGAGGGGGGAAATGTTTTCAGAAGGAAAAGAGAAAAGCACCTTGACACAGAACTGAACACAAAGTCAGTTTCAATTACACACCACTGCTTTTGATCGGTGCCATTGCTATACTCATTTTTGCTTGTACTGTTTTGCCTAAGTATCTGAGTGTTTCCTCAGAAGACATTACCTACCTTATAACAGTGCTGCTTCATTTAAAATCTGAGAACGCAGACATTTTAACACCATAGTCACAGAGAACTAGGTCTTGCTGACCTTGTTGGTGAAGTGAGTTTCACAGGCATTTTCCTGGGATGAGGATCATGCTCTCAGCATTCTCCCAAATCCTTTACTTGTTTTCAGCATGATTCTTCCAACTTTACTTTGGCTACTCTGAGCTTTGGACATGTTCTGGATCCAAATCAGCTCACAATGTGGCCAAGATGTGAATGATCATAACCTGGACAAGTATGTTTCCATCTCGCTTTTGACACCTTGACATATAAATATTGTGCAAACTTGTTGCAGAAGATCTCTTTAAAGTTTCAAAAAGCAAAACTGTCACTTTGATGACAAAAGCATGCCTGATCGAGGTCATGGTCTTTTCAATCACCTCCTATTCACTAGAAAGATGGACATGGAATAAGGAAGAACAAAAAAACTGGTATGTTTGAACTGTAATGTGAACAAAACTATTTGAATATACCAGAAGATGAGCCATATCAGTTTAGAAGTAATATGACCAGAAAACTCTTTAGAAGTAAGGATAGCAAGACTTTGATTTGCTCGTTTTGGACATACCATAATGAAAACAACAGTCTTTAGAAAAGATCATCATGGTTGGTAAAGTAGGAGGTCAGTGAAAATAAGGGATATCCCCAATACAATGGATTGACACAACAGGTAAAATGATAGATTCAAAGATTCCAATGAATATGAAGCTGGCACAGACTGGGCAACATTCCAATGTGTTATATGCAGAGCCACCATCAGTTAGAGCTAAAGTGAAGGCAACTAGCAACACCAAGGCAGGAACACAAGCGGTCAGCACCAACTTTGGGGATTACATGTTGTTGTTGTTAAGTGCCACTGAGTCAGCTCGAACTCATAGTGACCCTGTATAGGGTTTCCAAGGAGCAGCTGGTGAGTTTGAACTGCTGACCTTGCAGTTCAAACTGACATTGAGGGCCAGTGCTTATCCTGAGGGCCAGTGCCATACCAGGACTCCTGAGAGTTATATAGAAGTCTTTAAAAATAAGTTCTAATATAAAAGGTCATATTGACTCAATGGCACTTAACAACAACAACAATATAATAAGTCAGCTGAATCATTAAATTGGAAAGGTAGAATCTAGTGTTAATTATCCATGCTAATTATAATTATAGGAGCAGTCAGTAGCCCAGACAGCATAAAACGTCTTGTATTTTATAGCCCATATAGACAATGGTCTACATCTTACTTTGATGAGTAACATCTGGGATCCTAAAAGCCATCTAAGGTACAACTATTGGTTTCTCCATGTGTGGAAGAAAGAAGAGTGATGAGAATTGAAGATGCTTGGAATCAATTAGTCCAAGAGACTCATGGAACATGTGACCATCAGTCTCCATGACTCTGAGACCAGAAGAACTAGATGGAGTCCAGCTACCACTACCAACTGCTCTGAAAGGGATTACAAGAGAAGATCTTGGATAGAGAAGCAAAAAATGTGAAACAAAACTCAAAATTAAAAAAAAAAAAAAAAAAAAGACCAGGCTTACTTATTGGAAAAAAAACAGGACGAACCTGAGACTATGGCCCTCAGCCACACTTCAGGTCTGGAAAGGAAGTCACCCTCATGGCCCAATTTTCAGCCAAGCAGCAGATAGGTATATAGGGGAAACAACACCACTAGTAAGGTATATTCACTACCGAATGGTCAATCTTTGAAAATCAAAAAAGGGCAACATTTTATCTAAGGACAAAGCTGAGAAGGGATGGGAAGGTAGGCAATGCAAATAGGGAGCACGGCAGGAAGTGGAATAACTGTGTTGCATGAAGGGGATTGTAATCATTGAGCTAAAATAAAGTGTATGATTTGTTATATGTAAAACTGACAATCTTTCCAGTAAACTTTCACTTAGTTCACAATAAAAAGTTACAAAGAAAAGTCATGCATTTAAGTGTCCATTTAGAAGGCAGGGGCTGACTGTGCATGTAAGTATACCTCTCTAATTTTTTAAGAGGAAAGTTAGTTTGGAGATGTGAAAGTTTACATACACAGGTATATGTATGTGTCTATATATGCAGTCATTTAGACATAAAGTACAAGGCAGATTTCTATGCAATCTCTGCTTCAGATTTTATTTTTTTTTTGCCAACTTGACTCTTTTAGTATAATTGCCAACCTAATTCTTTATGGTAGATCAAATGAACTGACAATCTTTAAAGCTTAGTTCTATATCTTTTAATGTAATGACACTGTTACTTGATCTCTTGACAGTTTCAATTCTGAAAACCAAAGCACAAGATGTGTTTAAAGAGAATTTAATTTTGTTTCAGTAAGGCAGCAAGACTTGTTGAAAGGTGTGGCAATGCAGAGCCAAGAATCAGACTCACTATGGTAAATTAAATATTCAGTTTCAACCTGATTTATTCCCCAGAGAAGTCAAAACACTCCAAAATGACCATTTCCATTAGAAACTCCACCATGTGCATACATTCTAAATATCCAATTTGAACACAGAATAGGTGACCACTGGTAATAGAAGTAAGGCACACTGGTTGTCCATAGAGACTAATCTTGCTTGTTGTGTCTCAGACTTGTCTTCTGTGAGTGCTTGTGAATACTAGTAACATGGATTCCACAGGGAATTTAAGTCCTTCCAAAGGATGTTTTTCTGTCTTTCTCATTACTATGTTTTCAGCACCCAGAACATAAAAGCTGAACACATAAAGTGGGCAAGATGCTGGACTATGCTTTTAACATGCTAAGACTGTGGAGAATGACGTTTGTTAAGCTTCATACACACACTGAGTACCACAAAAAATTAAATCGCTTTCATGAATAAAAATTATTAAAGCATTATTAAAAATTTTTCTGTCAAGTCAATTCCAGCTTTCTAAGACAGAGTAGAACTTCCCCATGTGATTTCCAAGACTGTAAACTTTTTGGAAGCAAACTGTCACCTCTTTCTCCCATGGAGCAGCTGGTGGGTTTGAACTACCAGTCTTGCAGTTAACCAGCCAATTGCTTAAGTACAGCAACACCAACTTTCCTGTTGTAAAACAGTGGTTTTGTTAAATGCCATCAAGTCGGCTCTAACGCATAGTGACCCTATAAAGGGTTTCCAAGGAGCAGCTGGTGAGTTTGTACTACAACGTTTGCGGTCGAGTTCTTTATCCTGTAGCACCACACCAGGACTACACTAGCACCTTAAAAAGTACCTAAATTATTTTCATTACATTTTGTACAGAAATATAATATGTGATCACATGTTTCCACAAAACTATGATCACATGTTATTGTTGTTAAGTGACGATGAGTCATCCAATGCTCAGCAACCCTATATAGGGTTTCTCAGGTGATACATCCTTGTTTTAAAGCATAAATACCTTTAAAAATTAGTATTCATATAACTTCATAATCTGGGAAGAACTACAGTGATTGCTCACTATTTGTGATACTTACATTCCAAAAGTCCCTGAGAACACTGAATTAGCAAATACTGAACCAGCCTTGTTCAACCTCGGCTTGGATTTCTTACCATTCTGTGCAAGTGTATGTCTGTGAATGACTGGGAAAGTGCCAAGGTTAATTTTAGCAAACAGGTGAATTCAGAGGTGTGGCGCTATAGGTTAGTGTGCTGGACTGCAATGTCAGTTTGAACTACAAAGGCAGCGGTCCAAGCTCCCCAGCCACTCCTTGGAAATCCTATACAGGGTCTCTATGAGTCAGAACAGACTCCATGGCACTTAACAACAGGCAAATTTGGGAACACAGAATCTGTAAACAATGAGAATCAACTGTACGTCACAACCATACTGAGATAAAGGCATTGTTACTATTGATAACGGCAGCTATGGTGGCATAATGGATTATGTGTTGGGTTGTGAACTGCAGGGTAGTTTGAATCCACCATGTTAATAACACCATAGTGACCTGCATGGAAAACAGTTGTCATTTCTGTGCTAAACATGTCATTAATTAAGCTACATCTAGATGCCTATCAGCACCTGGTGACTCTGGATACTCTCAAACAGCAACAATAGATTGATTCCAGCGACCAAGGTGAAATGATGTTTGTTGTTGTTGTTGTTAAGTGCCATCAAGTCAGTTCCGACTCAAAGCAACTCTGTATAGGAGTAGCTGCTGAGTTTGAAACACTGACTTGTGGTTCAAACCGACCTTGCAGTTTGAACATTCACAGGCCATATAAAATTATCAACCTAAAAATTAGCCTGCGGTATTTGGTTAAACATTTAATTAACTACCGCGGGAGAAAGATGAGCCTTTCTGCTCCCGTAAAGATTTACAGCCTCGGAAACCCTGTGCAGGGTCACTATGAGTCGGAACTGACTCCATGGTACTTAACAACAACAACAACAACAATGCGATGGCTGGAGCTACAGTTGTCTTGGCAGGGCCAGACCAAAGGATTCTGAGGGTCTTATACAGCCCAGGGAGTCCAGGTGTGGCACTGTGGGTTAATGCGCTGGATTGTAAGGTTGTTTTGAACTTCAAGGTCGGTGGTTCAAGCTCACCAGCTGCTCCTCGGAAACCCTACACAGGGTTGCTATGGGTGGGACCTGACTTGACGGCACTTAAGAACAACAACATATGGCCCATGGGCTGGACATTGCCCACCCCTGTTCTAGAGTAAAGAGAAATGCATGGAAACCCTGAAGTCTTTGGCATTCCTCTCTTTGGCATTTGTCAATTCATGGGCAGGGCATGAAATTAGTACCACATGTGGTTGGAGAAACAGAAAAAGGAAGTCACAGCATGAAGGAAAAGACCCGAAGGGGAATGAAAAATCCTAAAGCAGTGAGTCTGTATTCTGCAGTCAATCTTTCCTCAAGACATTCAGTAATGCCTAAAGTTTGCATGTGTGAGGTAAGGCTCCAAGAAACTAGGCAGACAGATAATGCCAAAAATCTAAATGTTAAGAAGAGAATTTGGCAGTCTCAAAATGCAGGGAAATTAAAAGAGGATGGAGTTAAGGGCTCACCAAGGAGGAGGCGCACAGGTAGAAACCAGAGACTTTCAGGGCTGAATACTTTGAAATGGCTATGCCCCAGGAGTAAGGACAAGTAAATAACAAGTGGATCCACAGGTGCTGTCAGTAGTCTATCTTCCCGAAATAATCATGTATTCTTTTCTAACAGAAAGATAACATCTAAAGTCTTTACAGATTTTCATATACACTGCTGTATAATAATTAATGATTGATAAGCATGCCCCAAACCAGAATCAAATAACTGAAAATCATGATAAAAATGGAGGGAAACTATACACTTGTAAGTAATCTTGATATAACCTTAAGATTCTAAAATAACTCTAAAGAAACTATGATTAAAATATTAAGGGAAATAGAAGAAGAGATGAAGAATGTTACCAGTAAGCTAGAATATATATATGTGAAAAAATAATCAAATGGAATTCCTAAAACTGAAAACCGACTGAAATTAAGAGTTTAACACATGGGCTCAATAGAATATTAGATACTGTAGAAGAAAAGATTAATGAACTGAAGAATATATTAGTAGACAATAAATTAACTATAAGAGGAAATACAAGGAAAAAATTTTAAAGCTCAAAGTAAAAATAGGGGATCTGCTCAAAAGGTCTAGCAAATCATTGAAATCTCAAAGCAAAGTAAATAAGATAAATAACAGAGTGTAAGCAATATATTTTTGGGGCAAAAAAGAACTAATAATTTATAAATCTGTTAACAAATATGTGCCCATAAGTTCAAGAAAGCATGCAAATCTTAACTGGATTAAATTAATTCAAAAAAATTTAGTTAGGCAGTCATAATAAGGACCATTAAAAACTAAAGAAAAAAAAAATCTTTAAGTCAGCTAAAGAAGGAAAGATAGCTCCTTCTAAAATGTCATCTGACAACTGACATTTCAATAAAAATAATAATAGGCAGAAGACGAAAGAATATATTTTGAAAGCAATGAAAGAACATAAGGTCCAAGGTATAACTTTAAACCCAGTAAAAAGTACTCTTTAAAATGATGGCAAAACGAAAGTATTTTCAGACAAACAAATTTTGTGTCTGACAAATTCAAAGAAATAATAAGTGTAGTTTTCACACCAAAGAACAGAATCCAACATGAAAGCATGCTAATGCTGGAAGAAATTAGATGTACAGAAAAAGGGGGAAACTATGAATAAATCTAAGCAAATATAAGCTCTTTAAAACAACATGAAAAAGCAAAAAAAGAACACATAGATTAATAATATTGATAATTAGTATAAGTTCAGAAGACACTGGATACAGGGTAAGTTAAAAAACCACAGCGTAGTGGTTACGAATCGGGCTGCGAGCCACAAGGTCAGCAGTTCGAAACTACCAGCGGTTCCGCGGGAGAAAGAGGAGGCGGTCTGCTCCCGTAAAGATTTACAACCTCGGAAACCCTGTACAGGGTCGCTATGAGTCGGAACCAACTCCACGGCACATCACAACAACAACATTATATCTTTATTATAACATTAAAATTAAAAATTTAAATTTAAACACAATACTTATAATTGCAGCCAAGTCCCTCAAATACCTGCTAATACATCAAAGACAATATGCAAAGAAACTACAAAACATTATTTAAAGAAAATAAATGGATCGATGGGCTCAGTTCATGAACCAAGCACATCAGCAGCACTGAACATAGAAGAGAACTGAGGAACATTATGTTCTTTTGTACATGGGGGTCACTATGAGTCAGGCTGACTCTATGGCAATTAACAATAACAATATTTAGATATATAAAGAACTATTGTAAGTCAATAAGAAAAAAAACAACAGACACAAAAAACAAGGAGGCTACCAAATTTTAAAACTGGGAAAACATTTGAATTGATAAATCCCCAAGAGGATACGCAAAGAACCAATGAACAAATAAAATACAGCTCAACACAATGAGTCATCACAGAAACGCAAACAAAAATGACCACTAAATATCAACACACACACAAAAATCTGCTCTCCACAAGATGCCGTTAAGTAAAATCACTGAGACTACCAACTGCTGACAAGGATGAATTAGAACTTCCACTTGAGACTATCAAGGATTAACAAAGAGTAACTAGAACTCCCATTGGTAAAACTACTTTGGAAAACGTTTTGTTAGTATCTGTAAAAGTTAGACATATGAATAACACATGAGCAAGCAATTCTTCCCTAGGTGCATCTCCAATAGAAATGCATGCACACTTAAGCAACAAAAGACACAGGGAAGCAGCTGAGGACTCTAGACTCATGCAAAGAGAAAGACTAAGTGATGGCAGCCAGAAGGCGGGCTTGCAGAGTGTGCCCTTTGGTTCTTTAAATGATTATATATTCCTGTGTTTTTGTGTACATCCCTCCCCAAAAAACAAAAACAATAAAAAACAGAGGGAATAGAAGCAAATACTGTTGAATGATGATACACGGAGGGGATTTTAACCATTGCAAGAAACGTTAAGTGTAAAACTGATATTCTCCCACGTAAACTATTACTCAATTCATAATAAAAAATAAAAAAATTTAAAAAAAGACATGTGGAAAATTTGTAATAGTCCAAATTGGAAATACTCTATGTGTCTGTCAATAGTATTTGGAATAAATAATGAGATAAATAGATAGACCACAGAATACTATACTACAATACTATAGTAATAATAATAGACCAACCTGGATTAATCTCGTAGTCATAACATTCAATGAAGAAAGCCAGACATAGAAAAGTAATGCCATGTGATTCCATTTACATAATGTTAAAGTATAGGTAAAACTAATCTATAGAGATAGAAGTCAGAATAGTAGTTACTTTTGGGTGACATAGTAGCTAGAAGGAGGCATGAGGGAGGTTCTAAGAGTGCAAGTAATTTCTGTCTTGATACCTGTCACATTCATATGGGAATATTCACTTAATAAATATTCATAGAGCTGTGAAGTTTTGTGTACCATATCAAAAATAATTTTGAAACCTTCAGTAAAAAAGGTTTTAAAAAGTTAACTATGTTTATTTAAAATGTGGGGAAATTGAGGGACATGCAAACACTCTGTACTATTTTCATAACTTAATGTGAATCTAAAATATTTCAAATTAAATATTTTCTAAGTTAACAGTCTTTGTGATTATCCAGTATTACCTTCATCTTCATGACCATAAATGTAAATGATGATTGGGATTGACAAGGAAAGGAACTATGGTTATAATACTTTTATAAACTCTGTCAACATGTCAGGGAAGCTGAGGCTTAGGGGCTTGCTGGAGTGTGGCCCCTAGCTCTATATGAAGCCCACTAACCATACCAATTTCCACTTTGTGAATGTGGCCACTGATCATATCATCAGATGCCCAAAGGAGCTTGAGGAACTTCAAGTCCATGACATAATCCTAATAATGACTAAGAGGCAGAAAAAGGAGGATTCCAGAGCATCTCCTCTGGGTTGTTGTTGTTAAGCATTGTAGAGTTGGTTCTGACCCATACCAAGCTGTCTTTCCAAGGTTTTTAAATCTTTGTGGGCTCAGAGAGCATCATCTTTCTCCTTTGGGTTAAGCACATTAAAACAGTTTGCTCTGAAGGATGCTTAGGACACCGAGTAGAGCACTGTTTGCCCTTCATCTCAGAGCTGGGTATGACATGCACAATAAATTAAATATTTTTTGCTTTGATGACTTTCCTTCTGAATTATAACCTTGAATATATTAATGCCATTACTAATTTTGCACAGATGAACAAAAGCTGTCTGTATACAATGGCACCTTTGTTTCTAGGTCCAGTGACATTAAAATACCAGTTTGTATTTCATCATCTTTGTCTTTATCTTCAGTTATTCCTGCTGTGGAATGAAAACAGTCCAAACAACACATTACTGCTACTGAGTTCTGGTCTTACAATGTACTTCTTTCCACCGAAGAAGGCATGGCTTTCTGCTGTCTGTCCCTTGGGCCACTTGTCACAGCCTACCTCAAACGACAACATCAGCCCTCCTTCCCACCAAGAAAATTCAAAACCATCATCACCGATGTAAAGCTTGAACAATGAATATCTTCATTCTCCAGACAATTTCATTTTGGAATTACATAAGATGTAATCTTGTTGGGGAATTAAATGGAATAAATACTCACTCAAAGATTTACTACATGAAAAGGTAGAAAAGTTTTGTAACAAAAAGGGGGGGAGTAGTTAATCTTACAGTCCAGGAATAGAGGAATCTAGGACCATCAAGGAAGAAGAGCATGCAGAATGTGGGACCCTATCCAGAGAAGTAGCAACACCAGAGATGGAGGCAGAGATGAGGACATGGAGAGAGATAACAGCTGAGCACTCCAGACTCATTCATAGAAAGAGAAAGGCTATGTGCTGGTGGCTAGGAGGCAGGCTTGTAGAATGTGCCCTTTGGTTGTTTAAATGATTATATATTTCTGAGTGTTTCTGTAAACATCCCCCTCACACCAAAGCAACAACAACAACAACAAAAAACAACCCAGAGGGAATAGAAGCAAAAATACTGTTGAACAATGATGCACGGAGGAAACAGTAATCATTGCAATGAAATGATGAGTGTAAAACCGATGTTCTTCCATGTAAACTATCACTCAATTCACAATAAAAACTTAAAAAAAATAAAAGTTTTACTACATGAAAGTAGAATAATGAAGACCACATCCAGAGTCAACATAGTGTTTGGCCCTAGACTATCAGGAGGTCTCTCTCTCATCTCTAGCATTTTCATTGAGGTCCTTCATGGTCCTTCACATGGCACACACTTCTACTGTATTTGCTCATTTAATCCTCACAGAGCACACTGAAGTGTTGTTATTAGTTACAATGAAGTTGGCTGGGACTCATGGTGAATCTATAGATGGTTATCTAAAACACTGTCTGGTCTTATGCTTTCGTTAAGATCACTGGTATACTTCAGTCCACTGTTGCAGCTACTTTGTATATTAAGTGCCTTCCAACCTAGGGGACTTATATTCTACCACTCTGTCAGGAATAATCTTTTGTAATCCATAGCATTTTTCATTGGCTAATTTTTAGAAGTACATTGCCCCAAGTAGGAAGAAGTGACACATAGAGGTGGGTACTATTATGATCCCCATCTAACAAATGGGAAGCCCTGGTATGGCACTGTAGGATAAGCACTGGACTGTTAACCGCAAAGTCAACAGTTTAAACCCACTAGCTACACCTCTGAAACCCTATACAGAGTTGCTATGCGTCAGGACGAACTCAAAGGCACTTGACAACAACAAATGGGGAAACTAAGGATTGAAGTCACTCATCTATTGAAAAGTGGATTTCAACTCCAAACCGCATTACTTGATTTACACCTTGGATTCTGTTTCCTATGAAGGCTCATGAAATGTTATGAGTGCAGGGCACCTATTTTAACTGGCCACTTTTCTGCAAAGATGATGTTATCAGGTTAGATCTTGCCCAGTTTGTTTCATTCTTGTTGTTCACAAAATTGGCTTTGCATAAACCACATGTTTTCTGTAGAGAATCACATAATTCTAAAGGAATTCCAGACCTCAAGCTTTGGCTTTAGAAAGCAAAATGCAGGACTCAAGAAGAAATTGGCTCTTATTCTTATATATATATAATTTTTATACTCACTTCTGGTAGTAAACTCAGTGACATCAGACTCTTCTTCAAAACAGAGCTGCCAACAGCCTACCCCTTGCAAAACAAATTTACAAAAGGGTACCACATAACAAAGTCATAGCTGGCATGTACTGAGCATTTGCTTATATGATTAGCAATGTCCTAAGCCATGAAAGGGTCATTTTATTTAAGCATGACAGCATTCCTATGGAGCAGTATGATAGAAAGAATGGTATTTCCCCACATTTGCCCATGTCCCAATTCCTGGAACCTGTGATCATGCTATGGTTATGCTTTATGACAGAGGGGAGTTAAGGTTACAGAGAAAATTCAGGTTGTTAATCATTTTATTTTAAATAGGGAGATGATCCAGATTATCACAGTAGACCAATGCAGTCATAGGGCAATTTAAAGTAAAAGAGAGAATGAGAGTTAGAGCAATGTGATGTGAGAAAGATGCAGCCCGCCATGGCTGGCTTTAAAGATGGAAGGGGGCATGAGCCAAGAAACTTGGGCAGTCTCTGAAAGGTGGAAAGACAAGAAGATTAATTCTCCCTAAGAGTCTCTGAAAGGAATGCAGCTCTACTGATACCTTGATTTTAGTCCAGTGAAATTCACATCAGATTTCTGACCTATAGAACTATAAAATTACAAATATGAAGTGTGGTTAGCCACTAAATTTGTGGCAATATGGCACAAAGGTATAGAAAACTAGCACAAGGAAGTATTATTATGATGATCTTCATTTTATAGAAGAGGAAACTGAGGCTCAGAGAATTTTAGAATCTTGCCTATGGCCATCCAATTAGTAAATGTTAATTCAGAATTCAAACCAGGCTATCCAGATTCCTCTATGGTCATCACTAGATTATACCTACCACCTCCATCCCTGCCATGGCAGCTTCTTCACCTACTCAAAACCGTCCTGATTGTTTCACTGAAACAGAAACTTTAACACGTTTAATGTTCATCACTTGAGAAAAGGGAGGAAAGAGAGGGAAACAACCTGTAGTTGTTATTAAGTGTTGTGGAGTTGGTTCCAACTCATAGCGACCTTGTATAGGGTTTCCCAAGAGCAACTGTTGTTGTATTTGAACTATCGACGTTGTGGTTAGCAGTTTGGTGCTTGTTCTATAGAGACACACTAGGTATTTTATATAGATCTTCACAATCTGTGATGGATCTACTCCAAGTGGCAAGTGTATCATCAGAGTTCAGGCGGACTGGACTGGTAGTAGCAGGTTAGGAAGTAGCAGACCCTACTAGCTGTCTACCCAGTTGTTGTTGTTGTTGTTGTTAAGTGCCGTCAAGTCGGTTTTGACCCATAGCGACCCTGTACAGGGTTTCCGAGGGTGTAAATCTTTACGGGAGTAGAAAGCCTGATCTTTCTCCCGCAGAGCAGCTGGTAGTTTCGAACTGCTGACCTTAAGGTTCGCAGCCCGATTCGTAACCACTACGCGTAGTGATCTCTATTTCCTCTTGATACTAGGGACCATTTTGTTCAGAAGTTCTCCCTGATATGTTTTCAAAGAAGACACTTCCCCCTAAGCCCCAGCGATGAGTCATGATTGGCCTAACTTAATTGTGGTCATTCATTTCTTTTGCCAGTGACTGGTTCTGGAGTGAGCATATTACCCATTTTGGCCAACAGTATCTCTAGAAATACCACCTTATATCACCTCTTTAGTAAGATTACTTAAAGGCAATTCCTGAGAGGTGTCGTGGATGGCTCATCAAACTGCTGTCACCACCTGTGACTCTACTGTGATCAGTGTTAACATGCTGACAATGACAAAGAGGATCAGCCATGAAAATTGTGTGAGCTGCTGGATTATCCAGAACTGCTCTATCTCTGGAGTCCTGGTGTGGCTCTGTAGGATAAGCACTGGACTGCAAAGTCAGTTTGAACTACAAGGCTGGCAGCTGAAACCCACCAGCCAGCCACCCCTGGAAATCTATACAGGGTTGCTATGAGTCAGAACCAAGTGAATGGCACGAACAACAACACCAAGAAGATGTATCTGTAAAGTCCTGGAAGTTTAGTGGAGTAAATGTTGGGCTGCTAACTGAAAGGTCAGTGGTTTGAACCCACCTGCCATTCGGAGGGAGAAAGATGAGGCTGTGTGCTTCCCTAAAGATTTATAGCACTTCCATTCTGTCTAATAGAATTTCTAGGGTCAGAATTGGCTCGACAGGAGTTTGGCTTTTTTTTTTTTTTTTAATTTTTATTGTTTGTTTGGCTCTGTCTCTAGGTGACAAATTTCTTAACTTATCTGGTTTGTCCTAACTGGTTCAGGAGGTATTTTTTTGTGTGCATTATTCATTTTACATTATTTAATAAGATACCGCTCAATGCTTGGAGTCCTGGTGTGGAGCTGCAGGATCAGTGCTGGACAGTTAACTGCAAGGTCAGTGGTTCGAACCTACCAGGCCTCTTTGATGGAAACCCTACACAGGGTCAGTATGAATTGGAACCGACTTAAGTGTACTTAACAACAAGTGCTTAGACTGGCTCAGGTAGCTGGAATGCACTTAAGAGTAGTTATTTTTCTTCCTTTTTATGTGGGACAAACTTGGCTAAGAGAGATTAACTAGCTTGAGAGGAATCACACTGGGTCACAACAGAGCTAGGATTGGAATTCAGTCCTGTGTGACTGTAAAGCAGAGCTTTGAACTGGTTCTTACCAGTTCAGTCATGGTCAGACCATGACTTTTCTGGCAAAACCAGAAAAGATCCAGATTTGTAAAATGTGGGTGTACTGGGCCTGCAAGTGGAACAGAAAATTCTAGGTATAAATGAATTTCCCTCCTAGAAAGCAAGGGAAGCATTCATGCTGCATTGCAACCAAATCTCTTGATTGTCAGTTAGCAAAAGGGATCCCCTACTGAAAGAGCGCAGTTGATAGTGCTAATTTGAATGATTTTACTCTACACAGCATTAGCCATAATCCAGTCTACTGCATCTGACCCTGAAAGAGCTCAGGGTGCCTCTTCTAGATGTCCCCTTTCTAGGGTTATTGCTCCAGTATGCTCACGTCTACAAACCAAAGTCTCTTCTGAATTCACTGCATCTACCATTACTGAATTCATTCAAACCAGTTTGGAGCCCTGCTCTAAAAGCCTGGGTTCTGCCAAAGAAACAGTTAGTCTCCCATCTTGCTTGTTATTTTGTGGCCAGAGTTCAATCATCTTGTAACAAAATATTTTACGAGGCCACGGATGAAATTATAAACAGTCAAGCCAGTCATTCCATTTAGCAAGATTGCATTTAAACTACATTCTCAGATGTGTCTCTGAATTTTCCAATTTCCAGTTATAGTTAAGTGCCGTTAAGTGTTGTTACTAAGCGCTGTCAAGTCACTTCTGAATCACAGTGACACTGTATAGGGTTTCTGATGAGCGGCTGGTGAGCTTGAACCACCGACCTTGTATTGTAATTCAAACAACTTTGCAGTCTGGTGCATTAATCCACAGCACCACACCAGGACTCCAGTTATAGGGTTATTGTTGTTGTTGTTATGTGCCGATGAAACACATATTCTAAGTTAGTAACTGTCCAAATGGTTGCACATAGTTCATAAGAGCTTTAAGTTCTCTGGACATATTTAAAACAAAATGCAACCCCTTTACTCTTTTTTATTGTTATTATTTTTTTCCTATTTTTGGAAAATTGTGAGTCAGTTTGAGCTGCAAGGTTGGCGGTTCAAGCTCACCAGCCACTCCTCAGAAACTCTATACAGGGTTGCTATGAATTGAAACCAATTCCACAGCACTTAACAACAACAACAACAATCCTTTATGTTGTTCTGGGGTGGCACTGTGGGTTAATGCACTGGACTACAAAGTTGGTATGAACAACAAGGTTGGCAGTTCAAACCCACCAGCCACTCCTTGGAAACCCTATACTGGGTTGCTATGGGTCAGAACCTACTTAACGGCACTTTAACAACAACAATCTTTCACACACTTCACTGTTCTTCAATGTTCCTCATGTGACTAGTATTTAATATTCTTATTACTGGTTAAAAGTCATTTATAAAGAGATGTCAACTCCAACTCATAGTGACCTTAAAGCAGAGTAGAACTGTCCCATCTTTCTCCCAAGGAGCAAGTGGTGGGTTCAAACTGCTGACCTATTGTAGGTTCTAGCATATGAAAGATGAGCAGAAAATATATACCGCTTTCCAGCTGGCCAAAATGCTGCCTATGAATGCTCCTCAATTTTTCTCTCCCTCCTGTCAAAAACTAGTCCTGGTGTGGCATGGTGGAATAAGCACTGAACTGAAAGGTCAGTTTAAACTTCAAGGTTATGGTTCAAACCCACCAGTTGCTCCTTGTAAACCCCATACTGGGTAGCTAGGAGTCAGAAATTATTCGATGGCATTTATTTGTTTATTTAGTTAGCTGGTACTATGTGCTCAAGTTGGTAGCACCACATGTTAGAAGAAACCCAAACTAACACTTCCCAAGAGCATTGGTGGTGGTGGTTATGTGTTGTGGAGTCGGTTCTGACTCATAGTGACCCTGAACAGGGTTTCCAAGGCTGTAAATCTTTATAGGAGCAGAAAGCCTCATCTTTCTCCAGTGGTACACCTGGTAGTTTTGAACTGCTGACCTTGCGGTTCACAGCCCAATTCGTAACCACTACGCTACCAGAGCTCCTTCCCAACCTGCGTTAGACTACATGAAAAGAAACCCAGTTTTGCTTCTGTTATACCACTGAAATTGAGTTTGTCTAGCCTAATGTTGACTCACTAAAATAAATCTCCTAAGAAAACCTTTACTTTTCCTTTATCACAGGTAACACAATTTACTACTAAATATTTCATTTGGAGTTTGTTCCTTTATTTCCTGACTTCTTAGTAACCACTGCTCCCCTGTGTTAGCCACAGACCCTAGCTCACAGCCTGTTCTATACAAGATGTTCAATAGCACTTACTCAAGGAATGAACAAACGCAGGTATAACAAATGAACGAATCTCTTCTCATTTCTGTCTCCCACCTCTCAGCAGGGTTTCTTTCTTTCTGTGTTTTGTGAAATCCAAAGCATATTATCTTTCCTGAAAAACAGCACCCCTACCAGCACTGGCTTTCTTTTTAAAGATCTGAAGCAGTTAGCAACTGGAGTTTTAAAATGAGGACAAGTATAATGTCAGATTTGAGGGTGATGAGTGGGAAACAAAGAAGAGCTATTTAAAATTGGTCTCACGGCATCAAGCCTGAATTTAGTAGAAAACTAGAGGAAAGCAACAAGTGTTTCCAACTGATGGTATTCCAGAAGATGAAGAAAAACCTAAAACCCCATTCTTAAGTCAAAACCACCTGCATTGGTAGAAAATAAGCAAGCAACTAAAGACTTATGTAAACTCGTAGGTTCTTTCCCTCACCATGAACTCAGGTGTTGGAGGAAATCCTAGGGTCTTCCGGGACTTGGACAGTTAAATTAGAGCTTAATGTAAGAATGAATTTAAAAGCATCCTATTCTGAAAGATTTAGTTATCTGTCTCTTTTCCCAAGAGCCCCAGCTCTCTACTTCCCATGCACTCTGGTATTCCAACGCTAAGATTCCACCTTTTCTGCTTCTCTGCTCAGTCAATACCTAGAATAAATAACTCAAAATCCAGTCTGGCAGCAACCCCAAGGTCTCCAATCAAAAGGATCATGTTCCACTCCATCCTTTCAAAGAAGTGTATATTTGGATTATTTTTCTATCACTTTGTCTTCGGTAATGCCAAATTGTGAGTAAACTAAATCTTCAAATTTATCTCACTGAACTGAAATTTCCTTATTTTATTAGAACAAAAGAGGAGAGGTCTGCCATCAGATTAGGTAACATTTTCATACATTTAATATATTGCCATTCAACTACTTCTCATTTTCAGAGGTTATAGATCAGTAAACTGGGATGAAGTGTTCAGTTACAAATTCAGAATAGGTTTACTAGTTGATTTTCGACTGAATGGAGACCAGGAATAAAAGGACCCCAGGCTCCTTGATGGAATTCTAAACTTCAGCTTTTAATAAATAGTTACCTTTTCAGGCCATGTTGTTGTTGTTAAGTGCCATAAAGTCGGTTCTGACTCATACGACCCTGTATAGCATTTCTGAACAGTGGCTAGTGAGCTAGAATTGCCAACTTTGTGGTTCAAACTGACTTTGCAGTCCAGCACATTAACCCGCAGTGCCACACCAGGACTCCAATAATATTTGACATAAACCCTGCCAATTGTTCAACACGGGCAGCAGTTGAAAGCTTTTAGTCCTGCTTTCTATAGCCTCTCCATGGATACAAGTGGATCTGAAGTCACACACTAAAGACATGATTATTATTGCTGGGCTCTGACTCCAACAGAAAATGGGAATGAACATAGGATTTGGAAGGGTCTTCCCATCAGATGAAGGGTTCCTTGGATAGACAAACAAGATGTCACTCACTGTTCTCACTCCCCTGCTGAAGTCACACAAGCAATGACGACTGAGGCAGCTGCATGTCTCAGGATGCCTCCTCCACCTTAGCTGAACACTGAAGTGCTGGTGTGAGCAGAACACAGAAACTCAGCAAGAATTCCATGGGCCACCGACCTCATTTCAAGTCTGTATCATAATGTGGCCTCCTGATGAGCTTTGGAGACATTAGCCATACCCTGAAATTAAGACTGCAAAAAAAGTTCCATAGAAGAGTCGGGATCCTTTTCCAGCCAATAAAATGAAGTCCTTTTCCAGTCAAACCCTACGTTGCTCTGTGAATCCTTTTTGGAGACTAGGATTAAAGTGTGGAGGCATGGATTAATGGCATAATGAGCCAGGGTTGACCAACTCATGTGGCATTTGTCCAGAAATTAAAAGGCAACTAACACACTTAAACAAAACATGCAGGAGACACACAAGACAGAATTTAAATCATCTCTCCCCTCTGACCTCGAAAATATCATGAATGTCCTTTAGAACTAGAATCTACCATAGCCAATGAAGTGTGAATTCATTACATATGTTTTTTGGAGACTGGCTCTTGCCTAGACTCACCCTAATGAATCATTGGGCCTTCATGGAAATGCTCTAACGACAACAATTTTCAGGGAGTTGCTGGTGCTTGCCTTCTTTCACTTGCTACCCCCTAGTACACCTTCTATGCATTACTTAGATTAGGGACTTTGTAAAGGAGGCCTTTGTAAAAGAAATAACGTGGGCAACAGTGCAACAGAGCATGAAATCCCAATCTGGATGGTTTGCTGCTTCGTAAAATGTGACCAGGGATGAAGAAGCCAAAAACGGAGGTAGGGAAGAGTGTGATGGAGCTCACAGTAGCTGATGGAAAGCTTCCCAACCATATCATGACAGTTGGCCTGTGTAGGGCTCCAAATGAAATCCATTATGTTGCCCACAGAGCATGGGATTCTGGCACCGTCAGCGCAAAACTGTTTCCCTCTGTGAGCTTTAAAAGTTATCAAACAGGCTCCCACTGCTCCTCACCCTGAGAGCCAGGGCCTAAAGCTGGAGAGCATCGGTTCCCACAGTGCCTTTGACAACTGGTTACAATATCATTTTTTAAGGGAACTTTAGTAAAAAGGTGTTCTTTACAGAGCATAGCCACCCAAGAGGTGCTGGTCTCAACAACAAATGTCGTGAGGGCTTGTTAATCAGTAACTCACCAAATTCTAAGCACCAAAGTCTAGGAATAGAAAAAATTCAACAACAACAAATCAAGACAGTCTGTCATCATACTATTAATGCCATATCTACCCATTTGATTTCTGAATGATTTTCCCAAGTGGAAGGAAATGAATAACTAATGCATTACTCCAGGCGGGCACTGACATGTGCCAAGCATGGCAGCATTGTTCATTTGTTTGTTTTTAGCTTTTTATTGTGAACTGGATGAAAGTTTACCAAGCAGATCATTAGTTTTACATTCAACAAATCATCTCCTTCGTTTCATCTCAATGATTGCAATTCCCTCCATGTACCATCAGTTAACTGGATTTTCCTCTGTTCATGTTAATTTTAGCATTCCTCCCTATCTCTTCTGCTACCTTTATCTTTCCTCTGCCAACCTCCCTCTGTTGTATACTGCCTTTCCCTCCATCCATGCTAACATCTGTCTAGCCTCTAACCTGTGATTGACAACGTTGAAAATTCTGAGGAAAACATGATCCCATAAGGGATACAGTACCCTACATCAACCCTCTGTACAAATTTCACAGTCCTGGGAGGAGAACAAGGGAACGAGGGCATGTCCTAAATGTAAATTTTATCTAGCTAAAAGTAAAGGATGGGAGGTATGGCATTGTGTTAAAAGATGGATTTACTGCATCCAGCTGATATGAAGTGAGGATAGAAGCATAAGAATACCCAACCTTGTAGATAGTACCCATTTGGCCTAGCCTCAATGGCTTGATGATCAGAACTTGACTAGGGGAAGATAAAAAAAAAAAATTTGATAAAGGAAACCAGTATAAATTGCTACAATTTGAAATACTGGACCTATACTTATAGATGTAATAGTTCAAAATACCAACTGAGAAGGAAGGGGTCTTCACATCAAGTATAAATCCTATCCCTTCTGTATACAGGGTTGATAAGGACAGGCAACACAGACATTGGCTATCTAAAATGGAGGGGGGTGGAGGGGCATAGACTATAAAAGCACTAAGAGATTGGCTTACAAGTTTTCAAGAGGGAGTTTAGTTTAACAGTGTGAAGGGGAAGGTAGACTCCCCACTGAATAGTTTTCATCTTGTCTAGATGGGTCTGGTGAAAGGAGATGGGGATAAGATTCTTACGATTCAACAGTGAAAAATTGTTGTCATGACTAATTGCAACTGTCACAACTGTAAAGGTAGAAGTTTTGTAATAAAAGGGGGAGAGTAGTTAATCTTACAATCTAGGAACAGAGGACCCTAGGACCTTGAAGGGAGAACATGAGCAGAATGTGGGACCCTATCCAGAGAAGCAGTGACACCAAATATGGAGGCAGAGATGAGGACATGGAGAGAGAGCAGTTGAGGACTCTAGACTCATGGAAAGAGAAAGGCTGTGTCCTGGCGGCCAGGAGGCAGGCCTGCAGAATGTGCCCTTTGGTTGTTTAAATGATAATATAGCCCTGAGTTTTTTTTGTGTGCATATTCCCAACTCCCCTGAAAACAACAACAATGGGAGAACAGAAGCTAAATTACTGTTGAGTGATGATGAACAGGGGAGACTGTAATCATTGCAATGAAGTGATGAGTGTAACACCGATGTTCTCCTGTGTAAACTATCACTCGAGTCACAACAAAAACTTTAAAAAAAATGACTTTACCTGGTTTCAATGAAATAATCCATTACTAAGTCTTCATTGACATGTTATTGGTCATAGAAATGCTAGAGGCATGGAAGAACTGAAATTAAATGTAGGAACAGGGCTCTAGAAAGCTTAGCTTTATCATATGTGAATAAGATGGTATTTAAAAAGGTGAGCTATTGGTGCTGTCTCCAAGGAGGTCGAGCAATCAGACCAGATCAGTCTATTCTTCTCTGAGAAGTGATGATGGAAAAAGGGGCTGTGTGAATTATCTTCATACCACTTACAATAGATAAGCTTCACGACCACTGAAGTGTTTATCTGGGACAATGCCCATTTTCAGGTTTGAGCAAGATAACACATAGAATAAAGACACCATTCTCACATCAAACTGCAAATTTACTGAGTGAGGATCAAAATGTTATTTGCAGTAACTTATAACAACAACATATTCTTCTAACCAAGTAGATGCTTTGTTTTGTAGTTCTGTCAGATAATCAAAACAGAGTGATTTCAAGCATGCCAGTTACAGAAGCATTGTTTGGGGGTGTTCAGACTGATGGATTAAATGACTCTGCAATCCTGTGCTAAACCATTCACTAAAAACTGTGATCATTACAAGAGAGCAGAGACTGTCAGTGAGGTTGCCCCCAAACTCCTAAGTACTTGGACTTTTCTATTAAAGAATCATCAATTCAAACAAGAAAAACCAACTAAACAGCAATAATTTCAAAAAAGAGCAAGCACACAAAAAATCATTTAAATCAAATTGCACTGCCAGAGATTTCCCTAGGAACAACATGCTAAAAGAGAGTAAGTTCTGAAACTCTAACATATGCCTGAAAAGGAAATAAGATGAGCCTTGGAGACAGATAATGGGAATGAGAATTTAAGATGAGTCTAAAGATCTGAAAGAAAAATGATATCGTATTAATATTTTCTAATTCCAGAGCGTGGATATTTTGCACAATTCAAAAACAATAAAGCAAAGCTTTTCTGAAAGACTGAGCCATGTTTAGAAATAAACAGGTAAATCGGCCCATGTAGTTGGCAGCACAGGGGCCAGGCCAGCTGTCCTTCTAGGGTTCACATCAGTACAGTGCCTACAAACCACAGCAACCCACAGGAAGGGTTGCTGTCCTGACTTTAATCCAATCTTCACTCTCTAGAAGTGTGCTCTCATTTCACAAAATCTAACATCTGAGTTACAGAAGTAAAAGTATCTCAAGGATAGAGCCAACAACAAAAGTCACCACCAACAAACTGGGTTTGGACCATGTATTTCAAAGGTAATGAAAGAACACATTTTCCACAATAGGACAGGAGTTCCTTTTTACATTTCAGCCATCACCTTCTGTTGGTAGGCTAATACGTTGTGTCTCTTGGCCCAAACATCTTTTGGTAAAGAGATTCTGCCCTGAAACAAGTGGGTATTATGCTGATCCCAAGGCTTGGGTCATCAGAAAGAACTACCAAGTCAATGAAGGAAATCACTGGTTCAACAATGCTTTGTGAATACACACAGCCCATGGAGATCGCTAAACATATAGTTGTCCATGGGGCGGGGGGCGGGTATACAAAAACCCATTTGCTAGGTATTAAAAACTAGGAAAAAAATAAAGTGGAAACTATTTATGGATGAGGTATCCAGCATCCCCCCACAGAAGACTTTAGCTGCCCTTACCAGTTAGTTACAATGTCTAAGGGACATACTTATACTGCAGCATTTCTAATGCGGCTGTCACACTACATTTAATGCAGAAAAGATGTATTTTTAAATGATCCGGTTACTCCGAGGGCTTTGGCTTATAAAAGCCTTTTTTTATTGAGATTCTAAATTCCAGTCTGAATAACCTTTCAATTTGTTCCAGTAATTTTTTTTTTCCCCTCCTGCATTTGCATTGGCAATACAGCTGGAGTCATTTCAAAGCCCAGGCCCTGAGTACTAAGTCTTTTGTACCAAGTCTCCCCCTTCAGCATAGAGGGTGGGTGTCAGATTTGACGTTTCTATGAAGCTGTTTGCACAAGAAAAACCACTTGCCTTTCAAAGATCAAGATTAAAGTAAGCTTAGGAAAAGAAAGAGAACATGTAGAATTTTTCATCACTCCTGTTACTACCTGGGGGCTGAGTTAGGGGTTTGAACTAAGAATTATGTCATTTCAAGATTCCTCAAGTAGTTAAACATGCTGCAAACAAATGTGATTGTTAATATCTCCGTCTACATCCTAAAGCCTGCACTTCATGGTCAAACTATCGCTCTTTGGCTCTACATTTTCCAACCTGGAACTAAGTGACACTCATGATACCCTCAGTGTAGAGAGATGAACAATGTGTAAACATGATCACTTTTCATGTGACCATCATCTTCCAAAATATTGACAGGAAAAAGTAACACTGCTCAAATATTCTACATAATGCTGATCAAAATCAGGTAGGAGGGTAACTCATGTTTATTAAGCCTCTACTTTATGGAGTTCCTGAGGGACGCAAATGGTTCAGCACTCACAACTAGCCACAATGTTGGTGGTTTGAATATATCCAGAGGTGTCTTGGAACACAGGTGCCTGGCAATCCGCTTCTTAAAGGTGCCAGTCTTGAAAATCCGGTGGAGCGGGTCTCACTGTAAACATGGGGTCATCCTGAGTTGGAATCTATTCACAGCAGCTGGCAACAACAACACTGTATGTTGATAGAAACCCATATAATGTCTCCAGCCATTGGAACTGACTCAGTGGCAACTGAATTCTTTTGTTTTTTTATTATAAGACCAACATTGTGATAAGTACTTCTAGGAAAATGTCCGAAATAATCTCTAATTCAAATTCTTGTATAATTTAATATCACTCAAAAATCTGAAAATAATTTTGCATTCTATAATAGAACTGGGTCTATGAAGTACTTAAAGGTAGCCCCAAATGACTTAAATAAATCTTGTATAAACTTTATGATCCCTTATTGAAAAGAAAACATCAAATCAATTTTTCATATGAAATGAACATTTACAATATATATACATATTATTTTGAGACTTACTGTAATGGGCCTAAATTTACTGGGAATCAAAAAAATGGGAAAGGGAAGCAAGGTATAATTCCTGAATTAAATTCCTTGTAAGTAGATATTGTTAGCCTTCATGCCCAAAGTCAGACTCTTTTTTTATTATTATTAAAATTGTGAGCTTTCACTAGTTCTGATTATAAAGCAGTTTCTCATATAATTTGTTCTGAACCACTTTCAAATACAAGAGGACTTCAAAAATTCATGAAAAAATTCTATTATCCTTAATCCATTTTTCCACAAACTTTTTGCACCTCTCTCATACTGTTGTTGTTGTTAAGTGCTGCGATTCAGTCAATTCTGACCCATAGAGACCTCGTATAGACTTTCCAAGGAGTGACTGGCGAGCTTGAACAGCCGACCTTCTAATTCAAATGACTCTGCAGTCCAGTGCATTACTGAGTCTTTGGGATTTTCTATATATAGGATCATATCATCTGCAAATAGAGTTTTACTTCCTCTTTTCCAATTTGATGCCTTCAATTTCCCTGTCTTGCTGTATAGCTCTTGCTAAGACTTCCAGCACAATATTGAATAGGAGTGGTGACAAAGGGCACCCTTGTCTGGTTCTTGTTCACAGAGGGAAGGCTATCAGTTTCTCTCCACTAAGATTGATGTAGGCTGTTGTTTTTGTATACATGCTCTTAATTATGTTGAGGAATTTCTCTTCAATTCCTACTTGGTTGAGTGTTTTTATCAGGAATGGATGTTGGATTTTGTCATATGCCTTTTCTGCATCAATCGATAAAATCATGTGGTTTTGTTTTCTTTCTTATTTATATGGTGGATTATATTGATAGTTTTTCTAATTTTGAACCATTTCTGCATCCCTGATATGAATCCCACTTGATCATAATGCATTATCATTTTGATGTGCTGCTAGATTCTGTTGGCTAAGATTTTGTTGAGAATTTTTGCATCTATGTTCATGAGGGATATTGGTCTATAATTTTCTTTCTTAGTGATGTCTTTCCCTGGTTGTGGTATGAGGGTTATGCTTGCTTCATAAAACGTATTAGGAAGTTTTCCATCCTCCTCTATCTTCTGGAATAATTTGAGTAGAATTGGTGACAGCTCTTTCCTGAATGTTTGGTAGAACTCACCAGTGAAGCCATCTGGGCTTGGACTGTTTTTGGTTGGGAGTCTTTTGATGACCTAATCAATTACTTCTTTTGTTATGGGTCTGTTCA
>NW_006408564.1:2394205-2397169 GCF_000296735.1 Chrysochloris asiatica | reverse complement strand
TGTCCCAAAGATTTTGGTATGTTGTGTTTTCTTTCTCATTTGTTTCTTGAAACTTTGTGAGTTCACATGTAATTTCTTCTACTACCCAGGCGCTTTTGAGCAGGATGTTATTCATTTTCCATGTATTTGACTTTATTACCTTGGTCTTCCTATTGTATATTTCTAATTTGAGAGCATTGTGGTCTTAGAAGATGCTTTGAAGTATTTTGATATTTGTAAATTGATGGAGATTTGTTTTGTGGCCTAAGACATGGTCTATTCTGGGGAATGTTCTATGTGCACTGGAAAAGAATGTGTATTGTGCTGTTGTTGGGTTGAATGCTCTGTACACATCTATGATGTTCAGTTGGCTGCTTGTGTTGTTTAGTTCTTCTGTGTCTTTGTCAAGTTTCTTTCTGGTTCTTCTATCCATTTTTGAAAGCAGTGTATTAAAATCACCCACTATTACTGTGGATTCATCTATTTCTTTCTTCAAATCTATTGTTGTTGTTATGTGCTGTGGATTTGGTTCCAACTCATAGCAACCCTGTACAGGGTTTCTGAGGCTGTAAATCTTTATGGGAGTAGAAAGCCTCATCTTTCTCCCGCAGAACAATTGGTAGTTTCTAACTGCTGACCTTGCGGTTTGCAGTCTGATTCGTAACCACTATACTAGCAGAGCTCTTTTCTAATCTATTAGAGTTTGCTTTATATATTTTGGAGCTCTTTCATTGGGAGTATAGATATTTATTATGTAATGTCATCTTGTTCAATTATCCCTTTAATCATGAGATACTGTCCATCTTTATCTATTATGCTGGTTTTTTGCTTTAAAGTTTATTTTACCAGAGATTAGTACAGCCACTCCTATTTTTTATTGCAATTAGCTTGGTATATTTTTTCCATCCTTTGACTTTTAATCTTTTTTTGTCTCTCTGTGTGAGATGTGAGATGTGTCTCTTACAGACAACGTATTGAAGGATCTTGTTTTCTTATCCATTTTGCCACTCTCTGTCTCTGAATTGGTGCATTTAATCTGTTTACATTCAGTGTAATCATTGATAGGTATGGATTAATTGCTGCCATTATATTGGCCTTTTTATGGTGTTGCTGCTTTCTTTGTTCTGTATGTCTTCCTTTGCTGAGTTCATGATTTTTGTGTTCCTTCTTGTGAGTTTCCTCATAGTTTTAACATTCTTCTTGGATTTTCATTTTCTTGGTATGTTGTGAAATGCTAATTTTCTTTGAGGTTACCTTATAGTTCACTAACTTTTCCCTTCATTTAGTTCAGTCTATTTTATCCTGTACTCTACCTGACATTCTCACCATCTGGATCTCTGTTCCTACATGTTTACCTTCTTTTACATTATAATTGTGTTGATATTAGACTGACCTCCCAGATTCTCTGAGTTTGTTCTTATAGTTTTGTTCTGTTCTTGACTCTTCTTTCTGTCGATTTAATTCTGGAATGTGCTGCCACGTATGTCAATCTCTTTGTTGTCTGTTCTTGTTGGTTCTCAGTCCTCAGAACTCCCTTTAGGATGTTTTGTAGCTCAGGGTTGGCTTTGGCAAAATCCCTTAGCTTCTGTTTTTCATGGAATGTTTTGATTACACCGTCATATTTGATTGATAGCTTGGCAGTTCTTGGTTGGCAGTTTTTTTCTTTCAGAGTTTTATATATGTCTCCCCATTGCCTTCTTGCTTGCATGGTTTCTCCTGAGAGATCTGAACTTAATCTGAATTGCTTGCCTCTGTATATAACACCTCTGTTTTCCCTAGCTGCTTTCAGGAGTGTCTCCTTATCTTTTATTTTGGAAAGCTTGATTATGATAAGTCTTGGTGATTTTCTTTTAGGGTCTATCCTTCCTGGGGTTTGTTGAGCTTCTTGAATGTTTATCTTTTTACTTTTTAGGATGTTAGATAAATTTTCTTCCAGCAGTTCTTCAACTATTTCCTCTGAGGACTTCTATGAATCTTCTTGTTCTGTAATGCTGATAATTCTTAAGTCATTCCTCTTCATGCTGTCCAACATGAATCTTAGGCCTTCTTCAGATTTTTATATTCTTTTTTGTATTTGGTCTTCTATCTTAGTGGTATTGAGAGATTTATCTTCCAGCTCACTGGTTCTGCCTTCCATCTCTTCTGTTCTACTCCTTTGCCCTTTCAGTGTATTCTCTATTTATGATATTCTATTATTGATGATTTGGACCTCTTTCTGTAGGTTTTGAATTGTTTCCAATGCTGTATCTATCTTATTTGATTGTTCCTGTAGCGCTTTCCTGATTTCTTCCTTATTTTTCTCAACTCCATTGTGAATGTTCTGAAACATTTTATAATCATTTTTCTGAATTCCTTCCAGAATGGAGTCCTGGTCTACCTCTAGGTCATTTGTCTCAGACATTTAATCTCTTTTCTGTACATGTGCTTATATTTTCATCTGCTTTTACTTCTTGGACATGTTTAGTGTTTATCTGTGGCCTTAATACTTAATAGAGTATGTGTTTTGGTATTTTTCATTCTTTCTGATTGCTTCCAGGTAGATGTGATCAGGATGTGGGCTTCCCTTTTCAATCTTTTTATTGCTTAACTCAGAGTAGCTTTCACAGGCATTGTCTGTCTCTCTTGCATATGGCAGTTGGTATTTGGTTCTTGCCTGGATTTTTGTGTTTTATAGAATGTGATTGTAGCTTCACTATATGGCAACAGTTGCTGTGTTTTCTTGGGTAATACAGGGAGAGAAATAGATCCCCAAAGATAGAAGCAAAACAGCACCAGCAAAAAAAAAAAAAAAAAACAAACAAACCCCAAAAACACACCAAAACAACAACAACAAACTATACTGGATACTGTAGTCTATAATTGCAGAAAAGGGAGAGCAGGGAGAGAAGGGAAAAAAATTCTGTAGCCTAATATGAGTATGACTTTAATGTCCTCTTTCAGCTTCTTGCCTTCAAAGCTGCCTGAGAGACTTCAAGAAGCCACTGT
>NW_006408564.1:2383481-2393785 GCF_000296735.1 Chrysochloris asiatica | reverse complement strand
AACAAAGCAAACCAACAAAGTGTATTGTCCTCCTTTGCTCCGAGGTTCCTGTGACATTTTTCATGGTGTGTCTGCTCCCCTGCTTGGTCTTGCAGTTTGGTCTTGCCCAAGTTGTAGAATCAGGCTGCTGAGCCAGGCAGATTCAAAAGTATGCAAATTCTTACTTCTGCTTCAAGTTCCACTAGCTTTAAGTCTTCAAAATTTTTAAATATTCCTACGTATGTAGTTCCAAGTTTTGAAGCTCTGCCTGAATCTGCTTTGCCTGGTATTCTGTGGTATTGCTGATGGCGAACCTCATTGTACCTCCACCCTAGCAGCCATGACCAATTCTTTTTTGATGCAATGACTCTCTGTATTCCTTCCATCTTCTTTTGATGCCTCCTGCTCGGTTCAATCTTTTGCAGTGACTACTTCAATATTTCAACTTGAAGCTTGAGTTATTTTTTTAGTTTTTTTCAGATTGAGAAATGCCTCACATGTTCTTCCCATTTGGTTTTCTAACTCCAAGTCTTTGCACATTTCATTATAATACATCACTTTGTCTTCCTGAGCTGTCCTTTGACATCTTCTATTCAGCTCTTTTACTTAATAATTTATTCTATTAGCTTTCGCTAGTCTAAGCTCAAGAGCATGTTTCATTGTTCCTTATGGCATTTGTTATGGATTTTTTTCCCCCTCTTTCCTATCTTTTTAATGACCTTTGCTTTCTTCATGTATAATATTCTTGGTTTCATCCCTTAACTTGTTCAGCATTATGTCATTAGTGTTCAATGTGTCAAATCCTTTTTCCTAGTTTTTCTTAGACTGGAATTGCCACAGAAATGTGCTCACCATGGGTTACACTGCTGGTATTTGAAATACCGGTGGTGGACATATATTTTAGTTGATGGAAATAAAGACAATTTTTAGGACCAGGGATGATTTTTTTTTATGTCTAGAAAGCAAATTCAGTTCACTGGCTAAATTGGTTTCTGTTAGGGACTAGAGTCACTTAAGAAGTGATATAAAAATAATCTAACTTCTTTCACCCAAAATGGCCTAGTTTAATTTCATATTTAGAGCAGAGAGTCTGGCTACCTCTTTCTTTAGAAATGCATACAGATAACTCATACTTTTAGAAGACATTCTGGGACTTCTGGGGGCGGCAGTGCAGTGGCTAAAGGCTAGACCTGTGGAAACCAGTGGATTGGTGTTAGGTACTACTAGATCCTCCACTGAACAGTTGTGATACTAGGCAAGTGGTATTCTAACGCTATAAAAAGGAAATAATAATATCTATTACATAGGGTTCCTTGAAGAATAAGTGAGAATTTATAGAAAGAATTTTGCTCAGAGCCTAACACAGACTCTAATGCCACTTAATTTAATATGTAATCTTCCATAGTATAGCTGTTTTTAATGTTATTCAACTTTTTATTTGGGCATAAAACAGTTATTTACCATTCTTCTACCAACTGGTTATTTATTCAACATGTCATAGATTATTAAAAAAAACCGTGGCATAATTATGTATATCAGGAAACATAATTCAACATCTTGACTGTAAATTTTTGAGATATTCTCTACAGCAGTGTTGTGCAACAGAACGTTCTATGATGGAAATGTAACATATCTGTGCTAACATGATAACCACAAAGCACAATTTAAAATTTAGTCATCCCCACCACCACCTGGAATATGGTTAGTGAACCTGGGAGGGGGCAGGGGGGAAATAACTAAATTTTAAATTGTATTTAATTTTAATTATATTAACTTAATCTTAATAATCTTAAGTAAGTACTTAAGAAGCCACATGTGGCTTGTGGGTGCCCTACTGGACACTTAGCCCTAGATTGAGAGAAAACAGACTACAGAGCATATAAATAGGCAAAGAGATAAATATTAGTGGCATAAACCACATTTGGATGAGAATGATTACTTAGTATTCAGCCAGTAAGCACTAAGAGTCATGTAGAGTTGAGATGAACATGGGATTGTTCCTAGGTTCAAATCCTTAATCCATCACTTTCAAATGTCTGACACTGAACAAATGAGTTTCTTTGAGCCTTGGTTGCCCCTGGCTGTGGTGAGATCGTACAGGTAGATAATAAAAGACTGGGAGTAGATTTTGCTCCCTACAAATGCCCATTAGTGACAATCATGTGCAGCCTGCCTGTGTTACGTTACCTCATTTAATCTTATGGCAGCTCAGGATGACATCAATATCATTATCCTCATTTTATATAGATGATAAACTGAGGCACGGGGTAGTTGAATAGCTCATCCAAAATCACACAGCAGAATAGGGACCAAAGCCTAGTTTAATAAAGTCCCAATTGAAAAGAGCTAATAGAGAAAAATACAACAAACGAATGAAATACGAGTATGTCTTTATAATAAAACAGTACTAGTCTAATGAGTTTTAATAAAAAGACATACTCATATTTCAACATTATTGTATTTCTCTCTAGGACCTCTTTTCAATTGGACTTTACTAGTCTAACAGCCTCAGAAAACTTATGCGGAGTCGCTATGAGTTGGAACCAACTCCACAGCACACCACCACCAATGGAGTCCTGGTATGGAGCTGCGAGCGAATGCACTAGACTGCAGAGTTGGTATGAACAACAAGGTCAGTGGTTCAAGCTCACTAGCCACTCCTCAGGAACCCTATACAGGGTAGCTATGTAGCAGAACAGACTCGATGGCATTTAACAACAACAACAAGTATAATAGAGAGAAAGATCTGTGGCAGTGTGGTGGGTTACACATTGGACTGATAGCCACAAGGTCAACAGACTGAATCCACAAGCCACTCTGCAGGGAAAAAGAAGAGGCTTTTCGCTCCAGGAAGAATTTACAGCCTCAGAAACCTTATGCAGGGATGCTATGAGTCAGAACCAATTCTACAGCATGCAGTAGCGGCGACTAATAAAGAAAGCAAGACACAAATACCAGGCAAGATGAAAAGTGATATATACTTGTCACATGGGAGACAGGAAGAGGCCAGAATGAAATCCTGGCTTCTGAGTAAACCTGAACGTGGAACAAGTAATGAGGTAGGCAAAAAGATTATTTTCCGAAGGAGGAAAAGACTGGGGAAAAGTGACAAGCGTGGAATACTCCTCTGCTGCATTAAAGGATGTGCTCACAGGCCCTCAACGTCTCAGCTACTGGCCCCAACTGCAGCAGCAAATCTTGTCCTAGGACCCCAAGACCTTTTCTCCTCGCCTCTTCCCTATAATCCTTCCCAGTCTTCTCCCTTCTTCTGGTCACCTCTGCCTTTTGCTTCTTCCAAGCCTCCTAATACTGTCTGGCTTCATCAGAAGGAAGGAACATAGTTCATAATACCAGAAAGCAGGTAGTTTTGTAACTTCTTTATGAGTTACTTTTGACCTTGTTGAGTTGTGTCATGTCTTGATGCTTTTGACTTATTTCTATCTTAAGTCTTTTGGGCAAGTTCAGGGTCTTCTATGTTTCCAATGAAACATACTGTCAGCACTGAGTAATGGTTAAGGAATAAGGGTAATTATACCTTTCTTACCTAAATACCTCTTATGGTTTCAATAATCTTCTCTTACAGCCCTTGCTGAGCCACCTGCATTTATGTGGTTGCTGGTGATTTGAAAAAGCTCGATCTCTCTCCCCCAAACAGCTCCGAAACATAACTTTTACAAATTGTTATGTTTTCAGGGAAATGCACATGGTGGCAGAGAGAATATAGGCAGGCCACTGCCTGGGCTTCGATGTATAAAATGCATCATAAGAGAAGATGATTGTTAGGGAAATACTTTGATTATTTCTATGTCTGTTAACATTTTCCCAGTCACACTGCATCACCTTCCCCCAAATGTTCTAGTCATGTTTTATTCTGACTGTAAAAATTCTGCTTACTTGGGCATTTTCATCTCTTCTAAGAGAACTGCAAACAGGAGGCAGGGATTCCATTTTAATCCTTCCCTTGCCTCCTCCTCCCTCACCACCCATCCCAAGTGTCACGTACTTGTGTTCAGCATTTTCAGAATCAGTTGGGAGCACAAATATATCAAAATGAATATCAGATCATTCCAAGCAGAATAGTAAGCATGGCTTATGTTTTTCTAACACAACTTTTAAAAACAGGACCAGCAACAAAGCAAGTTGAAAGTTTATGAAAACAGACAACTCTAGCTATATCCTATTTCCCTTTGTCTGGAAGCCAGTTCTTTTGCAAGGGTTCAAAGGAAAACAGAATTGTGACTCATCTTCTAAACAAACAACACCATGTCTGCATGTCAATAAGTTAACCTTCTTCCCAGCTCCTGAAGTCCAAAATCAGTCCTGTCCAATTTGCTATTCATATTCCTGAAACTACTCCTTGGTTACAGAACATGCTATTGTTACTATTTAACTTGGCATTCTCAGGCAGTTTCCTGGGAAACACCAGTGAGTAAATCAATCCTTGCTAAGATCTGGCAATAGCTTGAAAATTTACTTGGATTGTTTGTAGTTGATTTGTTTAAAATAAAGGTAAGGAAAAACCTCCAGCAATGACAACACTAAACCAAACTCCAACCCCACTGTTGTCAAGTCAAATTTGACTCACAGCGACCCTAGAAGAGAGAGGAGAGCTGCCCCACAAGGTTTCTGAGGATGCAAATCTTTATGGAAGCAGACTGCCTGTTTTTCTTACTGGGAGTGGCTGGGGGATTCGAACTGTCAACCTTTCAATTTGTATTCGAGTGCTTTAACTAATGTACCATTAGGGCTCCTCCAGTGACAGCACAGAACTCAAAAAAAAAAAAAAAAAAAAAGAGAGAATAAGAAATCATTCCTGTTTGTGGCAAGTGTTGCTAAAATAACATATTGTACAGAATTTAAAAAATAAGAATGAATGACAGGCCAACAATGTAGATTACCATGCCCACTGGCAAAACAGGACTCTGGGAGGAAAAAATAAGTCTGGCCAAGGGAAAACAGAATTAACTGCTCCATCTTAAAGATATTTAGCAAAGATCTTTTCTTCTCCCCTCCTCAACCCCCTTCCCAGCAGTGGCTTTGGCTTCCATTAAAATGGGTGATTTGAATTCATGGAAGGCAGTTGGGGAAGGACTAGAAGTATCTTGCCTAAAGCACTCTTGTCCCAGCTCCCTCTCTCTGGAATGCATGAAAAATAAGTTAAGTGTGCAGTCTGCTCTACTCCCTCGCAGGCCATCAGAGTGTGGGGGCACCTTGCAGCCAGGAGGAGGGAAGAAACAGGAAGGAGCAGAAGAGGCCAATAAAGGGTAATGAACATGTGTTCCTGTGAGTGAGGTTTCCATTAAAACAGTCAGGGAGGGACGTGGCTTTGCAAACTCAGAATCTTTCCCTGTCCCTTGAAACTGGTGGCGTTAGGAAAAGTTGGTGCTACTGCTTCCAAAACATCCCCCTTGGAAAAGAAGAATGTCTATTCTCCCTGTGAGCACCAGGATTTCTTATTCCTCTTTGAGCCTCAGGGGAGATGCATGAAAAACTCCAAGAGATTAAGTTCCCCCCCTGAGAAGCATCCACCACTTGTTAAAAATCAGAGCCCACCTGCCTTTTCCTTCAAGAACAGTATCTCCTGGGCCTAAGCCAAGTCCAGGTGGAATTTGTGGGGAAAAAAAACACAAAAAACATTCACTGCTTAATGTGGTTTAACTATATAGTTGCCTTGCCCAAGAACTGGTGCCTTTCCTTGCTCCCCAAACCCAAACCAACCTCATTATTATGGAGTCAATTCTGATTCATGGTGACCCCAGATATGTCAAAGTAGAACTGTGCTCCACAGGGTTTTCAGTGGTTGATTTTTCAGAATTAAGTTACTAGGCCTTTCTTCTGCAGCACCTGAGGAGAGAATGCAACCTCTAACTGTTTGGTTAGCAGTTGAATATGTTCACCTTCTGTACTACCCAGAGACAGTCCTTGTTCCACACACCTATAAATGGGAACAGGAAGCATGAGGGATCTCAAAAGCTTCACATTGACCAATATTCCCTCAAAAGCATGCTGTTTTTATGCTGCCCCACTCCCCACAGACTCTCATCACACCCAATGTCATGTTACAGAGGTTCTATCCAAGACAGCTTTGTTAATGGGACTGCACAAGCATCAGAGTGAGACAAACCTGAGTGTGGAAGGCTAGGAGGTGATCATAGGCCCTGTCCTTCTTGATTTATTTGTTTTTTATTGTGGTAAAGCATTTGCCATTTCAATAACCTTCACATGTATGCTTCAATGATATTATGTTCATCATGCTGGTCAGTCATCAGTCTTATCCTTTCTTAAATTATACTATCACCTTTGATGTTGGTGGTGTCTCGTCAAGTCAATTCTGACTCATAGCAACCAGGTATAGGGTTTCTGACATTGTAAATCTTTATAGGTGCAGAAAGCCTCACACTTTTTTGGTGGAGTAACTGGGAATTTGAAATACTGCCCTTGTGGTTGTGAGCAGTCCAATGCATAATCACTAAGCCACCAGGGATCTTTACCACCCTTGATGATGTTGTTGTAAAGAGCTGTCGAGTTGCTTCATAGCAACGCAGTAAAGGGTTTCTGAGGAGTAGCTGGTGGGTTTGAACTGCTGACCTTGTGGTTCGTAGTCCAGTGCTGATTCTACAGTACCACATAAATAACAAATCCGTTGCCACTGAGTAGATTTTAAATCACAATGGCCCCATATATGCCAAGCAAAACTACACAGCATTTTCTAGGCTGCACTTTTTACAGAAGCAGATTGCCAGACCTTTATTCCATGGTGTCACTGGATGAGTATGAACTGACAGCCTTCAGACAAATAGTCATACACAAATCATTTGTGCACCCAGGGACCTTAAGAGAAGCTCAGCATTCCCTAAACTCAGTGTTCCTTCCTCTCTCCTGTTCCTGGTAACCGCTCATCAACTTTAGTTTCTATTCACTTGTCTATTCTAGAGATTTCATTAGTGGGATCATACAGTATCTGTTCTTCTGTTAGCAATTCTACTCCTGGGCACCTACTCAAACAACTGAAAGTATGAAATAGATATTTGGGTTCGCAAATGAATGGATGAACATAATGTGGTATATAACCATGGATAAGGAGTCCTGGTGTGGCACTGTGGGTTAATGCGCAGACCTGCAAAGTCAATTTGAGCTGCAAGGTTGGTGGTTCAAGCACACCAACCACTACTCATAAACCCTAAACAGGGTGGCTATGGGTCGGAACTGACTGGACAGCGCTTAACAACAAGAACAACTATGGATAAACACAACAAAATATTGTACGTATACACCATGTTATGTTTAACCATGAAGAGTCATAATAAGAAATAAAGTTCTGAGGCATGTTTCAACATGAATGAACCTTGAAAACAAGCCTTGTGCATCTCTCTTGTTCCTCTCCTTTAGTGAAAACCACTCTGTAGACTTGGCTTAGCAGACTCCACCGTGGCAGCCTGGGGAGGGAATGGCTGGCCAGCTCTACTTGCAAATGAAGACTGCTCTCTACAGTAGTAGTTCTCAGACTTTACTGTGGATAACAATCACCTAGGATGGTTATTAAAATGCAGATACATGAAATCCCAGAGTAAAAGTTGGGGATGAGTCTAGGAATCTGAATTTTTAAGAGAGCTTCAAAGTATGATGAAACTAGGGGTCCTCAAACCATGTGTTGTAAAAAACTGTTCCAAGCAATGTGCTTCGTAATCAAAAGAACTCGGTGGACACTTTTAGATCTGTAGGAAACAAGCCTAGAGGGAAGGGAAAGCAAGAAAAGATGAATTTGACATAATACTGCTGTATACTTTGAGAGTTTATATCCATTTTATTGTTGTTAACCACTATCAAATTGGTTCTGACTCATAGTGACCATGTATAGGGTTTCTGTGCAGTAGCTAGTGGGTTTGAACTGCTGACCTTGCAGTTCAAACTGACCTTGTAGTACAGTTTTTATCTTACAGCATCAAACCAGTTTATATACTTAAACTGTTTATATGCTTTAACTGTTGTCTATAGGGTGTAATGTGAAGCGCAGATTTGGGGGATCTTTCACGAAGAAAAAGGAGCTTTGGTGGATAAACACAGGATTGCTAACATCAAGGTTGATAGTTTAAACCTACCAGCCACTCCACAAGAGAAAGATGAGGCTTTCTGCTCCTGTGAAGATTTACAGCTTTAGAAACCCTATGCAGGTTGTTACGAGTTGAAAAGGACTCTATGACAGGTGGTTTGGTTTTGGTTGGTCATGGAGTAGAACCACAGAAAAACTACATTGGCCAAGGGGTGTGATAACGGTAGATGCATGTGTAGCCAAAGAGCACAAGCACGAAGAAAACATGAGAGTAAGGGGACATGAGGGGACACAGCAGAACTAAGTTCCATTCTTCCCTCCCTGCACCTGACACCACCAAATTCCCTGGCTACACACCTCTCCAATGACAACACTGTGCACAGGCACCAACTAGATGGATTCTACCAGAGAAGACAAAAGATCCCCAAAGGAAACATCTTATGATAAGGATATGCAAGCAACATGAATTATGATATCAGTCAATGAAGGAAGTCAAATGCATTTAATGAACTGTAGATAGCATTGTCCTCATGGGCATTTAGAAACATTGTCTTACTGTCAGTGTAGTAAGAAACTGACTCCTCCACCATTGCCATGCAGAAAGTCACTGCTGCTCAAATGGGGGCCTTCTAACCAACCTTCTTGAGACGAATGTGAAGGCTGCTGGGAGTCCATCCCAAGCTGCTGACTTAGGGAGGCACTGGTCCAAAGCACAGATAACACCAGCAATTATTTGTTAAGTTACAGCTGTCAGCAGCTATAATTGAAGCTACTAGGAAGATTCTTATCTGATTATAATGATGGAGTTACTAGAAGCCAGAAACAGAGATTTACGAGAAAGCAAATCTCCAAGCAGTAGAGGAGTCAAAGCAGAGAGAAAAATAACAGGAAAAACACTCTGCTCCTTAACCTAGGCTATACTTCCCACCACTTCCCCCAGATCCACAGAGCACAGTGGGAAGATGAGAAAGTAAAGAGAGAAGGAGAAAGAGAGGCAGAGGAAGGAGAAATAAGAAAGCAAAGACCTTTCACGAACATTACCAATCGTTGCTGTCAAGTTACTCCAACTCAATGGCCACCCCCTATGTGTCAGATGAAAACTGTGTTCCATAGGGTTTACATGGAGGATTTCTCAGAAGATCACCAGGTCTGTCTTTCCAGGGACACTCACACTTCCAATTTTTGTTAGCATCAGGGCACAGTAACCATATTTTCCAGCCAGAGGCTCCTTTAGGAACACTGTTGTTGTTAGGTGCCATTCAGTCACTTTCAACTCATAGTGACCTTTCTTCCATCCCCCTCCCCCTTCTTGCATACTGCCCTTCCCTTTCTTGTATAGTGCCCTCCCCAATACCCAAGCTATAATGTGGCTATCCCCAAACCTATGCTCTGCCGTCCCCTCCCTCCTACTCCTAGTAACCAACAAAGAATTTTAATTTTCTTCTTTTAGTATGGGTATCTTTTCTTCAGCTTTTACAATAATGGTGGCCCCTCAACAAAGCCTTTCTACATTTTAAGACTAAGATGTCCATTTTTCTATGAAATGATGAGAAAATAGATCATAGTTGGTCTATTATGTTCTTTTTAACATCCTGACCAAGTAAAATAATTCTCTGCTACTGCATTTTTGGTATTTTACAGGTCCATGAAATCTACACATCTAGTAGCCAACTACCTAATCTGTAAACAATAATTAAAAAGAAATGGCGATTTTCATTTGATGAAGCTCTTTTTCTGCAGGCTTTTATTGAGAAAGTTCTTAGAAAAGGAAGATATCTGCATTAGAGTTGACCGGGTTTGCCATGGCAAATACATATTAAGTAAAAAACAACAACAATCTAAATACTCTTTGCATAAAAGGCTGCCAGAGACGTGTAAATCTGCAGAATGAAAGAACCCAGTACCCAGACACAGCCCAAGTTTCCTATTGGTAAGCTGAAACTGGAGGTGGTGTTGCAGGTGGCTTGTATGTTGATGGGTTGTTTCCAGACAGCTGAAATCTGGAAGTTTCTAAGAAATTTCTGTAGGCCCCGGGCTGAAAAGGAAGCTCAGTTACAAACACTGTCGGGAGAGTCCTCTGACACTGACCATGGAAGAAGGAAAGCAGGGGGTATGTGAGTCCAAACTCGGCACTCAGGCCCTACACCGGCACCGCTGTTCTACCATCCCATGCCCCCATGATAGGCACAGCACATTACAGTGAGGCAGGACAAGGAAAAGGGAATATGTGAGGTGAAATTCTCTTGAAATGCTCCCCTTACTAAAGGGAGCTTTG
>NW_006408564.1:2368821-2382840 GCF_000296735.1 Chrysochloris asiatica | reverse complement strand
AAACAAAAGAAGACAAAATAGATGATTGGGACATACTAAAAATTAGAAACATATGTGCATCAAAAGATTTCACCAAACAAGTAAAAAGGGAGCCCACAGAATAGAAAAAAAGATCTTTCGCAACGACTTATCAGACAAAGGACTAATCTCTAAAATCTATAGGAAACTACAACACCTCTACAAGAAAATGGCAAATAAAGCAATTAAAAAATGGACACAGAACATGAATGGACACTTCACCAAGGAAGAGATCTGAGCAGCCAACAAACATATGAAGAAATGTTCGTGATCATTAGCCATTAGAGAGATGCAAATCAAAACAACAATGAAATATCATTTCACACCAGCAATAACAGCAAAGGTCCAAAAAGTGGTGGTGGTGGTGGTGGTTATGTGTTGTGGAGTCAATTCCGACTCATAGTAACCCTGCACATGGTTTCCAAGGCTGTAAATCTTTACAGGAGCAGAAAGCCTCATCCTTCTCCCACGAAACAGCTGGTAATTTCGAACTGCTGACCTTGAGGTTCACAGTCCAATTAGTAATCACTACGCTACCAGAGCTCCAAAAAGTAGAGGACAATAAATGTTGACGATGATGTGGAGAGACTGAGACACTCCTACATTGCTGGTGGGAATGTAAAATGGTTTAACCACTCTGGAAAACAGTATGGCACTTGCTCAGAAAGTTGAAAAGAGAAATACCTTATGATCCAGCAATTCCTCTACTTGGGATATATCCACAAGAAATACCACCCAGAACACAAGTAGATATATGCACACTAATGTTTAGCAGCATGATTCACAGTGCAAAAAGATGGAGACAGTCTAAGTGTGTATTCAATGGAAGAATGGATAAACAAACTTTGGTACATACATACAATAGAATACTATACTGTGCTACCTTGAAGAATAACTATGAAGCTGCAAACCACCGCATAACATGGTTGAACCTCGAGGGCATTATGCTAAGTGAAATGAGTCAGTCACAAAAGGACAAATATCTTGTAAGACCATTATTATAAAAGCTGAAGAAAAGATACCCATACTAAAAGAAGAAAAATAAAATTCTTTGTTGGTTACTAGGGGTAGGAGGGAGGGGTTGGCAGAGCATAGGTTTGGGGATAGCCACATCATAGCTTGGGTGTTGGGGAGGGCACTATACAAGAAAGGGGAGGGCAATATGCAAGAAGGGGGAGGGGGATGGAAGAACAAGGTACATAGGGGAACTCTTAGGTAGGTTTCATGGGCTAAATGGGAAAGATGTAAATAGTGATGTATGCTCAAACTTGGAACAACAGGGCTCTGTGATACAAGGATCGAGGCATGATGTAAATGGGTAAAAGAGGGAAAATAATGTTAAGATGCTTGACTCTCTTATGAACATTGGTTTCCCTTGTCTACTTTTTAATGTAAAATAAGAAGACGAGATAGAAGGAAAAGATCAAAATAAATGTCAGAAGAGACACTGAAACTTGCTCACCAGTGTAGAGATGCTAAAGTAAATGTGAGAAATAAGGAGGTACAAGAGCTGAACAGAAAATTGAAAAGTTCAGCTCGAGAAGACAAAGTCAAATATTACAACGAAATGTGCAAAGATCTGGAGTCAGAGAAAACAAAAAGGGAAGAACATGCTCAGCATTTCTCAAGATGGGGGAACTGAAGAAAAAAGTCAAGCCTCGATTTTTGTTACTGAAGAGTTCTCTGGGAAAATTATTGAATGATGAAGAAAGCATCAAAAGAAGATGGAAGGAATACACAGAGTGTCTGTACCAAAAGGAAATGTTTGATGTTCTACCATTTCAAGAGGTAGCATATGATCAAGAGCCAAAGATACTGAAGGAAGAAGTCCAAGGTGCATTGAAGGAATTGGCAAAGAACAAGGCACCAGGAACTGATGGAATAAAAACTGAAATCTTTCAAGAAAGTAAAGTGGCACTGGAGGCACTCACTCATCTATGCCAAGAAATATGGGACACAGCTATCTGGCTGACTGATTGGAAGAGATCTGTATCTGTGCCCATTCCAAACAGAGGTGACCCAATGGAATGCAGAAATCATTGGACAATATCTTTGATATCTCATGCAAGTAAAGTTTTACTAAAGGTAATGCAGAAATGGCTGCAAACATATACTGACAGAGAACTTCTAGAGTTTCAACCCAAATTCAGAAAAGGATGCACAACAAGGGATATCACTGCTGATGTCCAATGGATGTTGGCTGGAAGCAGAGAATACTAGAAAGATGTTTACCTGTGCTTTATTGACTATGCAAAGGCTTTCAATTGTGTGGATCATGACAAGCTATGGACAACATTGTGAAATATGAATATTCTGGAACACTTAATTATGCTCATGAGGAATCTGTACATGGGCCAAGAGGCAGCTGTCAGAAGTTTGGGGAAACTTGGGACTCCTGAGTTCATGGACACTGACCTAGCCACAGAGGGCTATGGCTGAGAGTGAAGCATCCAGCTGATATGAAATGTGGGACAATGTGCAAGAATACCCAAACTTGCACATAGTATCCATTTGACCTAGCTTTGATGGCTTGGCGATCAGAATTCAACTAGAGGAACATAAAAAAATTTGAGATAGCCAGCAAGTGTAAATTGCTGCAATTGGATGAACTTAACCTATACTTATGGATGTAGTAGCTCAAAATATCAACTGAGAGGGAAGGAGTCTCCACATCAAGGATCAAACCTGTACCCTCTGTGCACAGGGTTGATAGGGATGGGCAACTTAGGCAACTTAGACATTGCTGTTGTTGTTGTTAAGTGCTGTTGACTTGGTTCCAACCCATAGCGACCCTGTATAGGATTTCTGAGGAGCAGCTGGTGAACCTGAACTGCTGACCTTGCAGTTCAAACAGCTTTGCAGTCTGACACATCAGCCTACAGTGCCACACCAGGATTGGCTACCTAAAATGGGGGGTGGGGGGGTGGGTGGAGTATAAGGCACGAAGTGGATGGCTTACAAGTTTTCAAGAGGGAGTTTAGTTTCAGAATAAATGGAGGAAGGTAAAATCCCCATTGAATTGTTTTCCTCTTATCTATATGGTCCTGGTAAAAAGAGATGGGGATAGGATTCATTTGATTCAATAGAGAGTAGTCAGTATCATGACTAATTGTGATAGTCACAACTGTACAGGTAGATGTGTAACCAAAAGGAGGGAGTAGTTAATCTTACATTCCAGAAACAGAGGACCCTAGGACCATCAAGGCAGAAGAGCAGGAATGAAATGTGGGACCCTAACCAGAGAAGCAGTAACACAACAGATGGAGGCAAAGGTGATAGTATGGAGAAAGAGAGCAGCTGAGGACTCTAGACTCATAGAAAGAGAAAGGCTGTGTGCTGGTGGCCAGTAAGTAGGCAGGCTTGTAGAATGTGTCCTTTGGTTGTCTAAAGGATTATATATTCCTGAGTGTGTTTGTATATATCAAAAATAAACAAAAAACCAGAGGGAATAGAAGCAAATGCTATTAACCAATGATGCATGGAGGGGATTATAATCATTGCAGTGAAACAAAATATGATAGGTTGAGTGCAAAACTGATGTTCTCCTGTGTAAACTATTACTCAATTCACAATAAAAGCTTAAAAAAAAAGTCTACCATGCAGAACATGAATAAAAATTATGTTCTGAAGGCAAAGGCAATACTGCCTCCCTTACAACCACCCTTGAGCTGGCCCCTCTCTATGCCATGGTTGTTGTTGTTGTTAAGTGCCGTTGAGTTGATTCCGACCCTGTACAGAGTTTCCAAGGCTGTAAATCTTGACGGGAGTAGAAAGCCTCATCTTTCCCCCACGAAGCGGCTGGTAGTTTCGAACTGCTGACCTTAAGGTTCACAGCCTGAATCGTAACCACTACGATGCCATGGTACTCTGCAGGAATTTAGTATTTGCTCATTTTCATGTTAATCAACTAAGGACTTGAAACTGGAGATGACTATAATTATTACTTTTCTTTCTAAACTGTCTGCTAGGAGTATACTTTCAGACCTCTCCGTGCTAAGCAATCTAAGTATGGCCAGGTTTTCATCTTGTATCTTTCCTTCCCCTTCTCACGGAAAGGAAGACAGCACTGATGTCTTATTAGAAGCTAATCAAGTGAACCTCTGCAATAGTCTCCCTTGAAGCTTACTCACACTGGACAGTTTGTATGAGGTCTTAGAAGTCATCTGGACATAACCTGGTAGCAAAGAGCTCAGCTACTGCCAAAACCTGGACAGAAAATCCTGGGAAGGAAAAGTCCACCCAGTGTGGGACCACAGCTTTCATTGAGAAGGAGGTATTCCTGTGACTTGATACTGATTAGCTGATATTTCAAAAGAACATACAACACTGCAATGTGGCTCCATTTCCTTTTAATAAGGGATCAGTCATCTGAGGGTAAGAAAGGACTTTCCATGATTGAAACCCAGGTATCTTTTCCTTAAGAACTGATGGAGCCCAACCCATTAGATTGGAAAACTAAAATAAGACAGAAAGCTAAACTCACAGACTTTATTCCTTCTTGCCATTCACTGGTTGTAGAGTGCCATAAAAGTATAACGAATCATAGAGTGAGAAAGAAGGACAACTTCATTTAAGCATTCTTTTCTGTTCTGGGTCTGAAAGGTAACTTTCTGCAGAAACCTAGCCTAAATTTGTGCAGCATCAGTGAAAGGTATTCCCCAGTTCCAGACATAGTGGAAATTAAAAGGCAAAAGAAAACAAACAACAAAATGTCCATTTACCATACCTTCATAAAGGAACCAGAGTCCTGGAATGGCACTGTAGGATAAGTATTGTGTTGCTAACCAAAAGGTTAGCAATTCAGACACAGCAGCCAGTCCTTGGAAACCCTTGACAAGGTAGCTATGTGTCAGAAATGTCTCAATTGCACTTAACAGCAACCACAATAAAGTAACTATATTAGAGAAGTAGCATTTTCCCAAATTGTTTGATTCACATCAAATTTTCCAATCAAATTCAGTTCTGCTATCAAGTCATAGAATTTTCTAAGAAAAAATATATTTGGTCTAATTAATGTTCCATAAAACAGTGACAAGTCAGTACTAATACCACTAACCGGATCATATAATCTGAGTAATGTGTAGCCAATAAGAGATGCAGAAACAAATGAGGTAATGACAGTGATGATGATAATCCATTCACAAATTTTTACTAACATCTATGTGCTGGAGTCCCGGTGTGGCGCTGTGGGTTAATGCGCCAGACTGCAAAGCCGTTTGAACTGCAAGGTTGGCGGTTCAAGCTCACCAGCTGCTCCTTGGAAACTCGATACAGGATCACTATGGGTTGGAATCGACTCAACGGCACTTAGCAACAACAACAATGTGCTGCTGAGCATGGTGGCTCTGTAAGACAAGCATTGAACTTGAGATTGTTGTTTGAGCCTATCAGCTGCTCCATGGGAGAAAGATGAAGTTTTCTGTTCCCAGAAGGGTTCACAATCTTGGAAACCCTATGCAGGGTTGATATGAGTCAGAACTGACTCAAAGGTACTTAACAACCACAACTGTGTGATGGGCCCTGTTCTGTCCACTTGGGGTTCATCAGTGAATAAAAGACAAAGATCCACATCCCAGTGATACTAACATTATATTTGGGAAGGACAAACACAAATAATGGACACAATAAATAAGTAACTACATTGGAATCCTGGAATGGCGCTGTGGGTTAATGCGCTGGACTATAAAGTCAATGCGAATCACAAGGTCTGTGGTTCAAGCTCACCAGTTACTCCTAGGAAAACCTATACAGAAGTTGCTATGGGTTAGAACCAACTCTATGGCATTTACAGCAACAGCATTGTATAGTATATGAGACAGTGATAAGTAAATATATTGGAGCATTTGAGATGACTATCAGTAGAGAGATACTGTTTTAAATTGTGTGACCAGGACAAAGACTTAAAAGAGGTGAAAAAGATAGCCACGCGGCCATCTGTGGAAAAGTGTCCCAGACAGAGGGAACAGACAGTGCAATGGCCCTGAGCCAGGAGAATGCTTAGCATGTATGTCTTGGGAGCAATGAAGAGGCCAGTGGGGTTGGAGAAGCATACATGAAGGTGAGAATGGTAGGAGAGGAAGTTAGAGAAGTAAGAGGTAGGCAGGTGGAACAGGATGTGGGGGAGGGGGGCTGACACTATCATCAGGAATTGGCTTTTGCTTTGAATAACAAGGAAGCCACAGGGGATAGTGAGCCACTGAGGGGGAAAGGTGAATTAAATACAAAGACTGTTATAACTGCTGTGTTGAGAAGAGGCTTGGGTAGAAGGATGTCAACTGTGAAGGAGACTGACAAGAAGAGCCTGGGGGGTCCCGGCCACAAGTAAAGAAATGACCTCATGGGGAGGACAGAGATCAGCTGTGTTAAGTGCTGCTGTTGAGCTAAGCAACAGGATGACAAGAGGGGACGGCTCGAGTTAGCAGCAGCTATCACGATGGTACTTTTTAGCAGCTATAACTTTTGTGCCCTTTCTCTGTGTCTGGAATTGTGTGAAGAGTTTTATATGCGTCACTCATTCAATCTTTACAGTGACTCTTAGAGCTCATTTTATTGTCATCAGGCCTGGGAATTGAGACCTAGAGAAGTAACATCCTCAGTTGAGCAAAACACTCAGATGCAGAAACACAGCAGTCACCGAGATGCTTCTGACTCATGGGGACTGCTTGTGTGGAGTAGAACTGTCTATGCTCCATAGAGTTTTCAGTGACTATAATCTTTAGAAGGAGTCCTGGTGTGATGTTGTAGGATAAGCACTAGATTGCTAACTGCAAGTCAGTGGTTCAATCTCACCAGCTGTTCCTCATAGTCCCTATACAGGGTCGCTATGAGTCAAAATCAGCTTGACAGCACTTAACAACAATAAAACTCTTTACAAAGTAGATCATTAGAACCTTCTTCTGAGGTGACTTTGAGTGGATTTAAACCATCAACCTTTTAGCTGACTATTTAACTACTTGCACTATCAAGAGACCTCCTGATAATAAAAACTTCACCAAAGCCAACAATGTTGCTCTTAGCAGCCGTTCAACCCACTTTTCTCCTTCTTCCCTCACTCCTCCCTCCCTCCTTCCCATTTTCTATGGTATTAATAAAAAAGGAGGTTGAAAAAATGAGGGGTAAAAATACTGAGTAAGGAGAGGAGGGACAAAAGAAGGAAATAAATTAGGTGTTCTTTATAGATATAAATAGCTTCTATTTGGTCTAATATTAGCATGTAATTTGGAAGACATAGGACATTTATAATGCATAGCTGACCAATTAACAGAAAGCAGAGCACACAAGCAAGCCCTGTGCTCTTGGGGACAACAAGCCACACTGGCCATTAATTAAGGATTCCCTTGCTAATCCTTTTCTTCATCTTGTTAAAGGCCAGCGTGATTCTTGTCAACATTAAGCAAATATGAACCATGAGATGTTGCTAACACAATGTGAAACATAATAAAACTGGGGGAGGGAAATCAATACATCCCAATGACTTATCCCACAGCACCATACTAGGTCATGTGATACTACTACAACTACTAATATAATCACAGGGTTTTTCTCATAGGTTAAAAGGAAAAAGTTTATTCCCAAAGCACATGGTAAAGGGTACCTGACAGGGATGTGCAAACAAGAGAATCCTTTTCAGAACTAAAGACATTCTTGTAATTGTGTGGATCTAACACTAGCATGATTTATCTAGAGGGGCGGTTTAAAAAATATTGTACTAAATAGCCCTTTTGACAATCAAATTCAGCCATATCTGGTATTGATGCCCATACAGACTTAAAAAGCTAAGTGGCTTTGTCAAAACAATTCCCACAGAGCTCCTTCAAAAAACATACTTTTGTGCTAGATGTCCTGTCTCCAACATATGCCGTTGTTGTTGTAAAGTGTCTTCACATCAGTTCCCACCCATAGTGACCCTGTATAGGGTTTCCAATGAGCAGCTGGTGAGTGTGAACCACCAACCTTGTAATTGAGACTGATTTTGCAGTTCAGCACATTAACCCACAGCACCTCACCAGAACGCTTCCCCAACATACAACAGGTATCAATAACTATTTATTGATAACTAGTTGTGGGCTAAGGCGTCAAACTGCAAAGTCATTTGAACTGCAAGGTCGGTGGTTCAAACTCACCAGTTGCTTCTTGGAAACCCTATACAGGGTCGCTATGGGTCAGAATCGACTCGACTGCACTTAACAACAACAGTGATTCCCAAACTACTGAATTTTTAACCAGTTCCCTTTAAGATGATAAACTTCCTGTTTTCCCAAATACCTTTGTTTTTTTTTTAATAAAAAAAGAAAGATAAACAAAAAAGTTTTCCCAAATAATGAAAAATTCCATTTGAATTATCAGAGTATATTGAGAGCTTATTTGTACTCACATGTTGCTGTTGAGTGCCATCGAGTTGGTTCCAACTCACAGAGACCCTTTATAGGGTTTCCATGGAGCAGCAGGTGAGTTTGAATCACCGACCTGGTGGTTCAAACTGACCTTGCAGTTTAGTGCCTTATCCCACAGCACCACATTAGGCCATGTACAAATACCACAGACCTGAGGTTCCCAAACTTCCTCAGTTCATTAGGCTCCTAGGCAAAAGAAATATGTAACAGTCCCATTTATTAAGCAGTTAATTTTAAACACTTTAAAAAGTGTGAGGCTTAGTCAAAAATTATATGCACTCCAGTTATATTACAATATTCACATTCACGACTGAGGACAACATTGAGCGTGCACATGAAATGATTCCCTCAAATAGACGTGTGGTAGTGGATTATGTAGTAAATAATTTGCAAATCTGCCGTGACTCTGCCTGTGAAATATTCCACAGCAGAACTGGGTTTCAAAAGGTTTGTATGAGATGGGTACAAATATCACTTACAGAAGAACATAAACAGAAGCATTTGGACGTCTGCAAACAAAATTTAAATTGATACTCGAAGGAGGGTAAAATTTCTTTAAAAATATCGTCACTGGTGATGAGACATGCATTCTTCACTACAAGTCTGAGAGTAAACAGCAGGGGATGAAATGGTAACATCCTCAACTGCTGAGCAAGAATATTTCAAAAGTCAACCATCAGCTGGAAATTTGATGTTTACAGTTTTCTAGAATTCTCAAGGGCCAATATTCGAATACTATCAGGAAAAAAGGTTCCGCAATCAACAGTACTCAATACAGTGAGATACTCACTGAAGAGCTGAAGTCTAAACTTCAGATTAAATTTAGAGGACTATTATCCTAGGACTTTGTGCTCTTGCAAGACAATGCATATCTGTACAACTCTGCCCACACTGTTGACACTCTGCAAAAATGTCATTTTGAGGTGTTAAATCATCCTCCCTAGAGTGCAGATCTTGCTCCATCTGACTTTCACCTATTTGGTGCCCGAAAGCAGCCCTTCAAGAATGAAGATTCACCTCTGATGAAGAAATGAAGACAGTGGCGCATTTGTACTCACAGCTTAGCCTAAAATGTTTGTAAATAAGTGAATATGAAAGCTTGTTGATAGATGGACAAAGTGAATTGAAAAACAAGGAGATTATGTCGAAAAATGATGTTTTTGTCTTTTCTCAAAGTTGATTTAAGTAAATTCAATAGCCAGAGTGAAGATAATTTCTGACTCACCCTGGAATTTACGTCCTAACAGATTACTTGTTGCTGTCATTAAGTGCAGTGACGTCAGTTCCAACTCATATTGACCCTGTGTAGGGTTTCTGAGGAGTGACTGGTGAATTGGAACCACTGACCCTTTGGATAACAGTCCAGCACTTATTCTACAGCACCACATCAGGACTCCAAAAGATCAGTAACCATTTGAAAAAAAAGATTATTTTCAGATTCTTCATAAACAACCATATGCATGCTTTATGGATCAACAACACTTCTGAAACCTTGAGAACAAATGTGGTATCAATAACCTTGTTCTGGTGCCACACTCATTGTCACATAGTACTTGGCTTTTTTATCACAATAACAACTGAAAAGCCATCTTTCCAAAATTACAACATCACTGCAAAGCCAGGGGCATGATTACTGGAGTTAATGGTTTCTGTAGAGTCAGGTAGATATAGAACGTTGCTGATTCTCTTGAAAATGTAAAATATCCAATAGCACCCCCAGGATTTAGCAGTCATGTCTCAAGTGCCATAGTACCCAATTTGGGTTATGCAGACACCTTGTAATTTCACAGCATCTGAAATCACAACACTGTGCAAGTTGGGAAGGTAGCTAAACTTAAAACCAGCAACTGACAGTTTCCTCTTAGGAAAGATCCCCAATGAGATGGACTGACACAGTGGCTGTCAACAATGGTCCCAAATGCAACAACAGCTGTGAGGCTGGTGCAGGGCTGCGTAGTGTTTCATTTGGTTGTGCACAGCGTTACTAGGAGTAGGAACTGATGTGATGGCACCTAACAACAACAACACTCACAATTTACAAGGGAGGTGCCAGTATAAGTAAATATGTATAACATGGAAAGAGAATAGTGTGGTAATTTCCAGTTGATGAGGTAAAGGGAGAAATTAGATGAAAGTAATTGGAAAATTTCATGAAACACAGATCAGACCAGAGGTGGCCAGTAAGGAGAAACAGTCTTTTCACAATCATTTATAGTAATAGCTGCATATGAATAGTTACTATGAGCCAACCACTATATTAAGCATTTTGTATGTATTATATATACATTTTTCCAAAATGAGAAAACAAAGGTGACGGTTATATTGTTAGTCAAGAGCAGCAACAGAATTTGAACCCAGTGGTTCTTTCCCCCAGGATACAGCTTCTCGGGGGGGAAAAAAAAAAAAAAAAAGCAATCAGAAAAGAGTTCACTGATTGATCCATTCCAGATCTATAATCCAAATCTGGCCCACTGTCTGTTTTTACAAATAAAGTTTTACTGGAACAAAGTTATGCCCATTCATTTACATATTATCGTATGGCAACTTTCATTATACAACAGTGGCTGTAAAAGAGACTGTAATGACCCACAAAGCTGAAAATTACTATTTTCATTCATTCATCCAATTCAAGATTTTTGGAGGGAATGGGGTTGTTATTTTCTTTCCCATTTTTTGGAGCCAGCTCATGAGCTACTGTCCTCATAATATCTTTCTCAGTGCATGCTCAGTTACTGAGGCATGCTCTAGAGACCTTTGATCTCTGGAAAATCACCATTTTCTACATTGGACCCAACTGCCAAGGCAGATATGCAGGAGTTGATGGATACTAAGAACATTTAATCAAAGTTAGGACTTTTGGGTGCTGCTGAATTTGAAAGTAAACAGATGTGTCCATAGATTTCTACACTCCTAGTAAATGGGGATACATGCATCAAGGAAACAAAACTTTTCAGACCCTCCTCTTAACTTGTGGTTGAGATTCACAGCAGCCAGCAAATCCCTACTCTCATTTGCTGAGACCCACCAGGCTGCTCTATTTCCATAATCAGCTAAGAGCTTCTCAACACAGAGGAGATTTTTTTAACACAACACATATTTAATAATGGTTTTCAATTTTGTATGCTGTCTCCTGGGCCTCACAGTAAATGAGGGAGATAAGAATATCTCCTGTCATTTTATCACATATCTGCAATATCTATTCAAACAGCAAAATGCATCTAGGGAAAACAAGACAGCACAAGTCCAACAAAGCAATTCTAAGCAAATGTGAGCCTTGTAGGCAAAGTTGTCCATTCAGGGGCTGAGAGAAGATATGGAAACACATAAAAATATTTTTTTTAAGTTTTATTATGAATTATGTGATAGTTTACATTGGAAAACATTAGCTTTCCATTCATCTTATTCATTGCCATGATTACAATCGCCTCTATGTATCATCAAACACCAAAAGGGTATACTCTGCAAGCCTGACCCTGGTCGTCAGCACACAGCCCCTCTCCCTCTCTGAGTCTAGAGTCCCCAGTCACTCCATCTCTCCACGTCACCATCTCTGCCTCCATCTCTGGAGACACCACTTCCCTGGGTAAGTTCCCGCACTCTGCTCTCTTCCCTTGATTGTCCCAGGGACATCTGCGCCTGAACTGTAAAATCATTCACTCCCCTCCTTTTGCTACAAAATGTCTACCTTTACATTTCCAACATTGACAGTCAATCCTGATAGCAATTATTCATTATTGTACCACAAGAGTCCTATCCCCATCTCCTCTCATCAGCCCCACCAAGACAGATTGGATACCACTCAGTGGAGATTCTACCTTCCTCCATCCATGCCCTCTGGATCTAGGCTCCCTCTTGAAAGCTTGTAAGCCAGTCACTTTGTGCCTTTGTAGGCCCCCCATTTTGCATAGCCAATGTACAAGATGTCCATCCCTGTCTACTCTGTGTACAAGAGGTGGGAATGATTCTTGCTCTAAGGATTTGAGCTACTGCTTCCACAGGTGTAGGTCAAGTTCATCAAATTGTATTAGATGACTCTTTTTTTCCTCTTCTTTCTTCTTCTAGTCGAGTTCTGATCAACCAGCCACTGAATCCAGGTCAAGTGGGTATTATCTGCAAATGTGGGTGTTCTTGTACATATACCCTCGCTTCTTATAAGCTGGACACTTCACTCTCCAGTCTAGTTCTCTGTGCCCAGAAGTCCCCAGGTCTTGCCATACTGCTGGCCAACCAGGTCTCCACCTGGGTTCACAAGAGTGTATTGAAAATGGTAAGACTTAACTCACAGATTCATTGCTGTTTTTCCCTCACTTCCCCTTATCGGTGACCAACGTGGTCACCAGTCACAGCGCATGTTTGCTCATGTATTTCCCTTGAGTCTTAGTCTTGGAAGGGGGTATGTCCTGAGGGGACCAGACCACTTGCCTTGATGTCTCCTGGGTGAGCAACTTGCTTGTTCTTTTAGTAGTCACTCGGACTGCTGTTATTGTTTTTTTTTTATTTTTCCTGTCAGTCTTTCTTTCAAGAAGTATCTTCTGTTCTTCTAGCCACTCTAGTCTTGTCTGCTTGTCTTTCCAAGTGGAGATTTCCCATCTCAGAAGATTCTGGATGGGGTTCAGGATTCCACCTATGGTCTTATGCAATGCAGAAGCTCCACAGGAAGCCTCCTTCACTGGGCAAGTTGTAGCCCATTTTAGATATTCCAATCAGGCACATTTTAGGTATTCCAACCATTCATCTGTCAATTTGTTGTACTGTGGTGACCTGTGAGTTGCTGTGATTCTGGAAGCTATGCCACCAGTATTTTAAATACCAGCAGGCTCACCAATGGTGGAAAGGTTTCAGATGAACTTCCAGATGAAGACAGACTAGGAAGAAAGAGTGATGAACTACTTCCAAATATTTATAGTCACCAAAAACCTTATGAACAGCAGAGAAATACTGTCAGATATAGTGCCTGAAAATGAGCGCCTCAGGTTGGAAGGCACTCAAAATGCGACTGGGGAAGAGCTGACTCCTCAAATTAGAGTTGACCATGGTGACACGAATGGAGTAAAGCCGGTGGAAGAAAAGCCCATGGGACCTTCATGTGCTGGTGGGGCACAACTCAAAATGAAGAGAAACGGCTGTTAACATCCATTAATAATCAGAACATGGAATGTACGAAGTATGAATTTCGGAAAATAAAAAATTATCAAAAATGAAATGGAATGCATGAACATTGATATCTTAGGCATTAGTGAGCTGAAATAGACTGGTATTGGCCATTTTGAATCTGACAACCACGGGAGTGACAAATTGGCAAATTGGCATGGTGTTGGATTCCTTATCAAAAAGAACATACTCAGATCAATCAAGAGGCACAATGCTTTCTGTGATAGGATAATATCCATGTGCCTACAGGGAAGTCCAGTTAATACCACTATTATTCGAATTTATGCACCAAACGCTAAACCCAGTGAGGATGAAATAGAAAAATTCTATCAACTTCTTCAATCTGAAATTGATCAAATGTGCAATCAAAATGTATTGATCATTACTGGTGACTGGAATACAAAGGTTGGGAGCAAAGAGGAAGGATTAATAGTTGGAAAATATGGCCTTGGTGATA
>NW_006408564.1:2348788-2363371 GCF_000296735.1 Chrysochloris asiatica | reverse complement strand
GATCTTCATAATTATGGGATTCACATTTAGGTCTTTAATCCATGTTGAGTTCATTTTTGTATATGGTGTGAGTCAAAGGTCTTGTTTCTGTCTTTTACATAACGCTTTCCAGTTCTGCCAGCACCATTTATTAAAGAGACTGTCTCTTTCCCATGTAATAATATGCTTAGGCATTTTGTCGAAGATCATTTGGCTGTAGGTGGTTGGGTTGATATCTGGATTCTCGATTCTGTTCCATTGATCAATGTCTCTCTCGTTGTTATTATGTTTGTTTTTTTTTGTGGTACTGCTACTTTCTTTGTTCTGCATGTCTTCCTGTGTTAAATTCATGGTTTTTGTGTTCTTTCTTGTCAGTTCCCTCATAATTCTAATGTTTCCAAGTTCTTCTTGGATTTTCCTTTTCTTGGCATGTTGTGAAACGAAGAGGGAAAAGTTAATGGAATATAACATAACCTCAAAGAAAATTAACAGTTCACGTAACTCTTAAAGCAAGTTACTTCAGGCAAAGTATCTAATCCAGGAAGCCAATATTTCATCTGGCCTAAAATAAAGACGGAATTCTGGTTTAGCAATGTAGGCTAAGCACTGGACCACAAGGTCTGTTTGGACCCCAAGGTCAGTGGTTAGAACGTACCAGCTGCTCCTCAGAAACCCTATACTGGGTCGCTATGAGCCGGAACCTGCTTGATGGCGCTTGAACAACAAAAACAACAAAATGAAGATGATGACTGCTGTGGGCTGAATTGTTCCCCAAAAAGATATGCTGAGAGAAAACCAAAATCTTATAGAAGAAGCTAGTCTACAGGGCTAACTACCTATACAGACTCTGGTCTCAAATCAGAAGAACTAGATGGTGCCAGTTACCACTACTGATCATTGTGATAAGAGATGCAATAGAAGGTAGAATAGGAGATAAACACAGAACAAAATTCAAATTTCTAAAGTCTGACTTACTGGACCAATTAAGAACTATAGACCACCCCAAAACTATCACCCTGAGACCCTCTTTAAACCTTGAACTCAACTATCTCGAGATCACCTTTGCGTGAAATAACATATTGGCACACAAAACAAAGAACAGCCCCCATGAGTAGGGTGTGCCATAAATACCTATATACTTGAGACCAAAAGACCAATAATCAATCTACAGTAAAGATGAGAAGCTAAGGGGGCAGGAAAACAAAAGCACTGGCAATGGGATAACCAGAACTCAGTTAAAAAGAATCTTGACGTTCAGTGGAAAATGTAACACATGTTTTGGAACAACTTGTGTAAAAATTTTCAAATAGGAACCAATTTTCTGTGTAAGCTTGCACTTAAAACACAGTAAAAACAAAACAAAACAAATATATATACATATATATTTGTTTTGTTTTTATATATATATAAAGATCTTAATCCCTAATATTTGTGAGCATACTCTTATTTGAAAATTAAGTTTTTGTTGATGCAATTCTGTTAACATGGTGTCACACTGAATTAGGAATTAGGGTGGACCCTAAATACAAGGACTGTTGTACTTATAAATATACCACGTGTGGACACAGGAGGCACATGGAAAGGAAGGTCATGTGAAGACAGACTCAGAGATGAGAGCAATGCAACTACAAGCTTGGATGCCAAGGACTGCTGGCAGTCACCACAAGTTAGAAAAGAGTCAAGGAAGTGTTCTTCCTTATAACCTTTGGAGGGAGCCTGGTCTTGCCAATACCTTGATTTTGGATTTCTAGTATTCAGAACAGTAAGGGAACATGCCTGTTGTGTTAAGTCACTGAGTTTGTGGAACTTTGTTATGGCACCAGGACACTAATACAGTGTCGATGATGGTGATGGTCCTAAAGTACAAAGATGAAAATGACAGTAAACACTGAAGGGTAGTTTTCCATACCCTAAGCACAATGCTAGAGTCCTGGTGTAGAGCTGTAGAATAAGCACTGTTAACTGCCTGTCGGCAGTTCAAACCCACGAGTCACTCCCAGGAAACTCTATAAGGGGTTGTTATGAGTCAGCACCACCTCAACAGCACTTAACAATAACAAGTACTATACTGTGGTCCTGGTGTGGCACTGTAGGATGAACACTGTATTGCTTATCCTACCCATCAGCGATTTCTCAGAAACCCTATATAGAATCACTATAAGTTGGAACTGACTCAATGGCACTTAACAGTAAGCACTATGGCAGGAGCCGTGTGCAATATTTTAACCTTCACTGTCTTTGAAATAACTACTAGTTATTTCCATTTTACAGATGAAGAAACTGCTCCTGAAAAGCTTGCCCAGGGTCACAGGCTACAGAAGAGCAAGTCCTAGCTTTGAATACTGGTACACTAAGCTTCAAATAGCTGCTCCTAGTCATAAATCCTGGTGTGGCAATGTAGGACTGGACTACTAACTACAAAGTCAGTGCTTCAAACCCATCAGCCCACTCCTTGGAAACCCTGTATAAGGTCTCTAAGAATTGGAACTGGCACTTAACACTAACAATTCACGATTTCATATAGTCCGCAATGAAAGGATTTTTTTTTGTCTATGTGTTTGTTTTCATGTTTTTATTTCAGGGCCTAGCAGGCAGTCCACATAGAGACGTTGGGGTTCAAGAACTCTTTTTCAGGGCAACAAAGGGTACTGGCATCAAGCTGTTGGGGCCCCATCTCATGTAAGACCTCTCTTTACAACTATAGCCTGAAGAAAGTGAGTGGTATTTGTGAGGTTCACAGAGCACTATGATGCTGAGTATTGTGTTCCAGAAATTAATTTCCAGTTGTACCTCTTCTCTTTTTATTCCTGTCAGTGAGAATCCTTGTGAAGGAAGTGTAAATGACAGGGCAGGGAAGACGATCTATACCATTGCTTATTGGTAAGAGTTTTTATCTAGTTGCCTCTGCAAGATAACCCATATTCAATGCTCACTTTTCATTATTTTCACTGTACTCTTTTGTCATACAATTTAATCAACTCAGGAATGAAAATTAATAGCTCAGCTTCAAAGATGTCATCACAACTAACTCAGTTTTGGAGAAGGCATTGAGTCTTGGGGTGATAAGAACCTATTGGTTCTCAGTTTTATTGCTCCAAGCATTGCCTAGCCCATAGACCACCTCTGGCTCCTCCCCAAGCCTGCTGCTTTGGCAATGCTACTGATGTGCTTCCTGGTCAAAAGCAGATCAACTCAGAAGTTCAGTTTGCTAGAAATTTTTATGAAAGAGGGTATATTTAAAGGCCATTCTGAGAGTATTAACAGCATTTACTTTTTGAAATTTTAATTCTCTCCTTTACTGATTTTATTATCAATGTTCTAACAATCTGAAACACGAAAAGAGAATTTTTAGTTCACACACATAATTATGCTTTTCCATTTTCTCTTATCCTTACATTTAATTACTTTCCTTTCTTATTATTACACTGTTAGGGTTTTGTGGTATAGGATGTGAGTGTGTCTATGGTGTCTTGGTATTAGTTTATAAAATAAAACATAACAAGGCAGTAAGTAGTACAATATAGTAGAAATCTAATTTTTGGTCATCCTGCTGAAGTAGGTTCAAATCCTGATATCCTTACACATTAACTCTATGACTTTTATTCATGCCACTTATTTTCTCAGTGCCTAAGTTGCTCACCAGAGTCCTGGTGTGGCGCTGTGGGATAATGCGCTGGACTGTAAAGTCGGTTTAAACTGTAAGGTCTGCAGTTCAAGCTCATCAGCTGCTCCTCAGAAGCCATATATAGGGTTGCTATGAATTGGAAGCCACTTGACAGCACTTAGCAACAACAACAAGATGCTTACCGGTCAAAAGTCTGGACCACATAGACATTTCAATGTTAATCACTTTCACCTGCTCCTGTGACCTTTCCCCCTATTCTACATACCAGATTCACCCCACCCCACGGCATCACACTGGCCTCTGATGAATACTTCAGTCATCCTGTCTACCTACGCACCTGATGGCATCCTGTCGCACACTTGCAGAAGTTGGAGCTTTTGTCTGTTTTTGTTCTCTCACCCCCAGATAATTTTTGATAGTAGGATACATAGGAAAAAAGTAGAAACAGTAACGTCATTGTTGTTGTTACTGTTGTTAAGTGTCATCGAGTCAGTACTGAGATTTATAGTGACCCCACGGGTGCTGAAATTTGATAGCTACAAGGTTTTAGCAAACAAAGAAGTCACTAGATAATAAAAAATATATTTGTAAACACACAAACACATTTTCTTGACAGCAGAGTTCTGAAACTTAGAAGCAACATTTTCTAGGCCAGCACCCAGGCTTTCCCAGTGCTGTTGATCTCATGCCTAGCACAGTGCTTGCCACACAGAAGTGTGTACTGCTACATAACTGGGGAGTTACTGATGCAGTACAAAGATGGGCACATTTGCCCCGGTGATTATGACCCCATTTTTTAAAAAATTGAACAAAATGGTTAAAAGTCCCCACAACCATTCAAGCTTCGAAAGAGCCTGAATACAATTTGGGACTAAATATTTTTTCCTGTGGAAGTGGACATACTGGACTTGCTCATTTGAGACACCTTGGTTAGACCAATTCTTGTGAGCAACACAGTGCAGTTTTCATCTCTTGAGTCCCAAACACTCTTCCACCTTTTTCAAATATTTGACTGGAAATAGCATTATTGTTGCTACTGTTAAGTGCCTTTGAGTCGATTCTGACTCACAGAAACCTTGTATAGGGTTTACAAGGAGTGGCTGGTGAGCCTGAGTCACTGATCTTGCTGCTCAAACCGACTTTGAAATATAGAACATTGACGTATAACACCACACCAGGACAATAGCATGGTGGTTATGTGCCATGGAGTCAGTTCTGACTCGTAGTGACCCTGTACAGGGTTTCCGAGGCTGTAAATCTTTACAGGAGCAGAAAGCCTCATCTTTCTCCCACAGAACAGCTGATTGTTTCGAACTGCTGACATTGAGGACAATAGCATAAGGAGAAATGAATCAGTGAAAACCTGAAGACACTAAGACAGCAGAATGTGTTTCCTCAGACAAGACACAGGCTGGGATTGGGGTAAACTAAAGAAGCTTAAGTACATTTTTACTATCTGAAAGTTACATATAAATTCAATAAAAACTCCATTCATCAGCATAGCCTCAGAAACTTGCAAACATATAAACACACCCAGAAAAATTAAAAACATCTGTGCAACCGAAAGAAGAAAACCTTAAAATAAAAAGGAAGCATTGAAGAGCAGTGTCGGTTTATCAGCTTCTCCTTTTGTACAATTATATGAACTCAAAGTATCTACACATTTGATCCAGGGACAGAGTTGGGGATTTTTTTTTTTTTTTCCTCACTATCAAACCATTGTTAGGATCTAAATGAATTTGCAGGGTATTTTTCTATCCCAACCTAGCTCAACCATTTCCTCCCATCCACCCTTACAAAAGTTATTTGCATGAGAAAAATGATCTTTTGTTCAGAAAGAAAGATGAAGAACTAATGGCATCTCTTTCCACTGACATCAGTTTTCATAAAGTGGAGCTTTTAGAATTTAAATTAACAGCACCAAAAAAAAAAAAGAAAGAAAGAAAGAAAATCATTGGGATCTATCACAACACTGACTGATCAGGAGAGGAGTCAGGAAGGCAAGAAACGAATTGGATTTTGCATTTAAAAGGCAATTTTGAATTAATTTGGCAACTAGTACTTTTATTCACTGATTGTTTTACCAGAAATATATTCAACCTGACCTATTAAACCTGATAGATTCCTTTTTTTTGAGCTAGAGGCACTGTAAGAAGAACAATACAAATAAATGTCAAGACTATATGTGCTTACCTCTTATTTCCATAAATTACCTAGCACTAAAATAAACAATTCTCTTATCCATTACTTTCTTTTTGTTTTCACATTCTTAACCTGGTTTGGATTCATGACTCATTTTCCTTCATGTAAACTCCAGTAACATTCAATATGCATATCCATAGATAATTTCATGGAGGGTAGCCTTGGTAAAGAGCTGCGGGTTGCAAGTAACAAAAATCCATGCAAATTAGTTCAGGTAGAATGTGGTGTGCAGGAAAAGAATACAGCCCACTATGGAAGCTCCAGAGAAACAAAAACACAGGTCAGCCTTGATAAAATGAGATTAAAATGACAGTAACGAACTAGGATCTTCTACTTAGGGGACATTCTCTCAAGTCTTTCTCTCCACATACCATTTTCGGGATTCTTCCTTACCTTTGTCTCTTAAGATCACTGAAGTCAGCTCCAACAATATAAGAGTTAGTAGGTTAAGATTCCATCATTTAATCAAAGATGGCCAAAGCATCAAGATGAACACATGGTAGAATGATGGGGCAACTAAATGGTTTAAAATCAGGAGAGGTGTTCTCCAAGAGTTGTATTCAATTTGTATACAGAGGAAATCAAACAAGAAGATGGATTACATGAAGAAGAAATTGGCATGAGGTTTGAAGTCAGACTCATTAACAATCTGCAATAAGCAGACAACATAGCCTTGTTTGATGGAAGAAAAGAAGATTTGAAGCTCTTACTAATGAAGATCAAAGACTACAGTCTTCAGTATGGATTGCATATCAACGTACAGAAAACAAAAATTCCTACCACTTGAACAATAAATGACATCATAAAAAATGTAGAAAAGATTGAAGTTTCCAAAGACTTCATTTTTCTTGCAACTACAAATAATACTCATGAAAGCAGCAAAGAGTCAAAGACGTATTGCATTAATCTAATATGCTGCATGCAAGGTCAGCAGTTGGATCCTACCAGTTGGTCCACAGGAGAAAGATGAGGCTTTCTGGTCCAGTAAAGACTTACAGCATTAGAAACCATATACAGACTTGATGGCACACAACTGCCACCAAAACCAATAGGCTGCATAAGACCTCTTAAAAGGACTACTGTGTGCCTGACATAAGCCACCGTATGTTCAACTGCTTCATATGCATGTGAAACTTGAACAATGAATGGGAACGACTGTAGAAAAAACGATGAATTTGAATTATGGAACTGGCGAAGAATATTGAAATTACCATGGACTGATAATTTCATCTGTCCTGGAAGAAGTACAGCAAAAATGCCCCTTAGAAGTGAGGACAGAAAGACTTGGTCTCTTATACTTTGGACACGTTATCAGGAAGGGCCAGTTCCTGGAGGACATCATGCCTGTTAAAGGAGAGGATCAGCAATGAAGATGACCAACAAGATGGATTAACACACTGGCAGCAACAATGGGCTCAGAAACAACAGTTGTGAGGATGGTACCTAGCAAAAACATGGACCAAGACTATAGACCAGCATTGATCTCTGACGGAAATTGTCTGGTTGGTACTAGCCTGTCTTTATTATTGTTAAGTGCCACTGAGTCTGTTATGATTCATACCAACTATGTGTAGGATTTCCAAAGAGTGACTGGTAGGTTTGAACCACCAACTTTATGGTTAGCAGGACAGTGTTTATCCTATAGTGCCACACCAGAACTCCTTTGTTGTTGTTGTTATTAAGTGCTGTCAAGTTGGTTCTGACGCATCGTGATCCTGTATAGGGTTTCCAAGGAGTGGCTGGTGAGTTTGAGCCACTAAACTTGCATTTCAAACTGACTTTGTAGTCAAGTGCTTATCTTACAGCACCACACCAGGACTCCAGAACTCCTTTGTTGTTGTTATGTGCCGTGGAGTCGGTTCGGACTCATAGCGACCCTTGATGCTCACCAATTTTGCAAGTGGAGCGCTGGTAGTGCAGTGGTTAAGTGCTCAGCTGCGAACTGAAAGATCAGTGCTTTGAATGCAGCAGTTACTCTGTGAGACAAAGATGCGGCAGTGTGCTTCAGAAAAGATAACAGAAACCCTAAGCAACAGTTCTACTCTGTCCTATAGGGTAGCTATGAGTTGGAAACAGCAACTAATCAGCAGTAGATTTTGGTTTAATTCTGCTTGGTTCAGACAATAAAAAAATGATTTAGGAACGGACAGTCAAAACAGAAGATACTTACTGAAAAAAAGACAAGGAGGAAAAAACTAAAACAAAAATGGCAGTCTGATTGACTACTACAAAAATAAGCAAGTTGTTCACTGAAAATCCATCAAGGCAAGCAACCAAGTCCCTTCAGGACAACCCCCCCTCCAACACTGAAACTCAAAGGAACACATGAGCAGGAATGTAAGCGTGCTGGCGACCACATTGATCCGCTGGCGAGTGGAAGAGGGGGAAAGCCAGCAATGAAGATATGGGCTGAGTTTGACCTTGTTCCTTTGACTCCTGTTGACCCGGAGATGACAGATATAAGAGGAAAGGCTGGTTGGTCTGAAATGTGGTGAGACCTGGGGACTCCTGAGCCCATGCATGGACAAGGACATAGCGATGGAAGGCAAGATCTGAGAGTGAAGCGTCCAGATGATATAAAGTGAGGAGAGACACAAAAGAATGTCCAAACTTGAAGATAGTACTCATTTGACCTAGATTCGACTGCTTGATGATCAGAACTTGACTAAAGGAAGATAAAACACTATTTTTGACCGGGGAAACAAGTGTAAATTGCTATAAGTTTGACGAACTTGACCTATACTCATGGATGTAGTAGTTCAAAATACCAACTGAGAGGGAATGAGTCTTACATCAAGTATCAATGCTATCCCCTCTGTATACAGGGTTGAGAGGGATGGGTAACTTAGACATTGCTACCTAAAACGGGGGAGCTATAAAGGCACAAAGTGACTGGCTTACAAGTTTTCAAGAGTGAGTTTAGTTAAAGAGTATGCAGGGAAAGGTAGAATCCCCACTGAATAGTTTTCATCTTGTCTAGATGGGTCTGCTAAAAAGAGATGGGGGATAAGATTCTTATGATTCAATAGTGAATAATTATTGTCATCACTAATTGCAACTGTCACAACTGTAAAAACAGAAGTTTTGCAATATAAAAGGGGAAGTAGTTAATGTTACAGTCCAGGAGCAGAGGACCCTAGGACCATCAAGGGAGAAAAGTACAAGTGGAATGTGGGGCCCTATCCAGAAAAGCAGTAACACCAGAGGTGGAGGCACAAATAACAACACAGACAGAGCAGCTGAAGACTCTAAACTCACAGAAAGAGAAAGGCTGTGTTGCTGGCGGCCAGGAGACAGGCTTGCAGAATGTGCCTTTTGGTTGTTTAGATGATAATATACTCCTGAGTGTTTTTGTATACATTCCTCCAACCAACAAAGACAAAAACAAACACACATACACACAAACAGAGGGAATAGAAGCAAATGCTGTTGAATGATGATGCACAGAGGAGACTGTAATCATTGCAATGAAATGATGAGTGTAAAACCAATGTTCTCTTATGTAAACTACCACTCAATTTATAATAAAAACTTAAAAACAAAAAGAATGGACAGCCACACATTTTAGAAGTTACATATATTTCCTAAAATCTAGTATCTAATGATTAAATTTATTTGGGTCCCTGATTCTCAGATACTGAGATTTAATGAACAAGCCCAAGTTAACTTCAATTTTTACTCATGATTCTCATTTGTTGTTTTGACACATACCATCTTTGGACCTATGTTTTCCAGTTGATATTTACTACTGTAAAGTTTAAAATGTGGTTTTCAAGCACCCAGCTAGTTTTGTTTCTTACTTTAGGTTATCTCAAGCTCTATTTTTTTTGTGGTGGTTGACTTTCCACAGTGAACACTACAGGAAATATTTAGAGTCGATCTGCCACGTTATTTAAAAAGAGAAAATCATTTTTCCTTTGCCTGCTATTCAATACTGACTAGGTCTTTACGTTTTGCTGGCCATGAGCCCTGGTGATGCAATAGTTAAGCACTAAGTTGCTAACTGAAATGGTCAGTGGTCCACATCCATCAGCTGCTCCATGGGTGATAAAGCTGTGGCAGTCTGCTTTCGTAAATGTTATAGCCTTGGAAAGCCATGAGGCAATTCTACTCTGGTATAGGGTTGCTATGAGTTGGAATCAACTCAAAAACAGTTGGTTTGGTTTTTTAATTTCGTACCCACTGTAAAGCACATTTTCATGGAATTTTTTGCATGGATTTCTGAACCCATTTCCCAAGTCAGCATTGCCAGAGACCAGGGTACTTCTGAATGCGGCCTTGAAGGTAAAATAGGAGACAAAGAGACAAAAGAGGAAATTCTAGGCTGAGGGCATGGCATGGGCAAAGACACAAAAACATGTAACAGTTTGGGAAACCCCATGGGTCATCTCATCTAAGTCCTGCTGGTCTATCTCCTGAAGGCATTGATTACTACAGATGCTCCTTGGATTCAACAGTCCTTCAACTTCTTCCAATTCCCTGCCTGGAAATAAGAATGTTTTCCCTCAATGTTCTTTCCCTACTGCTGACATCAGTCTAAGGCATGATAAGAAAGGGTACGCTGAAGAAGTCTGGAAAGAGACAGTCTTTATTAATGTAATAATACCCAGGAATATGCTAAGAATAAGCAAAGCATGGAAGCCTGAAAAGTCTGATCATTTTGTAGTTGTTAAACTAACAGGATTCAAATGGCCCTAAGATCGCTCCTCCTCTAGGGGGCTTCAAAGGTTTCTGGAAAAATGTAATGGAATAATGTTTTTATGCCATTTTTACATGAACTTTTTGAAGTTCTCTTGTATGTATAAAACCAAAGGGAGTATAGGGAAACAGGAAGGTTGTCACTGAGGCTCCAGTAAAAGGGGACCCCAAAGGAGAGGGACTTGGTTACTTAGAGAGCATGAAAACAGCCGAGTCGTAAAACTTTTTACCTATCTTCAGGACCCCTCTCTTGGCTGGCCAAATGTAAGTTCTTTCATTCATTCCTGCACCACTACCTACTAAGTCAAGACCTATTTTTTGAAGAACAAAATCCTTTGGGATTCCCATATGGTCTCTTGCTTGATTTCATTACTAATTGTCTCTTTTGGTCATAGTGCCAATATTTTTGTCTTCAGTTATCTGTGAACTACAGGAGAGAGCATCATTTATATTCTTCAACAGAAGGAAAAAGTAAATTCCACAAAGCAAATTGATGCTTATGCAGTTAATTAATTTGATCTTCTACTTTGTTATTTTGCTCTTTGCCCTCATATATAATTGGAATACAAGGATTCTCTAAATGTCCATCCTTCCTGTTAAGTTCGCTCTCTATGTTTTTTAGAACATTAGCTTTACATTCATCCTATCATATATTGTTACATTGCCATGGTTACAAACTCCTCCATTCATCATTAATCAACCAATGGTACATCCCACAAGCCTGTTCCCTGGTCATCAGCTCACAGCCCATCTCCTTCTTTGGGTCTAGAGTTCTCAGCCACTCCATCTCTCCACGTCATCATTTCTGCCTCCATCTCTGGCATCACTGTTTCTCTGAGTAGTGTCCCACACTCCACTCTTCTCCGTTGATGGTCCCAAGGACCTCTGTTCCTAGACTGCAAAGTAAACCACTCTCCTCCTTTTGCTACAAAACATCTACCTTTACATTTCCAACTCTCACAGTCAGTCCTGAAAGTAATTATTCACTATAGTACCACATGAGTGCTAACCACATCTCCTTTTATCAGTCCCACCCAAACAGATTGGATACTACTCAGTGGAGATTCTACCTTCTGGATCTAGTCTCCGTCTTGAAAGCTTGTAAGTCAGTCACTTCTTGCATTGTAGCCCTACCCTCCCCCACCCCATTTAGGGTGTCCAAGTTGCCCATCTCTGTCTACCCCTTTGTATTGAGGGGTGGGAATGATCCTCACTGTACAGATTTGTTCCCTCTTTTGAGCTACTGCATCCATAGGTGTAGGTCAAGTTCATCAAATTGTATCAGGTTACTTTTTTTCCTCATCTTTCTTCTTCTAGTTGAGTTCTGATCATCTAGCCATTGAAGCCAGGCCAAGTGGTTATCATCTGTAAGTGGTGGTGTTCTTGTGCACATGCCCTCTCTCCTTATCATCTGGACACTTCACTCTCCACCCTAGTGCTCTGTGGCTAAGTCACTGACTATGGGCCCAGGAGTCCCCAGGTCTTGCCAAACTTCTGGCCAACCAGGTCTTCACATGGGTTCACAGGAGTCTACTGAACAATGTAGGGCTTAGCTCGCAGCTTCACTGCTGTCTTTCCCTCACTTCCCCTTATCAAGACCAACATGGTCACTAGTCAGAGCATGTGTCTGCTCGTGTATTCCCACTGAGTCTCAGTCTTGGGTGGGGGTTTGCCCTGAGGGGACCCAACCACTTGCCTTGATGTCTCCTGGGTGAGCAACTTGTTTGTTCTTCTTGTAGTCACTTGGACTGCAGTTATTGTTTTGTATTTTTCCTGTTGGTCTTTCTTTCAAGAAGTATCTTCTGTTCTTCTAGCTGCTCCAGGCTGGTGTGCTTGTCCTTTCAAGTGGAAATTTCCAACCCCAAATTCTGGATGGGGTTCAGGATTCCACCTATGATCTTATGTAATGCAGAGGCTCTGCACGGAGCCTCCTTTCTTGGGCACACTGTAGCCCCATTTTAGGTATTCCAATCAGTTATAGGCAGAAAATGGACTCACAAGCTTTCTATGGTGATATTTCTGGCTATTCCTTACTCTCCCCGTCAAGTGTCTATTTTATAATGGTATGCCAGGGAAACCAAGATTCAAAAGACAGCCAGCATTATTTTAACATTATTTTCCCCCTTTTGCCCATTCTAACCATGTCTCAATTCCTGTATCCCAGATCCCTGTTGTTCCAAGGTTGTACCTACATCATCATTTACCTCTGTCCCACTTAGCCCATGCAAACCTGCCTAATTGTTATATCATCCATCTTGCTCTTCCATTTCCCTCCCCCTTCTTGTGTATTGCCCCGTCCCCAGCACCTAAACTACCTGTGTCTATTACCTACTCTGTGCTCTGCCTTCCACATCCTGGTAACCAGCAAAGAAGCCTCCCACCCCCATCTGCTTCAGTATGGGCTCTTTTTCTTAGTCTATTACAGTAGTGGTACTATGCAGTATTTCTCCTTTTGTGACTGACTAACTTCACTCAACATAAAGTCTCAAGGTTCATCCATGTTATGTGATAGCTTACAGCTTCCTTATTGTTCTTCAGGGTATCATAATATTCCATTGTTTGTATGTACCACAGGTTGTTTATCCATTTTCCATTGCTGGGCACTTAGGCTGTCTTCATCTTTTAGCTATTGTAAATAGTGCTGCTATGAACATTGGTGTGAATATATCTACTCGTGTTATGGCTCATTTTTCTTGTGGGTAAATATCAAGTAGAGGAATTGCTGGATCATACAATATTTCTATTTTCAACCTTCTGAGGAAGCGCCATATTGCTTTCCAGGGAGGTTGGACCATTTTGCAATTCCACCAGCAATGCAGGAGCGTCCCAGTCTCTCCACATCTCGGCCAACATTTACTGTCCTCTACTTTTTTGATCTTTGTTATTGCTGGTGTGAGATGATAACTCATTGTGTTTTGATTTGCATCTTTCTAATGGCTAGTGATTATGAACATTTCTTCATATGTTTGTTGGCTGCCCGGATCTCCTCATTGATGAAGTATCTGTTCATGTCCTGTGCCCATTTTTTAATTGGGTTGTCTTTTTCTTGTAGAGGTGTTGTAGTTTCCTATATATTTTAGAAATAAGTCCCTTGTCTGATGTGTCATCGCAAAAGATTTTAATCCCATTCTTTAGGTTTCCTTTATACTCTGCTGGTGAAGTCTTTTGATGCACATAAGTTTTTAATTATTAGTATGCTCCACTCATCTATTTTGTCTATTTTCGTTTGTGTAGTTTTCAAAATATTTGGTCATCTGTGTATGCCCTGAATAAGAACACTCACAATTGTCCCTAATTTTTCTTTGATGGCCTTCATAATTCTGGGATTCACATTTAGGTCTTTAATCCATGTTGAGTTGGTTTTTTTATAAAGTATGAAGTAAAGGTCTTGTTCTGGAATGCCAATAATTCATAAGTTATTCCTCTTCATGTTGTCCAACATGAATCTTAGACCTTCTTCTGATTTTTCTATCCCTTTTTCTATTTTTTCTTCTATCTTAGTGGTATAGAGAGACTTGTCTTCCAGCTCACCAGTTCTGCCTTCTATCTCTTCTGTTCTACTCCTTCGCCCTTTTAGTGTATTGTCTATTTCTGATATTCTATTACTGATCATTTGGACCTCTTTCTGTAGGTTTTGAATGGTTTCCAATGCTGTATCCATCTTATTTGATTGTTCTTGTAGCATTTTCCTGACTTCTTCCTTATTTTTCTCAACTCCATTGTGAAGTGTTTTGAAACATTTTACAACAATATTTCTGAATCCCTTCTCAGGCATCCCCAAAGTCTGCCCTCCTTCCAGAATGGAGTCCAGGTCTACCCCTAGGTCATTTGGCTGAGACATTTTATCTTGTTTCTGGACATGTGCTGATATGGTCATCTGCTTTTACTTCTTGGACATGTTTAGTGTTTATCTGTGGCCTTAATACTTAGTTGAGTATGTGCTTTGGTATTTTTTATGCTTTCTGATTGCTTCCAGGTAGATGTGACCAGGATATGGGCTTCCCTTTTCACTCTTCTTATTGCTTAACTCAGAGTAACTTTCACAGGTGTTCTCTGCCTCCCTGGTATATGGCAGTTGG
>NW_006408564.1:2333172-2348033 GCF_000296735.1 Chrysochloris asiatica | reverse complement strand
CAGTGTTATTCTGTGGTGGGTCTGCTCCCCCACTTGGTCTTGCTGTTTGATTGTCAGGTATGGGCCACCGAGCCTGGCGGATTCTGAAGTACGAGATGTCCTATTTCTGCTACAAGTTCCACTAGCTATAAGCCTTCAAACTTTTAAAATATTCCTACCTATGTGGTTCAGAGTTTGGGAGCTCTGCCCTGAAATGGCTATGCCTGGTATTCTGTGGTACTGCTGATGGAGAACTTCACTGCACCTCTAACTTATCCACCATCAAGCCCCACCATCAAGTTCTCTCTCTCTCTTGAATTCTTCAGTGTGTGTCTTTCCTTTTTGTTGCCTTATTCTACATTACAGTGTCCTTAAAATCAGACAGTCATCAAATCTTGGAGCAAAAAGCATTTTAACTCTTGCCACAGCCTGACCACTTCACTCCCTAAAACTTCTCTAGCTAGACTAGAAAGGTTCACGTAAAAGGTATGTAAACCTATTAAGTCTGTTGTCCTAGGATTCCCTCTGGTCCCTCTCTCTTCAAAGATCTAAGCTTGTAGTACTGACTTCATATTCCTTAGAGTGAGATTACTATATTCAGCACAAAGCTTCACAAAAAGGTCCATCTACTGCTATCTCCATCTGCTACTTATGTTTCAAAAACAAAACAAAAACCTGCTTTCCTCCCTCTGTGAATTCCCCTCTATTGCTTAATTTATTTCTTGCCACAACTTTATCACTCGAGGCTCTAAAGGTAACTGTGTTTCCTGTTTCCATTCATGCTTCTTTCCTAACCCTTCTGAATTTTGTCCTTGGGTAATGCTGCCCCTTTGATCTCAAATAGTCGTATTCTATGGTGCACGTATGTAGTGCAGTGAATTATTTAATGTCTCTTCCAGCTATATAATGTTTGTAAACTCCCACAAAGTAACATTTTTGCTCTGATGGGTCTGGATAAAAGAAGGTGGGAGTAGATGCTATCAAGATTATATTATTCAGTTGTGATTTATTAACAAGGTTAACTGTGATTATAAAAACCTGAAACTCTAAGAGTACAAAACGAGCCATCTCAGGAGCCAGGAATAATGGATCTCACTACCATGGACGAAGAACTAGAGTGGAGTGCATTCTTTGAATCCATGGATCCCTGTGCACTGAACCTCTTTGAGGCAGGGACAGAAATCTCTGATTATGAGACAGAGTGATGGGCTTCCCAAACCCATGTTGTTGCTGTTGCTAAGTGCCCTTGAGCCAGTTCTGACCCATTGTGACCCTGTATAGGGTTTCCAAGTAGCAGCTCGTGAGCTTGAACCATGGACCTTGCAGTACAAACGACTTTGCAGTCTAACACATTAGCCCACAGCACCACACCAGGAGTCCTTTGAGCAAGTGAAACTGAGTAACTTTGCAGACTGGAGTGCCTACAGGCACTTAATGGGGGAAGAGAGGGGAGTATCTACATTTGTTGACCCATGAGCTAAAGCTGAGTGTCTTCAGACTGAAGTTTATAGTGGAGTGGTGTGCCTTGTGGGCTTTGTAACACATTGGTCAGGCAGAAAGAGGCCTGCCTGTGGGCATGGATGAGGATAGGCAGTCCTGACTGGAATAGTTGACCCTGAATTTGTAACCTGTTAACTCATCTAATAAACCCCATAACAGTGAGTATTGTCTCTGAGTTCTGCACAACCTGACTGAATAGAGAGCTCTGTGGAAGGAATGGTTTACTGCTCATATTTTTGCAGTGTTCTTCACTAGTGTTGTTATCCCACTGTGCTTGGCTGAAAATTGAGCTATAGGGGTAAGTTCAGTTCCAGACATGAAAGATGATCAAGGTCCATAGTCTCGGGTTCTGACAGTCTACAGGGGTGTATTCTTTCACCATACTTATTCAACCTGTATGCTAAGCAAATAATCCGAGAAGCTGGGTTACATGAAGAAAAACGGGGCATCAGGATTGGAGGAAGACTCATTAATAATATGTGATATGCCGATGACACAACCTTCCTTGCTGAAAGTGAAGAGGACTTAAAATACTTACTGATGAAGATCAAAGACCACAGCCTTCAGTGTGGATTGCATCTCAATGTAAAGAAAAGAAAAATCCTCACCATTGGACCAATAAACATAATTGTTAAGAAAAGAGAAAATATTGAAGTTATCAAGGACTTCATTCTTCTTGGATCAACTATCAACACTCATGGAAGAAGCAGTCAAGAAATCAAACAACATATTGCATTAGGCAAATCTGCTGCACAAGGCCTTTTTAAAAGTGTTGAAGAGCAAAGATGTCAGCTTGAGGACTAAGGTGCACCTGACCCAAGCCATGGTTATTTTCAATAACCTCATATGCATGCGAAAGCTGAATAGTGAATAAGGAAGACAGCAGAAGAATTGATGCTTTTGAATTATGGTGTTGGAGGAGAATATTTAAAGTGCCATGGGCTACCAAAAGAACCAACAGCTCTGTGTTGGAAGAAGTGTAGCCAGAGTGTTCCTTGGAGGCCAAGATGGCCAAACTTCGTCTCTCATACTTTGGACATATTGTCAGGAGGGACCAGTTGCAGGAGAAGGATATCATGTTTGGTTAGGTGGAGGGTCAGAGAAAAAGAGGAAGACCCCCAGCGAGATGGATTGGCCAAGTGGCAGCATCAGTGGTCTCAAGCATGGCAACAATTGCAAAGTTGGCCCAGGATCAGGAAGTGTTTCGTTCTGTTGTGCAGAGGGTCACTATGAGTCGGTACTGACTTGATGTCACCTAACAACAACATTTTCTCAAGGCTTAATCAAACTTTACTTTTACGGCTACTACAGCATGATTTCTACTTTGATTCATTCATAGATTTAAAATGTCTCCCACTCAAATAAGGACATTACTCAAATAAGAAGCAAAAATAGAATCTCTTAATAATGAGACATAAAAGGAGCTCTGGTAGCATAGTGGTTACAAATTGGGCTGCAAACCGCAAGGTCAGCAGTTTGAGACTACCAGCTGTTCTGCATGAGAAAGATGAGGCTTTCTGCTCCCGTAAAGATGCCCAGTCTCGGGAACCCTGTACAGGGTCGCTGTGAGTCGGAACTGATTCCACAGCACATAACAACAACAATAAAACAGGATTTGAAACTTATTCCTGGGATGGCAGAGGAAAAAAAGAAATCTTCAAATGCTATTAGTTTAACTGTTTCAAGTTATTAACAGAATTGTCATTGAATCACATATACAGTCCACAACTAATGTCTAGTTTTGGAAGGTATGTTAAACCCCAATGCTTAGTTGAAGAAAATTTTAATCTCTTTGTGTTGAAACAGAGACCAGTTGTGTTTATTGAAAAACACCAATTAAAAGCTTAGGTGATGAGAGCTCATGCTTTCTTCAGTTCAAAGATCAATTCAATCTTGCCATTTTATAGTCATTATAAAAAGGAAACCTGTAAGATAATTCCATATGCAGTTAGCTTGCCCCTTCTTTCTTATTTTACCTTGTTACGTGCCATTGAATCAGTTCTGACTCATAGTGACTCTGTAGAGTTTTCAAGGAGCAATTGTGAGTTTGAACTACCAAACTTGTAGTTAGAAATCCAATGCTTACTCTACAGCACCACTATAGGACCCCTGTCTGTAGAATTAGCACAATCATACTACCTTGTATGAACACAGTCCTGGTGGCATAGAGGATTAAGCATCAGGCTGTGAATCAAAAGATCAGTGGCTCAAACTCACTAGCTGCTCTGAGAAAAGAAGGTCAAGGTCTGCTTCTATAAGGATTTATACAGTCCAGGAATCCTTAAGGTACAGTTAAGCTCCATCCTGTAGCATTACCACGAGTCAGAAATGACTCCCAACAGCAGTTTCTTGGTATTTTTGAGTGTATGAAAAAAGCCAGTTGAGTCACTTTCTAAGAAGTGACTATGAAGTTACTGGTGCCAACTCCTGTCACTATTTTCTGTTCAAGAGCATCCAACATTACAACAATTTTAAGGTTAACATGTAAAACTATATGTGGGGGAGAAGGGCACATACAATGAAACACAAACTTCTAAAGCAAAGAGGATAAGTTTTGTACGTATCCTATTGCAGAAAAGAGCACTGTAATTACCAACTCCCTAAATGTGCTGACCCCAAACCACAGCAATAGGCTGTCTGACGCCCTACCTGGTGCCATAAACAATTCCTTTCTCTCAGACAGTTTAGGAGTCAAAGTTAAATGCAAGGGGAGATGCCCTCAAAATTTTTAGCACTGACCAATCTATCTTCCCTCCACCTATAGGAGCAATTTCAATTTAGGTTTATTTTTAGTTTTAATTATCTATTCCCCTTTTTCCCTGGCAGGCAGCTGGCAGTGCCTCTGCTGTCCTTGGGGAACAGAACATAGGAGTGCTCCTTGGAGAAATTGGGTTGGGGCTCTGCTCTCTGGGATTCCTGCCAGGCTCCTGGGAAAGGAACGTCTGACAACGTAGAGACCAGGACACAGCAGAAGCACCTCTCTCCAGATTTCATCTGGCTCATTTACCTGAACCCATCTGTCCCACAAACATCATTTAACACCCAACACTACCCACAAGCATCACCTATCACAGAAGGAACTGAGTCTCTAACAGTGCCTAGATATATAACTTGGACTGAGGTCCTGCTCAGACTCTGGCAACTGTGTTCAGGCTTGGGACAGCACTGGAGAAGCTGCGCATTGTGCAAACACAAGGTGGTAATGAACCCAATGCATCCATTCAAAACCTACAATTCTCATTCCTTTAGCCTATGCTATTATATGTAAAGAGCAGTTTCTTTAAAAGATGGCATTGAAGTTCCAATGCCAAGATATCCAAGGAACTCATAGTTGAAGCTTGAGTTTATGTGAAAAATCATTTGTTACTTTTTGTAATTTATTGGATTATTAAAGATAATAGACTTTGGTGACATTTTAGCTTCTTTCTCAGAAATGCATTAGGGGTTGTTTTTCTAGTTAGATGACCTGGAGCTCTACTGTCACTATGGTAACTGCTAGCCGCATGTGGCTATTATGGACAACATGTGGTCAGGATGACATAAATGGTAAAGAGCATAACTACTTACTGTTGAAAGCTTATCGGTTCGAACTCACCGAGGGGCATCAGAAGGCAGGCCTGGGGAATTGTCTATGAAAACCCACCAACCAGTTTTCCTCTGGACACATCAGGCCACTAATCATCAGAATAAACTCAACAGCTATGGGCAGCAACATGGAATCTATTGTAAGGGTAAAATACTCATGATGAAGACTTGGTCTTGTTAGCTGTCACCAAGTTTGTTCCGATTGTAGTGACATTATCACAACAGAATGAAACATTGCTTGGTTCTGTGCCATCCTCACAATTGTTGTTACAGTTTGACCCATTGCTGCTGTCACTTTGCCAATCCACCTTATTGTGGATCTTCCTGTTTTTCACTGAGCCTTCATTTCACCAAGCATGATGTCCTTCTCCAGGGACTGGTCCCTCCTGATAATGTGTCCAAAATATGAGCGATGAAATCTCACCATCCTGGCTTCCAAAGAGCATTCCAGCTGTACTTTTTCCAATACAGATCTGTTTGTTCTTCTGGCAGTCCAGAAGTCAATATTCTTCAACACTACTACTCAAATTCATCAATTCTTCTAAGGTCTTCCTTCCTGTGCTTCTAATGTTCAACCTTCATATGCATATAAGGATATTTACAATACTATGCCCACCTTAGTCTTCAAACTGATATGTTTGCTCTTGAACACTTTAAAAAGATCCTGTGCAGCAGATTTGCCTACTGCAATACATAGTTAGATTTCTTGGCTGCTGTTTGAATTGTTGATTGTGGATGCAAGCAAAATTAAGTCTTTGTCAAGTTCAGTCATTTCTCCATTTATCATGATTTTATTTATTGGCCCAGTTGTAAGAATACATATGGTGTAAGAATATAATATTGGCTCACATCTTTCCTAGTTTTTAACCATTCAGTATCCCTTTGTTCTGCTTGAGCTACTGCCTCTTGATCTATATACAGGTTTCTCATAAGTACAATTACATGTTCTGGGATACCCATTTCTCACTATGTTATCCATAGTTTGTCATAATCCACACAGTCAAAAGCCCTTACAAAGTCAAGTATAAATCTTTCTGGTACTCTGTTTCAGCTAAGATCCATATGATTTCAGTAATGATATCCCTAGTTCTATGTCCTCTTCTGAACACATTTTGAATTTCTGGCTGTTATGTTGATGTACTGCTGTAACTGTTTTTGAATTATCTTCAGTAAAATTTTACTTGCATGTGACATTAATGATATTATTTGATGATATCCACATTCTGTTGAGTCACATTTCTTTGGAATGGGTACAAATATAGATCTCTTCCAATTGGTTGGCGAGGTAGCTTTCTACCAAATTTCTTGGCAAATACGAATAAGTGCCTCCAGTGCTAAATCATTTTGTTAAAAGGTTTTAATTTGTATTCTGTGAGTTCATGGAGTCTTGCATTTCATTATGCCTTCAGAGCAGCTTAGACTTTTTCCTTCAGTATTGTTTATTCTTGACCATATACTACCTCTTGAAATGGTTCTTTTTGGTACAGTGAATCTGTATATAAATTCCATCTTCTTTTAATGTTTTCTGTATCATTCAGTAATTTTACCCCTGGAGGTTTTCAATATTGTAAGTCAAAGCTGGAAATTTTCTTCAGTGCTTTCAGCTCAAGAAGTGCTGAGCATGTCCTTTCCTTGTGGTTTTTTATCTCCAGATCTTTGCACATTTCATTTCAATACTTGACTATGTCTTTTCGAGCTATCCTTTGAAATTTTTGATTCAGCTCTTTGACTTCCTCATTTCTTCCATTCACTTTTTTTTTTCAAGTTTAATGCATTTTAATAAACTTACAGGACAGCTCAAAAGACAGACATTAACAATATGTACTTGCATGTAGGACAATTCAGTTAGAAAAGTATAGTGAAGAGATAGAATCTGTCATATGGTAACAATGCTACAAATAAATACCATTTAGTTGCCATCAATAAGAAATTTACTTTAAAAAAACAAAATCCAAATACTGTCATTGCCCAGAAAATTTTTACAGGTTTATTTATAATTTTTATAAAGTTGAACTGTTGAAACTTGTCCACTGAAACACTCTGACTTGCATTAACACTTTATTTCCCCAAATATATATTTAAAATCTCACACAAATGAAAATGAAAAACAAAAACTGCTAATACCTGATTTTTGTCCCATATTTTTCCATTCACAATCATATACTTATGTACCTTTTTGACCCCATGGAGGTAAAAAAGAAAAAAAGAAAAAAAAAAATCTAACATTCACACTGCCAATAACAGATGAAGGGATTTTTTTTTTTTTTTTTTTAAAGAATGAAATGGTTCCCATTATAGTGGATTGATTCTTAAGCCGGTTCTTCACGTATGCAGCATGTTAGCTGGATGTCTTTTGGCATAATTGTTACATGTTTGGCCCAAAAAGCTCACAGGTTGGTGTCTTTGAAGTCTTGAGCAATATCTCGCAACAGATGCTGGAAGGTAAGTTTACAAATCAGAAATTGGGTGGACTTCTGATAACGTCTAATTTCACGAAGTGCCACAGTGCCAGGCCTGTAATGATAAGGGTTCTTTGCCTACCTTCAGTAAGGTTACGAATCGGGCTGCGAACAGCAAGGTCAGCAGTTCGAAACTACCAGCTGCTCCGCGGGAGAAAGATGAGACTTTCTACTTCCGTAAAGATTTACAGCCTCGGAAAGCCTGTTCAGGGTCGCTATGGGTGGGAACCTACTCGACGGCACTTAACAACAAGAAGAGGGTGCACATTTTAGAGTGGTTTTGGAGCCAGTTGCTTCCTGGGTGCTTTTTCACCTTTTGATTTGAGGGCAGTTTGCTTTGTAGCAGCCATGGTATAGAGACCTCTTCATTTACCATCCTTCTCCTTCAGTTGGAGCTTGGCAAGCTAGAGGCAGCTCTGGCATTAGAGAACAATGGCAGAGCCAAAGTGGCTCTTTTCCATTCACTTTAGTATGTCTATGCTTGAAAGCAAATTTCTTCTGACATACATTTTGGTCTTTTTTCTCTTTCCTGTCTTTTTAATGACCATTTGCTTTTTTCCTTTATGGTGTTCTTGATGCCATCCCAATAGCTCTTCTGGCGGTAAGTCATTAGAGTCTAATGCATCAAATCTGTTCTTGAGATAATCTCTAAATTCAGGTGTAATATGTTTAAGGTCATATTTTGGCTCTCGTGGACTTGCTTTAATTCTTTAGCTTCTGCCCTTATTCTTATTTTGCCTGATGATACTGAATTTGTCCACTGTCTCTTTCCATAGATGTATTCAATTTTATTCCTTTGTATTTCATCTGGTGAGGTCCAAGTGTAGGTCTCTGTCTGCTCCACTAGTCTCTGTTCTGCTCAGACAATGGTACAATGTTCTTTAAGCACTTGTGATAAATGCCCAGAGTAGACTCCACTCTGCTATAACCCTTAACTTGAAGACAGAAATCACTCAGCTCTAACTTCATGGATCAGCAAATCCAGCTCCCCAGCAAACCTAGCTCCTCTAATTAGGTTCCTAGAGGCACCACCCTGGGCAAGCAAGCCTCCTGGGCAAAGTCACTCAGTTTTACTTGCTCTGTGGGCCAGGAAGCCCACCATTCTGGCTCATGCTCTGGCTCCCAGTTCATCTGATAGTGTTCCTCAGACATTACAACTCTGTCTCCTGGATCAAGAAAGTTCAGTTTGCAGGAATTTCAAGGATACTCCACTTTTGACTCTTATTCCTTGATGGTAGAGAGATTCCCTTTCCTGCTTCTGAGATGTCTCATTTTTTACTCATGACAGGATTTCAAGTTTTCATCATTAACCCTGTTAACAATTACTCACAACTGAATAATATAATCTTATCAGTATCTTCTCCCATCTCCTCTTATCCAGACCCATCAGGGAAAAACGGTCTTTGGTGAGTGTTACAAAGACTATGACTAGAAGAAACATATTAAATCATGAACTACTTTGCAATTGGGCTACAAATAAAATAGGCTATCTTTTGAAAAACATTTTTTGATAAAGGAAACAAGTGTAAATTGCTACAATTTGATGAACTTGACTTATACTTATGGATGTAGTAGATCAAAACACCAACTGAGAGGGAAGGAGTCTTCACATCAAAGATCAATCTTATCCTCTCTGTATACAGGGTAGATAGGGACAGGCAGCTTAGACACTGGTTACCTAAAATGGGGGTAGGGGGTTGGGGGTGGTTATAAAGGCAGGAAGTGACTGGCTTACAAGTTTTCAAGAGGGAGTTTGGTTTCAAAGTGTGTGGGGGGAAGGTAGAATCCCCACTGAATAGTTTTCATCTTGTTTAGATGGGTCTGGTGAAAGGAGATGGGAATAAAATTTTTACGATTCCAAAAGTGAGTGTTAGATCATGACTAATTGCAACTGTCACAACTGTAAAGGTAGAAGTTTTGTAACAAAAAGGGGTGAATAGTAAATCTTACAGTCCAGGAACAGAAGACCCTAGGACCATCAAGGGAGAAGAGCATGAGTGGAATGTGGGGACCTAGCCAGAGAATGAGCAACACCAGAGACGAAGGCAGAGATGAGGACATGGAGAAAGAGAGCAGCTGAGGACCCTGGACTCATGGAAAGAGAAAGGCTGTGTGCTGGTGGTCAGGAGGCAGGCTTGCAGAATATGCCCTTTGGTTGTTTAAATTATTATGTATCCTTAGTGTTTTTGATACCCCCTCCTCCTGCAAAAACAAACAAACAAACAAACAAAAAAACAGAGGAAATAGAACCAAATACTGTTAAATGATTATGCATGGAGGAGATTGTAATCATTGCAATGAATTGATGCGTGTAAAACTGATGTTCTCCCATGTAAACTATTACTTAATTTACAGTAAAAACTTAAAAAAAATTTATCTTGAAAAAGACATATAAGGAACTGTTGGCAGTGGTGAAGAAGTAGACCAATATTTATTGAGATGCTGCTACAAGTCAAGCATCATGACAGAACTTTCATATGTGCTAACTCATGGTCCGCATCAGCAAAATCCACCTAATCCTCAACCTCTTCTCTAAATGTTACCTTCACCATACTCCAGTGGTGGTGGTGGTGGCTTTCCAAATCTGGATGTCCCCTGAGAAGTCTGCTTCATACACTCCTATCAAGTGATAGCTCCCACACCCTGCATATCATGGTAATTAGAAGTGCAGGGGACATCTTTCTTACGACTCATTGCCAGACCCCAAAAATATCTCTGTCCTCCTCTTTAAAACTCAGCTTATTTGATACACTTACCTTCAGGCTAGACATTCTATGTGCCCTCTGTTACTGCTTTCTTCTGACCTGATCACTGTTTCCTGAGTATCTCAGCATCGGGCTCACTGACAAGAGCTCCCTCATCTTCCTGTCAACATTCCTGGTTACATCAACATTCACATATATGAGTCATCTGACATCCTAACCTGTGAATTCCTTAGCACCTTTCCTCATGATTGTGGTTCTCTGCTCCATTCAACCACCTTCTCCCATGCTTATAACACAGACTTTGTCATTATCAGTACAGCATTACCTCTAAAATCTCCATTTTCTGCACTCAGTTTTCTGACTACTAGCTCTGGGATACACACTCCAACAATTTTTAACCTTCAGAGAGACTACAGAACAACTGATCCTTCAATGCCCATCATAATCCTCCTGTATTCATATTCCTCTATAAAAGCTTAGATTCCAAGGTCTGTCAATAGGCCATTTTCCTTTTACTTCGTTCTCAATTCCATTGACCCTCTTTCCATCAACATGAACCAAAGTCTGATTAAATTCAAGTCCCCATCTCCTATGTGCCTGTACCCATTCAACTAAACATGGGAATCTACACACACTGTCCCACTTTAAATTTATGAGAAAGGAAATGTCATTCTAAGCAAATGGCAAGGACCTCTGATTGATATGTATTCTACATTTCCTTGGTCAATTCTCTGCCTAGATTCCTTGAGACAGTGAAAGAAACTTTTTTTTCCTCCTGAAATCTCTTACATATTCCTCCTCCTTCTCACTTGAAATCCTATCTTCCTTCCTACCTTTCTCCTTTTGATTTACTCACTGTTTTATAAGTTCATAAATGATTGAATGAATGAATTAAAGGAACTCATGCTCTAGGGGACATCTCTTTCGGGGGGGAGGGAATGCTCTATATTAGCCAGCATAAGAAAAGAACACGGAAGACCATATCTATGTTCCAAGCATGTTATTGGCACCTGCTTGCTAAAAGAGACCAATCACCCATAGGCAGTATAGAGCAAGATTGCTACCAAAAAAAAAAAAAATTAGTTTCAACATCTTTCAGGCATGACAGCTGAGAAAGCACTAACTTACAACGGTACAAAGGAAAAAGTTACCTATTTATGACAAATAAAATTTATGACAAATAAAAATAGTTTACATGGGAGAACATACCTATTTATGACAAAGCAACATAAAATCTACAGATTCCCAGTGCCAACTGTGCTGCTCTCCTTGTTATTCCTCATCTGCCATAGAAGACACATGCTTATGAGGCAATTAAAAATACCACAGCTTGGGTTCAGCACACTTTAGTCCTCAAACTGATCTCTTTACTCTTTAACACTTTGAATTATGGTGTTGGAGAAGAGTATCATAAATACCATGGACTTACAGAATAGCAAGCAAATTTATGTTGGAAGCACTATAGCCAGAATGCCCCTTAGAAGCCAAGATGGCAAGACTTTGTCTCTCATATTTCTGACATGTGAGGAGGGACCAATCTCTGGAGAAAGACATCAACAACACCATAGAAGATACAGATGCTTGCATGGCAAGTATGATGACCAACTTGAGCATTCTTTTGTGTCACAGGCATAACAGACAGGCTCAAAGGGGGGTTGGATTCTAGGGTAGAGATGAGTGCATTCAGTGTCTCTCACATCACAGGACTACAGTCCCACACAGGATCACTAGTCCAGAGACAAAGGACAAATATTCAGAAATTCGCTTTTTAGCCAAAGAATGAGCCAAGCTTGTCAGGGAAGTTTGCAGTTAGAATGAGATTTGGAATAAAGAGTTTATAAAAGTTTAAGATTAATAAGTGCTTTGGTATTTTTCAAAGTTGTTTCAAACAATGAAGAATCAATATTTAAATGTAGCTTTTAATAAAGAATTGCATTTTTGATAAGGTGTGAAAAGGTCATGGTGGGGAAAAGTAGTTCTCAAGTCTTTTGAAAGATAGACCTTAGGCATGATCTAATTTCTTAAAGCCCATTCTGTGCAGCACGAGTCTCACAAAAAGTATGTATTTATTCATGGCCAAATAAGTTTGAGAAGCATGACATATTGCCCCCTTGGAATTTTCAATCACCTTAAAGGTTCTGAGATGTCCTTCAATAAAGAAGCTGGCCTTCACTTGGTAATATACACCATTTCTCTTTATTAATGAATAATACATATCATTTCTGATTATTAACAAATAATACATAGCTTGGAGTCCTGGTGTGGCACTGTAGGATAAGCACTAGACTGCTCTCCACAAAACTGGTAGTTCAAACTCACCACTTGATCCTCAGAAACCCTATATAGGGTCGTTGTCAAAACCAGCTCAATAGCACTTAACATCATCTGCAATAAATACTTAGTAATATATAGCATTTCTAAGTATCAGCAAAACCTATCCTGCGAATCTTTTTCTAGGTTTTGGCAGCAGCAGAGACAGCCAGGTAGGAAAGGCTCTGTGGGGGAGGGATTGAAAGCCCAGAGAAGCTGCGCTCATGGAACAACACCAGAGCTCTGGATCTAGCATAAGGTCCAGGGTGTCAGTTTCCCACATGCGCAAGTGGAAAAATCATGATATGAAGGAAAATACTGAGTTAGGAATTGCTCCAGACGGGACTCCCACTGTGGCCACCCCACCTGGGTGCAGTTCAGAGGGCAGGGCTATAGCCAGACCAGCACAGGAACTGGAACTAAAAGCAGAGCAGTAACATTTAAAATAGGAAGTGAGGGGGATTCTACACATTTTTTCCTCCTTTTCCCTATCGTGCCTTCTTTGCCGAGCCCAGACACCTTCAGGTGGGTGGGTGTGCACCCCCCAAAAAAAGTCCAGTGCTGACCCCACAGTTTTTCCATGGCACAGAGAGAAAGAGCTTGACAGCTGCTTATGACATCAGCTTGGGGTTGCTGCCCTAAAATTAACTTGTGCAGGACCCTTTATTTTGGCATATCTAATAAGAAAAAAGCAGGCCCATGGGGCCTGAAAGACAAACCATATGAACAATCTGTAAATCTCCAACATAAAAGGATGCAACTATCTCAATAATTAAGCTGTGTACCTGCAGATACCTAACTGACCTTCAGAGACACAAACAGTAGACAATCTTTCTCCCATTAACTTCGCAATAGCTATCTGTGCACCTCTACGGTGGTGACTACAGGAGGGGCCTGTGCAACTGGACACCCCCACACACTGCTGGAGGCTTGTACGGGGCACACACACTGCCTGTGTAGTAAGGTGACTGGACAGTAGGCCACAGTTTTATTTTGGTTTCAAAGTGGTGGTTTTTGTCTCTATTTTTATATTGCTCCTGCTTTTGGTTCTTTTGATTACACATGGAGGTGGGAGCTTTTTCTCCCTACTTTACCAAAGAAGAGACAGCAATCGTGGCCATATAATCAAGCTACAAGCATACCCCATAAATTTCGACCATTGAGACAAGAGCCAATAACAGCTGCTAAGCATTACATGAGAAAAGGGAAGCCTATCTCCTGATCATATTCACCAGGAGAGACCCAGTAAGCTTATCAACACAACAAACATTCATTTAAGCATTAAAAAAAATGCACATAACCACTGGAAATGACAAACAAAACACAACAAAAGATCTCAAAACATGTCCAAAACCAGAAAAGAGTAACTGAGACATATGAGCTGGAGAGAGACAAAGGCTCCCCAGAAGAGCAAGAGCAGGTTTTGGATTTGCCTGAGAAGGAACTTAGAAGAATGATATGGAAACAAATACCAATGCTCAGAAAAGGGGTGGAGGAAAACAAGGAAGAAGTCAGGAAAGTACTACAAGAGCAATCAAACAAGCATTGGAAACAATGTAAAACCTGCAAAAAGAGATCCAGATGATTAATAATAAAACATCAGAACTGGACAATACACTGAAAAGGAAAAGGAGCGACTAGAAGAGAGATGGAAGCCAGAACTAGCGAGATGGAAGACAAATCTCTCAATACTGCTAAGATAAAAGAGTGAGCAGAAAAAAGGATAAAAAAATCTGAAGAGAATCTACGATTTATGCTGGATAACTTGAAGAGAAACAACTTAAAAATTATTGGCATTCCGGAACAGGAAGAATCAGAGAAGTCCACAGAGAAGATAGTTAAAGAGCTTCTGGGAGGAAAAATTTTCTAACATCTTTAAAGATGAGAAGATAAACATTCAAGAAGCCAAATGTACCCCAGGAAGGATAGACCCCAAAAGAAACCAAGACATATAATAATCAAGATGTCTAAAATCAAAGACAAGGAGAGAATCCTAAAAGAGGCCATGGAGAACAGAAGAGTCACTTACAAAGGCAAGCAAATCAGATTAAGCTCTGACATCTCAACAGAAACCATGCAGGCAAGAAGGCAATGGGGAGACATATACAAAACCCTAAAAGAAAAACACTGCCAAAAAAGAATCGTCTATCCAACAAAACTATCAATCAAATACAATGTTGTAATCAAAACATTCCAGGATAAACGGAATCTAAGAGATTTTGCCAAAACCAATCCAGTACTTCAAAACATCCTAAAGGGAGTACTTTAGACTGAAAACCAACAAGAACAGACAACAACCAGAGACTGACAAGCGTGGCAACAC
>NW_006408564.1:2321155-2326149 GCF_000296735.1 Chrysochloris asiatica | reverse complement strand
TACAGTGAGGATCACTCCCACCCCCTTGGTACACAGGGTTGACAGGGATGGGCAACTTAGACATTGGCTACCCAAAATGGGGGTGCTTATAAAGGCAAGAAGTGACAGGCTTACAAGCTTTCAAGAGGGAGCCTAGTTCCAGACGGGGGAGGGTGGGGGGGGAGGTAGAATCACCACTGAATGATTTCCAATCCATTGGGACCGGGCAGGCGAAAGGAAATGGGGATAAGACCCTTGTGGTACAACAGTGAATAATTTCCATCAGGAGTGACTGTGAGGCTAGGAAATATAGAGGTAAATGTTTTTTGACAAAAGGAGGAGAGTGACTGATTTTGCAGCCTGGGAACAGAGGTCCCTGGGACCATTGAGTAAGAAGAACGGAGAGCGAGACCTTACTCAGAGAGGCAGTGACGCTAGGGATGGAGACAGAGAAGACGACATGAATAGGTGGAGTGGCTGGGTTCACTGGATTCAGGGATGTTGAAGGGCTGTGTGCTGGCGGCCAGGGGGCGGGCCTGTGTGATGTACCCTTTGGTTATTTGCTGATGCATGGAGGGAATTGTAATCATTGCAATGAAATGAAATACAGTAGGATGAGTGTAAAGCTGATGTTCTCCCATGCAAACCTCACAATAATAGTAATAAAAAGAAAAGAATATTTTTCTAGCCTCAACCTAGCGTATCTTGACATTAAGATGAACACCTCTAAGTAAGCTGATCTGGTCCAACCATCTCATTCTCTGGATTAAAATCAGAATAAGAATAATAGCAATAAGATTCTGAGAGGTAGATTTACCCCAGATTATACAGCTATTTAGGGGCAAAGCAAATACTAAATAAATGGCAAATGCATAGCATGTGCATAATCATGCCTGTTTCTGTCTCCAAAGGCAGATATCATTAAATGATTTTAGTGCTCTCTCTCAGAGGTCATATGTAGTCCCAGAATGTTGTTCAACAGGGTCACATCAATCAATAAAATTAAGCATGTAATATTAAATCTATTTGTCATCCTTAACCTAGCTTCCAGGTCTTTAGTCCCAATAACACCACCCCCATCACCATCATCATCTCCATTTTCAACATTATCATCATGAAAACTGTCATCTACTAAACTCTTACTTTGTGACAGCCACCATGCATCATCTGCTGTACTCCTTAAAACAATTTAAGAGTTTTAATGTAATCATTCCCATTTTACACAGAGGAAAACTGAGACATCCGAGGGCTTCTGAATCTAGCACAAGGTCACAAAGTTTCAGAGTTGGTTTAGCTGGCATGTGAATCTGGCATCTTGCTACGCCAAGTCTGTTTGCCTCAGGACACACCCTCTGACCCTTCTGTGGCTGTGATGTTAGACTACACAGCCAGCAGGTGCAGGGTTGAGATAACAGACTATTCTCAACACGCTCTTATCTTTCCTTTTTATTCTTGAAATGATTCCCTGAGATGAGGCTACATTTCCCATCAGGACATCTAGAGAAATGTGATCCATGAGCAAGTTCTGGGGTCACAGGGCTATAAATTGGGCTAGAACAAACCTGTATATAGCATAGCACTGGTAGGGGACACTGAACTGAGATCACTGATTGATTTCCCAGCTTGACCTCATTCCTTACAACACACAGCATTGTCTCTTGCTCTTTCCCTGAGAATTGCAAAGCAGACAGTCTGGTTTAGAAACTCCAACCAATAAAAGCACCACTTGCCCCAATGCAGAAGTACTACTTACCTGTTATGGCACAGCTACTTTCTGATGGAAACCTTACAAAAAAACACAGCTATGTGTGTTCAACATCTCATACCAAATGAGGCCTCCTGGTACTCACACGCTCAGTCCCAGAGCACAGGCCCAGGCAGAGCAGATGTCTCACTTGGTTCTGGGATCTTTATGTAAAGCACGACAGTGAGAGGACTTTTAGAACATACCTTTGAAGGGCAGACTCCTCCCTTGGCAGAGCACAGCCACTGAAGTCACATTCTGTCCCTTTGAAACCTCACTAAGTCTCACTGTTTTTCCCATTGCCACAGGGGCAGGCCAGGACAGACCACTGAAGTCAATTACTAACTCTTTCAGCGTTTTACCTCTCTGCCAACCTTGGGGTGCCGAACTTTGGAAAGCTCCCAATTTGCAAGCAGCACGTGGCTTTTGATTTGCCTTTCTGGGGCTGCTTCAGCTAGGGAGTGACTTTGTCACCTCCTTGCACCAATGGTTGTGTACTTCTGCTAACAGAAAACCCAAAAGATTCTCAGTGCCTGCCCTGGAGCATCTGTATTTCCATGAACCTGGAGCAGAATCCATGAACCATACCTGGCCATCTGCTGGGGAAAACTCTGGAAGGAAAGGTGTTGTGTAACTATGAGGGGAGCTGAGGCTTATGGAGTGCTCTGCTCTCCTTGTCACTTTTGATAAATGGTACACTCCCTCACTTGCTTTCTCTTCGGCCTTCCCAGCAGCAAAGTGATTACTGAAGAGTTTCCAGCCAAGTCTTTATGGAATAAAAATAGGTCTAGCCAGACATAGTCTACCTTCCAAAGGCTTCCAGAAGCCTCTCTGAAAACATGAACAAGTAGCCTAGGTATCTCAGAAGCTTCTGAGAAATACTACAAAGAAAGAACAGGAAAACAGATCAGCTAGGGTGGAAAGAGGAAACCACAACTTCGACTTAACTACATGTGAATTTTTCTCCAAAGAAATGAGATGCCAGGATCCTAAGTATAAAGGAAATTATCAATACATTTGTTTTTACTTCCTTCAAGGGGTGATTATCTTCTTATGAAAATGCACAAAGAGCACGAAAAACAAATGCCTCATTTATTTCCAAAGACTGTTTTTATAATTTATAAACATTTATTTTTTATAACTGATGAATCTCCACTGGAGACAAGTTAATTTCCTAGCTAAAACAATAGATTTCTGTTCATTGCCACAACATTAAAAATAACTTCCATATTTCCTTGGCTTTCATTACACAGACAAGGACAGAAGGTGATCTGAGGGGAGAGGCAGATCCTCTGGTCAGAGGGCTTGACAACACTTCCTTGTCAGCCTGGTGTATACCTTACTAAGGTAATGGGAGACGAATCAAAGGGAACAAACAGGTCGACACAATATGCACAATACGTACACTTGCTAAATCAGTGTTTGCAAGAAAGCAAACAAGAAAAAAAAAAAAAAAGAAAAGAAAGCAAACAAGTCTGAAAACTAAATGTGAAAAATCAGTAAAGACTAACGCAGGCCCACAGTGAGGAAGGAAAGGAGCCTCCCACTAATGCTGGTAATCCCAGTGATAAAGACTTATAAATGGCTTCATTCCACTTGTCACTCACAATGCTAGCTGCCAACCTTCACTCTATGTACCTACAGCAACCTCTGTCATGCTTGAGAAAACAGCTTCCCTCAGTGAGCCTTCTCTCCCAGAGTGGCCAGATGGGGCGGTTTTTCTCTCTTATGCGCATCTGTAAAGGGAAAATGCCAGCAGAAAGATTCATAACGGTCCAGCCCATTGCTGCAAAGCTTCTCTGATTTATTAGGGCATAAACTGCTGTATGGGCTTTAATGAGACATAAATGTTCTGGAAGGCCTACGAACTCCAGGAGGAAACGCCTCACCATCACACTTCTGTGCACCTAATTTATTAACAGCTTGTGCCGGCGCAGCCTGGAGAAGCCTGCCAACTCCACAATCTGTGGCAGTAACCCTTGGGGTGGGCAGGGGAGCATGGGAAAGATGTGTCCCTCTCGGACAAGCAATGAAGAATGTATGGGTATCCTACATAAAAATGACTCCTTGCAAGCTCTCCGTGAACTCTTCAGCCAATGTTTCTCAGATTATGTGGTGAGAAGATCTAACTGGACATTTCATTAATGTTTTCTTGACCCTACATGTGCATGATAGAAAGCATTTATATTTATTTCAGGCGAACCCCAATCAAGGGCTCAACTTCCTCTATCATCTGAAGAACATTTTCTCGGATTCACTGTTTGCCTCCACTCACTACAACACTGTCTGCAGACCAGTTAACTTGTTCGTTCTCTAAGCATCACCATCTCAATTCTAGTATACGACAAAAAAATCAACAACACACCAGTCGAATTTTATGCTTCTGGGAGGTTGCAACCAATTTTTCCTTAGATCGTAATATCCACACCTATTTAGTTTGGGATGTGTTTGCCAAATGAAAAGAATGAGATTAAGTAGTGAGCTGCCAGGAGAATATACAGCATCCCACACTGATTTTACTCCATTGCCATCAAGTGGATTCAGATGCATAGCTACCGTATGGGACTGAGCAGAACTGCCTCGTAGGGTTTCCAAGGCTGTAAGCTTTATGGAAAAGTCCTGGTGTGGAGCTGTGGGTTAATGCGCTGGACTGCAAGGTCGGTTTGAACTACAAAGATAGTGGTTCAAGCTTGCCAGCTGGTCCTCAGAAACCCTATAAGAGGAGCTGTATGAGTCCGAACCAGGTTGAAAGTACTTAACAACACTCTTCCAGAAGCAGACTGCTGCATCTTTCACCTGCAAAGCCGTTAAAGGGTTCCAAACTCCGACCTGTCAGTTAACAACTAAGTACTTAACCACTGACTGTTTCACAGGGCTCCTTAACCTGAGAAAAGCAAACCCACTACCCCTGAGCTGATTCCAACTCACAGAAACCCTATGGTCCTTTATGGGAGCAGTCAGCCTCATTTTTTTCCCTACGACATCGTGATTAGCAGTCCAGTGCTTATCCAACAGAATCACCTGGGCTTCATCAACTTGATATTTGTTGTTGTTCAGTACCGTGGAGTCGGGTTTCCGAGGCTGTACATTTTTTTTTTTTTTTCTTTTCACTATTCAACCCAAGGTTTGCATTTTTATTTCAGTTATTTCAGCTAAAGAAGTTCTAAGCATGTCCTTCCCTTTAGGCTTTCTTTTCTTTTTTTTTAATTAAATGTTTTTATTTTGGATTGAGTGAAAGTTTGCAAGGCACATCATCAGCTTCACATTCAAC
>NW_006408564.1:2318765-2320572 GCF_000296735.1 Chrysochloris asiatica | reverse complement strand
GCCCACCACCTGCTCTAAGGTGACCAAGCAGGATCACTATGCTGAGGTTCAATCAAGGTCTTAGGGGACCGAGGCTGTACATTTTTACGGGAGCAGAAAGCCTCATCTTTCTCCCACGGACCTTGAGGTTAGCAGCCCGATTCGTAACCACAATGCTACCAGAGCTCCTTAAACTTGATACAGGTACATAGGTATAAACAAATCTGTCTTGGAAGAAGTGCCAGAATGCTCCTTAGAAGCCAGGATGGTGAGAACTTCATCTCTAGTACTTTGGACATGTTGTCGGGGTGGGGGGGGGAACCAGTCCTTGGAAAGACATAATGCTTAGAAAAGTGGAAGGTCAGCAAAAGGAAGGTCAGCAAAATCCAGTGAGATGGACTGACACAGTAGCAGCAACAATGAGTTCAAACAACAATTATGAGGATGGTGAAGGACTGGGCAGTGTTTCATTCTGTTGTGTACAGGGTTGCTATAGCTGAAACCAACTTGACGGAGCCTAACAAAAATAACAGGTGCCAAATGTTTTATTCATCAGATACTAATGAAAGAGTTTCTTTAACTGAAATGTTCATTTATGATATATTTCTAGAGCACATATCATGAACTGGAGATCCAATATGGACCGGCTATGTGATTTGGTGGATTGAGTGAAAAATTAAAAAGCAGGGCTCATCATTTAAAACTTTGAGATAATCTCAAAACAGCAACAACACAGCATTTAACCAAGCATGTGGAGCCCTGCTTGACCATATAGGTTATGCGTACATGAAACAGGTCCCGATCCCACCTTTATGGAGCTTCGAGTTTAATGAAGGGGAAACAATAAACCACTAATTAGAATGCCAGAAATGGATATAAGTGGTGAGAAGAAAACAGATACTGTCCCATGTAAAAGCTTGTCAAAATATCACCAACAGGAGGGGCAGGGCTTGATGGCGGCTAGGGTGAAGGTGTAGTGAAGGTCACCGTCAGTAATAACTCGGAATTCCAGGCAAGAAAGAGGCAGGACGGGGCTCCAAGACTTGGACCCACAGAGATAGGAATAGTTTAAAGGTTTGAGGGCTTATAACCTGTGGAATTTGGAGCTGAGGCGGGAAATGGCGTACTTTTGGATCTGCCGGCTAGGTATGGAGGCCTGAGCCCACATCCTAGGCGAATCCAGGCGGTGGGATGAAATAGGAGACGCAGAGATGCGGTGGAGGCATGCCGCGGGAATCTTGGAAAAGAAAGAGAAAAAAAGGTACACAGTATACTCTGGCGATTTTGTGTGGTTCCGATTTTATTTTATTTTTTTGGTGTAGGGTACTAGGTGTGCTCACAGTTTGCCCACCTACATTTGGGTGAATAGAGGTAGGGGCTTAGCCTAGTGGCCACGACCCACTCTCACCGCTGGCAGTTTCCTCTGCCAGGAACTCACACACACTCAGCCCAAGCTGAGAAGCGGATTTGGTTGGCGTTTTTGCACTGGGTTGAGAGGAGTCCTGGTGTAGCAATGTGGGTTAAGGTGCCGCGTCACCAATTCTTTTGAACTGCAAGGTCGGTGGTTCAAGCTCACCAGCCGCTCCTCGAAAACCCTACATGGTAGACGCGAATGTGCTTACTATTTGGTCGGCATTTACTCACTGGTTTGAGAGGCTTCCTGGCGTAACACAGCGTGTTAAGGTGCCACTGTAAAGCCTTTCAAACTGCAAGGTCGGCAGTTCAAGCTCACCAGCCGCTCCTCGGAAACCCTATACAGGAGACGCGGATATGTGTTGTATTTGGTCGGCTTTCTCTCACTGGTTGGAGAGGCGGCCCGGCGTAGTGC
>NW_006408564.1:2303726-2305047 GCF_000296735.1 Chrysochloris asiatica | reverse complement strand
TATATATATCACCAACAACCTGGGATGTGAACACAGAGGACTGGGAGGCAAGCCTGGGTTGGAATCTGTAAGTATGTACATTACTGAGAAATAGGAACATCAATCAAAGGGGCTGGAGCAGCACATGCAGATAACCCTCAAGAAAGGAACACAGTGCTTCTGTGCAGAAAAAGCCCAAGTTTGAAGTGAATCCTAAGAGTTGTTAAGTGCTGTCAAGTTAATTACAACTCATAGCGATCCTGTATAGGGCTTATGAGGAGTGGCTGGTGATTTTGAACTGCCAATCTGAGGTTAGTAGTCCAGTCCTACAGCACCATAGCAGGACTCAAAAGCCTGAGACAGCAGACACCAAATCTCTGTCTAGCTCCTGCAAACTGCATATGGATTGTGGTCTTGAAGGGATGTTTGCCGTCAGCACAGGGTTAAGTGGCTCCCTATCCATTGTATGGGTAATCTTCCAGTGTCCTTCCATACATCAAGGGGCTGAAATGAGAAACCACTTTGACCATCCAATTTGCCACGAGAGCAATCTGTGCAGGCTAGGTGAAGCTATTTATATTTGCAACCCCAGAAGGAACCGAATGATTTTGTTTTTATTTAAAAGACTATGAATTCCCCTTTCTGTAAAGCAAATGTCATGCATGAGCTCAGCATGCACTTCTACACCTGAGCAATAAGCCTGTGTAAATAGTGAACTGAGATTCTGTCACTGTAATTAAACACAGCACAAAGCCAGGCGTACTTCCTTGAGCAACAGCGGAACAGCACTCATGTGCTCACTTCATAGTTCTTGGTCCCCAAAGGGACTCATCTTCCCAAAAGCATTCCTGTTGGCAGATCATGGCCTCCTGAACTCTGCCATGCTGATCACATTTGATTAAATGTTATCAGACAAATGAAGGCTAAGGCCTTTTGCCTCTCCACCACACATGAATGACTTAGCATGGGAAAAGACATTCAAAGCACTTTATGTTTGACAGATTTACTTTTTTTGTGGAGGAGGAGAGTGTTGTTAGGTGCCATCAAGTTAGTTCTAACTCACAGCAATCCTATGCATAAAGAAATGAATCTGTGCCTGGTCCTGTGTCATCTTCACAATTGTTATGTTTGAGTTCATTGTGGATGCCACTGTGTCAGTCCTTTCCATTGGGGATTTCCCTCTCTTTCACTGACTCTCCACTTTACCAAGCATAACATCCTTCTCCAGGGAATGGTTTTTCCTGACAGCATGCCTATAGTTGTTGTTGTTGTTGTCAGGTGCCATAGAGTCAGAACCGACTCATAGCGACCCCATGCACAGCAGAATGTAATAATGTCCGAT
>NW_006408564.1:2282001-2302392 GCF_000296735.1 Chrysochloris asiatica | reverse complement strand
GCTGCCTCACTTTCTTGAAAGATTTCAATTTTTATTCCATCAATTCCTGGTGCCTTGTTCTTTGCCAATTCTTTCAATGCACTTTGGACTTCCTCCCTATCATTGGCTCTTGTTCATATGGTACCTCTTGAAATGTCTATAGTAGGAGACACAAAGAATCACCATTCTTGCTTCTATGGAGTATTCTAACTGTATTTTTTGCTACACAGATTGGTTGTTCTTCTCACGTTCTATGGTACTTTCAATATTCTTTGCCAACACCATAATTCAAATGCATTGTTTCTTTTATGGTCATTCTTATTCACTGTCCAACATTCATATGCATATGAGTTTGCTTAAGTCAAGCTCACTTTATTCTTTACAGTGACATCTTTGCTCCTTAACACTTTAAAGAGGACTTTCGCAGATTTGTCTAATGCTGTGTGCCATTTGATTTCTTGACTGCAGTTACGAGTCGGGCTGCTAACCTCAAGGTCTGGAGTTTGAAACTACCAGCCGTTCCACGAGATAAAGATTTATAGCCTCAGAAACCCTATGCAGGGTCGCTATGAGTCGGAACCAACTCCATGGCACACAATCATTACCACAATACCACCACCACCACCACTTGCATGAATGCTGGTGGGGGATCCAAACAAATGAAGGTCTTTTGCAGCTTCAATCTTTTCTCCAATTATCATGATATGAAATGGTCCAGCTGTTAGGATTTTCATTTTCTTTACACTGAGATGCACAGCATACTGAAGGCTAGAGTCTTTATCTTCATCAGTATTTCAAGGTCTCTTCACTTCCAGCAAGCAAGGTTGTATCATCTGCATTATCCTTGGCTGTCGATGAGTTCCTTCAATCCTACTGCCACATTCTGCATATAATTCACCTTCTCAGATTATTTGCTCAGCATATAGATTGAGTAAATATGATGAAAGAAGATGCTCATCTTTGCTGATTTTAAACCATTTAGCATCCTCTTTTTCTGGCAATGCGATCCATAGTCTGTTATGATCCTACAAAAACCAATGACATTAATCATTCCTCTCAGAATTCTTTCTACTCCTCAGTTGGGTTAGATAATCTATTGCAGTGGCCACACAGAACTCAGTTGTTTGAGTCAGCTGCTGATAAATATCCTCAGGACACATCACTCTACTATAAGCCTCAGCCTAAAGGCATTAGACTCTAGTTTCGTGGGTCAGAAAACTTAGCTTCCGCACTTAAGTTCCTAAAGGTACTCAACTCTATAAGCAATCTTCCTGACTTTACTTGCTCTGTGTTGTGGGAAGCCCATTGCTTTGTCTCATTCTCTGGTCCTTGGTTCTGGTGCTCCTCTGCCAATCCTCTTCTGTCACAGCTTTTGTCTCTGGGTTGAAGAGGTTCAATGTGCAGGGATCTCAGGGTCCAAGGACATGCTCTATTCCTGCTCTTGTTCTTTGATGGGAGTGAGAGCCCCAAATCCTGCAACAGAATTTGTCAAGTACTGTCGAGTTAGTTCCAATTCACAGTGACTCTGTGTAGGGTTTCTGAGGCTTGAGATCCTTGTGAGAGTAGAAAGCCTTATCTTTCTCCCGTGAAATGACTGGAGGGTCTTTTAGTTCACCATCCAGTGCTTATCACACGGAGCTACCATGCTCCCCTTCCTGCTTTTATGATGGCTCAAATTATACTCATATTAGAGTTTCAAGTTTTTACAATTACCATTAACTCTGTTAATATCCACAGCATGATCAGATCACATTGTCAATGTTTTCTCCTGCCTTTTCTTATTCAGAACCAACCAGAAAAGAGTAGTTGGGTGAACGTTCTAAAGACTAAGGCTGCTGGTGGTGGTGGTGGTGGTGTGCTATGGAGTCGGTTCCAACTCATAGCAACCCTGCACAGAGTTTTCGAGGCTGTATATCTTTATGGGGGCAGACAGTCTCATCTTCCTCCTATAGAAGCATTAGTAGTTTCAAACTGCTGACCATGAGATTAGCAGCCCAACATGCAACCACTACACTACCAGAGCTCCTTAAAGGTGAAGGCTAGAAGACACATACTAAACATGCCACTACACCACAGATATACACACTCAAGTGCAAGTCCTAATTCATTACAAATATTTAAAACACCTTCTCACATGTTCAGAGAATCTGCTTTATTGATCTTGTTCCCTAAAATCTTGCTGTATTGCTCTTAAGGAAAACTTATATTTGAAGAATATAAGTTAGTTCCAATTTGCCAGCAACCCATGTACAACAGAATGAAATACTGTCTGGTCCTGCACTGTGCTCAAAATTGTTGTTATGTTTGAGACAATGGTTTCAGTCATGGTGTCCATTCATCTCTTTGAGGGTCTTCCTCTTTTTCCCTGAGGCCTACTAGTGATATTTATTCTTCAAATATAAGTTTTCCTTAAACATAGCAAAGTGATAATAAATAGTCCTTCAAACTTTTAAATAAGAAAATTTTCCTTCCTGCCAAATCTTCTCTTTCTTTGTCACCTCTAGGAGATACAAAATTCAAATTAAAAAAATTCTATTTTGATTCATTTAATACTTGATCTAAATATTTATTACAATCTTTCAACAGTTCAACAAAAAGTGGTCTGTTTGATGACAGCCAATGCTGATGCATTGTTGATCTGTGATCAACACTCTGGCTTGAGTGTAAGTAGGGATACTGTCTCTGAAGAAATAAAAAGTGAATGACAATGTATTCATCTAACATTGTTAGCAGATGCATTGCTCTGATGGCATCTGACCATACTGTTACCGCTCCCTTCCAACTTCTGCCTAGGATGATTGTTATTAGCTACTTATCCAATTAGCACAGAACAAAACTGACCTGTAGATGTCATAACCCAGTCTCAGAATGCAATTCCTACCTTTCATTCTCTTAAAGTATCTTTAAATCCCGAGGCTTTAGAATTCAAATATTGTGTTTCAAAAATACGTCAATGAAGGTTCCTTTTCATGTGAGCCTCTTATGTATGGCTCCAATTACTGGTTTCTTTAAACAATGTCCAGGCAGCAATTACACCAGCCAGACTATAGATCAGGGACTATCTATACTCAGGAGGGGACCTGATCTTCGGGAATTTAAGCCAGAGTGAACTGCTTTTGTTAAAAACATGAACGAACTAACCTTTGGCTCAACAGAGTTCATGAATGGCTCTTTTGAGAGAAAATTCCAACCCTACAGCCAGAGAATTGCCCACAGATATTCCACTGGAATTCAGTCACTAACCACATGGACAGGTTCTTGTAAGGGTTCTGCTGCCCCAGATGCTGTGCCAGACAGAAGGTATTAGACGGCACAAAGCATTTCCTACTGTGCTGGGTGGTGATAGTGCAAGTCCAGGTTCCCTTCATACTAACAGATAGTTGTGGGAGCATTAAAAACCTCTCTTGTCATCACATGTCACAAAACAAGGCGGATCTCAATCTTAGGAAAATTTGGTTTAACATCTTTCCAGGCTTCTCCTTTTAGACACATTTCAAAGAACAAAACTGGACATAAGGTGATTCTACAGCAAAAATACGTTTGGTCCCTGAAGCCATGGATCGATTCATGAGTCTTAAAATTGGAGGAAGAAAATCAGCTGGCATCCTTGTAGTTTCTCTATCATTGTGTCAGCAGTGGGAAAGATACATTTCCTCCTCACATCGAGCATCTTCATTAAAAAATGTACAAACTAAAGCATGAACACACCCTCAATGTCAATCTGAATGGCTCCTTCTTGGCTTGGATTCCATTCACTACTGTGTTATGAAATCGTCTACTCATTAGGGATTTCACCAGAGCTTTGTTTGGTTAACAATGGTATATTCATAAAGGATAAGTTTTTATCTTTAATTTATGTAGTTGCAATTTAATACCTCTTATTTTATTTCCTCCCTCAGAGAAGTTTCTTCTATTTTGTTTTTCCAAGTCAACTTTCCCTATATCTTTACTGTTACTTTTCAAATCTGTCTACTGACAATCCAAAGGAATCTTGTGTTTTCCTTTTATAAATAAGACATTTATGGGGTATGGGACTTTTTTTCCTGTCGGTTTCTATAGCAATCAAATACAGAAAGGTAACTTTTTCTAAATTCCTTCTCTATCTATATTCCCACGTTGATTAAGTATTCACCCATCAGTCAAACACCTATCTCTCCTCCCTCTTGCTCACCCATCCAGCCATCAACTCTCTCACCTAGCCAACCATTCATCTACTTATTAACTCATCCAGCCAGCCATCCCTTCATTAACTTACCCATCCACTCATCCATCTATCCATCCATCCATTAACTCACCCACTCATCCATCCAAATATTTTGCTGAGCACTAATGTTACAGTTAATGAAATGTTGGGTCACAGAACTCATTCTCCTTGGTCTCTGTCATTATTCACTTCCTATGTCTGGAAGTTTGTGCAGTATCATGATTCCTACTCATGCATTTCTTGGAGAATCCTTACATTTTACAATTAGTATAGCTATGTTACACATGACCATTTACATTGTATATAAAGCTAAGAAAAACTGATTTTCTTAGAGAAAATAAAGAAGTACAGCTTAAAACAACTTTGTGTTTCACTTCCAAGTTCTGTGGCTGTAAATAAAGCTTTGTTCCTTGAGCTAGAAGGCGAGCCCCAGAGGACCAACTCCAAGCTCAATGCTAAGCGACAGCTTGCCAGAGAGATGAATGCATTTCATTATCTTGAGCTTATTCCATAGGCATAATTAGAACCCCTTTGAGAAGTCAACTAATTATGTAATATCCAGCAAAATATGTGAGGATTTCATTCTGGCATTAAGCAGAATCTATCAAGCTCCATTTTAATTTATGATTTCCTATTAGAAAGGGACCAAACAGGATAAGCAGTTTCCACGGCAATGGTTTCTGATTAGTACCACTGGATAATGTGAAGGTAGAATATATATCTTCAAGGCCCTGGGGGCATCAATGGAGAAAAGGCAGCTTAGATCAGCCCGATTTGTTATGAGTCATCCCTGTTGTCCTACAGAAACACAGCTGCAGGTATATTATTCCTGGCTGGGACGATGGTAATGCGAGGTATCAGCAAACACCAAATGAACCTTTACTAGTCAGCTCACTTTCCCTTTTTCTTTTCTATAGAGAGTCTATCAGCATGGACAGGGCAATCTGGTCCCAGCATCACTGGTTGCAGCTGAAGTCCTACATGTCCCAGCCCCACAGCCAGCACCTCCATCTCCCAACCACAGAGTTCCTTGAACTTCTCCCCTTTGCTGAGCTTGCAACTCTGACAAGGTTTTGTAACCTGACTTGCCTCCTGGCAAATGTGCTTATCTCTGGACCCTCATTCTCTGCATTTTCTCATCTACAGAGACTCTTTCTATTCCAGTTTAGACTCAGCACTTTTCTCAAAGAGCAAGGTGAGAAAAAATGATGTGCACTCTACTTTCCAAAGAATTGATCAGGTTTGTGTAAGGAAAAGAAACAATAAGGGAAAAAAGACATTTTTGTTGTTGTTGGTAAGTGCCTCTGAGTTGGTTCTGACCTCATAGTGACCTGTATGGGGTTTCTGAGGCTATAAATCTTCATGGGAACAGATTAAACAGGAGGAAAATGAGAGGCAAAGTCAGGCAGTTGCATTTGCAGGTAACTTATACAATGAATGTGATACTATCATCCCCCCTCCCCCCCCAAAAAAAAAAGTTCCTGGATAAATTAGCTTCAAATGATATTGGAGAAATAAAGGAAGGAAGGGAGGGAGGGAAAAAAAAAGAAGGAAGGAAAGAAAGAAAGGAAGGAAGGAAGAGCACTGGGAAGATCGGAAACCCAGCTGTCAGTGAATGAAAGAAGCCAGAGAGTTGAAAATTTCAAATGACAGAATATGTTTGACCATGGAGCTATGGCTTTCCAAATTCAGAAAGGCAAGGCTGCATCTTCAGGATATGAGAAAATCTTCGGTGAAAAAGTTGATTCTGACTCATGCAGCAAGTAGTTAAACACTTGACTGCCAACAGAAAGGCTGGAGGTTCAAGTCCACCCCACATGTCACAGAAAAAAGGCCAGGTCATCTACTTCTGAAGAATCCACATTGACAATCCTCTGGAACACAGCTGTACTGTGACACCCACATGACACAGCCATGCGCACAGGCTGACATCACTGAGCAGCCATTGCTCCCTGCCTCTTCCAGCCTTAAAGCTCTTCCCAAGTCAACACTTCAGAGTGCCACTCACTGCCAAAGGCCCAGCCGGCCCTCAGGAGGAAACCTCTTTCCATTTCAGATTCAGTGCAGAACAGCTGGAGTTAATGAAAGAGTTAATGTGATTTTCCACTCTCCCCGCTAGCTTTGAGCCACTCTGGTGAGAACTGGGCCTGATCAAATCACCTTTAGGGAATGGAAAAATCTAACTCACCACACATGAAGGCAAGCACAGAGAGGAATGCTGGAGATGAACCAAGGACAGGCTGAACATAACTGCACCATCGGGCCGCCAGGAAGAAAAACACAGACTTGGGAGGAAAATCGAGGGCAGGGAAGCAGCCATCTTCCTAGCTGCATGTGGACTATCTCTCTCTGTCTTGCATGTCCAAATCCTATCCCTTGGGGTGCTGGGTTCAAGAGGACTGGTGTGCACATGGCAGAGAAAGACTTGGCCCACGTTCCCTTCCACATCTCCCAGATGTGTCAGCTGGTATGAGTTAGTCGGGCAGTGACCACATTTTGGGGAGAAATCATCCATTGATTTATCACAGGGGGCATAAATCATAAATGCATTTAGTTGTCTTCATCGCCTTTCTTGTCATCCTGCCCCTCTGAAGTGAAATTAAGAGGCAGATGTATTATCTGGGATCAATTCCAGATTTCACTTGTGTGCTTTAAAAAAAAAAAGCTCAAGACATGTTTCCACACAAACCTTCTGCAGCAGGTTGATCAAAGCCTTGGCTCCTTGAAGGCCAAATCGACATGCAGATAACTCCAAGAGGCCTGGTGACATGAAGTGTAGACACCTCAGCCCCATTCACCTCTCTGGTTCCAGAAGGGGATGAGACTAGCAGGATGTCCTGCATTCTCTCTACAAGCAAATCAGCCTCCTCATTTTCTTTCTGAAAAGGTATGATTTCAGAGTTTCACACACTAAATCAAGCAGGTCAAAGAGGCAACATGAGGATAAATGGAGGCTGGTCAGTCACAGCTATTCATTTTTAAATTAATTCTCAGGAAACCACAGTCAATGAGAGCATTGGTCACCTCAAGGGAAAAAAAAAAAAAAAAAAGGCAGAGAAAGATTCTTCCAGAAAGTTCTGGAAGGCTACTTCTAACCACTTTCACATTCTCAGTCCTCAAGCTCTAGTCCAGGTCTTGTCAGGGGTCCTAACTCACTCACCCACTCCTCAGGAATCTGGAACCATTTCCCTTACTAGTTCCATGGAACACAGCACTGTCATGTGCTTTTTCTCATTCAGTTCTTGCAATAACACTGAGAAGGAGCTACTATAGCAAGGCTTTCATATAAATTAGGAAATGAAAGCTCAGAGATGGAGTGGCTTGTTTGAGATCATGTACTCAGGAAAGAGCTTTGTCTCCATCCTTTAAATATAAGACTCTCTTTAAATATAAGCACTCCTACTTGCCCCTGCTAGGCCTTCTCCATCAACAATGAGAAGTACTTTCCTTTACTATTTCTTCTAAGTGCTCTCTACATTCTGCCCAAGGACACCTGTCAAGCAGAGGCTCCCAGCACGGAATCTCAGGAAAGAAGTGAGTGCAGCAAATTCCTTGCCTTAAGTCCAGGAGAAATGACTTAAGAGTTGGTACTGGTTAAGTTGAGCCTGTGGAGGAAGGTAGGGAAGAAAACACAAAGAATGTCAGAGTCTTTGGAGGATATATATGGTATACAGAGGATGAGTTCTTGGCTGTTCCAGCATAAGACTTACTAAGCCTCTCATGGCCTTCAGAGTCAGGCAGTTGTGTCTAACACCTGTATGCCACGCACAACATTTATCAAGACTGGGACACTCACATTGTTCTAGTCAACAAACCTGGTCTTCTAGGGATCACAGGTAAATCAGCTGAGAAATTGCCAAGCTATGAACCTACAGGTTGAGACATTTCAACATTGCTAATTACATGCAGCTGGAGTCCTGTTGTGGCACTGTGGGTTAATGTGCTGAACTGCAACATTGACTTGAACGACAAGGTTGGCGGTTCAAGCTCACCAACTGTGCCTTGAAAATCTTATACAGGTCGGAACTGGCTCGACTGTGGCAGTAACTTAACAACAGCAATTACATGGTGCTATAGGATAAGCGGAGTCCTGGTGTGATGCTGTGGGTTAATGTTAGACTGCAAAGCCGTTTGAACTGCAATGTCGGCAGTTCAAGCTCACCAGCTGCTCCTCGGAAACCCTATACAGGGTCGCTATGGGTCGGAACTGACACAACGGCACTTCACAACAACAATAACATAGGATAAGTACTGCACAGCTAACAACAAGGTAAGCAGTTCAAACCCTCCAGTCACTCCATGGGAGACAGATGACAATGTCTACTCCCATAAAGATTTATAGTCTCAGAAACCCTATAGAGGGTCTTTATGAGTCAGAATCAACTTGATGTCAGTGGTTAATTACATGTTCTCTGCTGAGTCCTCAGTAGCAGAGGCATAAATTAAATTAAATCACCAATCAATGATTCACATACCTTACTGTACATCCATTCAGGAAAACACCCATCTACACACACACACACACACACACACACACCACAGATACAACTTCATGTTAAACAGCTACTCTGTATCAACATACCACATGCTAGTTAGCACTGGTGATCACATGGTATCTACCACACAGTTTATGATTGTTGTTGTTAAGTGCTGTGGAGTCGGTTCCAACCCATAGAGACCCTGCACAGGGTTTCCGAGGCTGTAAATCTTTACAGGAGCAGAAAGCCTTATCTTTCTCCCGCGGACCTGCTGGTAGTTTTGAACTGCTGACGTTGCGGTTTGCAGCCCGATTCGTAACCACTACGCTACCAGAGTTTATGATTAGCAAAGAGTTAATACTCAAATAAATTCAGAAATGAAGATCAAATTTTTACTATAGATAATGTTATTAAAGAAGATAGCAGGCTCTGGGGGAATACAGAATCCTGGTGGCACAATGGTTACGTCTCCATTTCAAACTGAAAAGTCAGTGGGTTTGGACACACCAACAACTTCACAGAGAAAAGACTGGGAGATCTGATCCCATACCAATTACAACTTAAGAACTCCTATGGGGCGGTTCTACTCTGCCACATAGGTTCACTATGAATTGGAATCAACTCAACTGTACCCAACAACAACATGAAAACCTATAGTAGGAACAAATGTGGTGGCCAGGAGAAGCCCTGTTGAAAATGTATGTATAGTTATAGATATATAGATAAAAATATAGATATAGAGTCCTGGTGTGGTGCTATGGGTTAATGAGCCAGACTACAAAGTTGGTTTGAACTGCAAGGTTGGTGGTTCAAGCTCACTAGCCACTCAGAAACCCAATACAGTCGGAAACAACTCAACAGCATGTAACGACAATATGTATATTTTAAGTACATACATACATACATACATATGTATATGTATGTATGTATGTATGTATGTATGTATGGAGCTCTGGTAGTGTAGCGGTTACAAACGGTGCTGCTAATCTCACAGTCAGCAGTTTGAAACTACCAGAGGTTCCACGGGAGAAAGATGAGGCTTTCTGCTCCCGTAAAGATTTACAGCCTCAGAAACCCTGTGCAGGGTCACTATGAGTCAGAACCAACTCCACGGTACTTAACAACAACAACAATATATACAAATAAAAACACACACACAGCTCAAGTCAAGAACTTCAAACTGGAAGATGTCTGTGCCAATCTTACATATGTTCTTATGGGGATTTCTTGAAAGCATGGGGAAATCCCTCTGTCCCATGTTTAACACTTTAGGTGAATCTTCAGCAGCAACAAGGGAACTCAAATGTTTTGCTGAAAAGAGACCCAGAAACCCGCACCCTAGAATTTTCCTTCACCCTTCTCTCCTGACGTCCAGGGACTAGCTGTTCAAGATGACTCTTGCTGGAGTTTTATTTTGAAGGAATTCTTTTTAATGAGAAGATCCCATTTCTTACCTCCAGTGAAAAGGAAAGGATCAGTATTTTGAAGAGGGTTAATAGAACTATTTTGTGTGCGGCATTTCAGTGAATATCTCTTTGACTCACATTGACACCCTTCTGTTTGGAGTTTTGCACCAAAACTGCCTTTTCTTGAGATTCTAAAGCCATCACTTTTTGTCTCTGTCCCAATGAGGCACAAAAACAAATCATGTGAAAGGTAAATCAAAACAATTCGTACCTTAAAAGCCCTAATGTTTCTATGGGTTCTGAGAGTCAGGTTTATAGTATCAATGGTTGGGAGGGCCCAAAAATTAGAATTCTGACTCAAAAGACATCAGATGGTTGCCCCCAGCCAGGCTAACCCTCTCCAAGTCAGAAGGCATCTTGGAAGTTTGTTTCAGGGCTCCAACCCAGGCCTCAGGAGGCTCCTGGCCATTTAGCTAATCCTCCCTGGATGTCTCACTTTCAGCCTGCATTCCAATGCAGATTTCCACATGGGCCTCTTTCCTAGAAGGCATGTCAGGAAGCAGCCAGCAGGATTCCTGCTGGACAGTTAACATGTAAGCTCCTACAAGTCTCCCCCAGAGAGGTCCCATTACTCACCACCCTCAGCTGTTTCTTTTTCTAGATAGGAATCCCCCAGGAGTGAAGAGGATAGAACCAAATCTACAATTACATTATGGAACAGTGAACAATGAGCTGAACTCAACTTTAATGTGGAGATCTTGGGAGGAGTGTAAAGGTTCTTGTGGGAGGCTCCAGGCTGAGAGAAGAGTCCGCAAGGAGTCAGGGCCTTACTAAAGCATTGGGCTTCAGTAATGGAACATATTCAGTAAACCCTATAAATCTCCTCCCTTCATAGATCTTTTTATGGAAATGATTAAGGTAAGGGAGCTAGGAGGATAAGAGGTCGATGGCCAAAACCATTTGGCATTGGGAACCTCCGTTTTATCAGTTCTTCCACAGATGTTTGAAGAAGGAATACAAGGGTCAGTCTATGGGGACTATCATATTTCTCAAAGTCTACTTCGTTTATGAAGCACAAAGTTGATTTCTCTATCAATAAAAGGAGCTAAAAAAAAAAAAAAAGGGTTTCCTGGTGATGTTGCTATTGTTGCCAAGTACTGTCAAGTTGGTTCCGACTCATAGTGACCCTATATAGAGTTTCTGAGGGGAGGTTGGTGGGTTTGAAACACCAACCTTGCAGCTCTAACTGACCTCACCATCCAGCGCATTATCCTGCAGTGCCACACCAAGACTCTTTCTTGGTGGCAGTGACCTAGAATGTAGATAAAGCATTAAGTACCAGAAAGTGCAAGGCTCAGGATTAGGCTTTCGGTTGGGGATCCTTCCCATTGAGCTATGGGGCCAAGTTGGAAGGATATTATCCCTTTGTGCATAGGGCATAAAACTGCCAGGCAGGTGGGGATTCACAGGATGAAGAAACCTTCCTTTGACCTATGTTTACTAAGTTGAATTGAAAAATCTTGCTCTTCTTTCTTTCTCTTGCACAAATGTTGACTGAGTCCCTATTAAGCATCCAGTCCTGCATCAGGTATCGAGCTTTGGGGAGAGCAAGACAGGAACAGATCTTGTTATCTACTAAAGGAGACCAACACTGCTGACATTAAGACACCAATCACCAACACCATGTAATAAATGCTACCAAGGAGAAGTTTAAGACGCTGGGAAATTCCATCACCCTGGAAGCCTTCCCTGCCCAACACCAGTCCCTCTAACCTTTGACAGTTTTTCTTGAGGGTGGTTTGTCCGCTACCATTTTGAACCAAGATTACTGTCTTCCCAAGGTTGTTTTAAGTGACAAGCAGAGAAGTCTTAGCAAGCTTCTATGATTTCTGTCTACCTCAGGGTTTGGGATCTAGAAGAGATGCTGGAGAGCGGGTTAAAATTATGGGCGCTGGAGTCACGTAACTTAACTTGTTCTCAATTTACTTTCTTCACCCATAAAGGGATATACTAGAAATAGATGACTAAAGTCCTTGTTGTTGTTGTCAGGTGCCATCAAGTCGGAACCGACTCATAGCGACCCCATGCACAGCAGAACGAAACAATGTCCCATCCTGGCCAACCTCACCACGGCCGCCACACTTGAGTCCATCAATGATGCCATCTGGCTGATCCGTCTCGTTGGGGGTCTTCCTCTTTTTCTCTGCCCTCCACCTTACCCAGCATGACATTCTTCTCCAGTGACTGTTCTCTCCGGACAATGTGTCCAAAGTAGGAGAGACGAAGCCTAGCCATCTTGGCCTCCAAGGAGCACTCTGGTTGCACTTCTTCCAAAACAGATCTATTGGTTCTTTTGGCAGTCCATGGCACTTTCTGTATTCTCCTCCAACACCACAACTCAAAGGCATCAATTCTTCTACGATCTTCCTTATTCACTGTCCAGCTTTTGCATCCATATGAGGTTACTGAAAATACCATGGCTTGGGTCAGTTGCACCTTAGTCCTCAAGCTGACATCTCTGCTCTTCAATACTTTAAAAAGTTCCTGTGCAGCAGAGTTGCCCAATGCAATATGTCGTCTGATCTCTTGACTGCTGCTTCCGCGAGTGTTGATAATTGATCCAAGAAGAATGAAGTCCTTGACAACTTCAATCTCTTCTCCATTGATAAGAATGCTGTTTATTGGTCCAGTGGTGAGGATTTTTGTTTTCTTTACATTGAGTTGTAATCCATATGGAAGACTGTGCTCTTTGATCTTCATCAGTAAATATTTTAAGTCCTCTTCACTTTCAGCAAGCAAGGTTGTATCATCTGCATATCTCAGGTTGTTAATAAGTCTTCCTCCAATCCTGATGCCACGTTTTCCTTCATAGAACCCAGCTTCTCGTATTATTTGCTCAGCATACATACTGAACAAGTATGGTGAAAGAACACAACCCTGTCGCATACCTTTCCCAATTTTAAAACATTCAGTGTTCCCATATTCTGTTCAAACAACTGCCTCTTGGTCCAAGTACAGATTTCTCAGAAGTACAATTAAATGTTCTGGAATACTCATACTTCTCAATGCTGTCCATAACTTGCCCTACAAGGGTCAAATGAGATGCCACTTGCAACATGCTCAGCAAAGTGCTCCGCTGATCTTTGCAACTACTTTCCTCAAGGCTCACTGAAAGCCCACTGTGAGCTTAGCACAGCTATGCTGCTTGAAAACCATCGATGAGCTAAACAGAACAGCTCCAAGGTGCTTTGGGGTCAACAGATGGACCAAAGAATGCAATTTACTTCCGTGAGATGTTTATCTAATACGAAGGGGTTTAAAGAAGTTTAGAGAAACACTCCATTCTTTTTGAATTCCAAGATAGGAATGTTACAAGATGAAAACCACTTTTGATAAAAAGGCAGCAAGGGCTGAGTGCTAGGAGGGGCAGAGTAACAGGTCATCAGAGTAAATCTCCTGTAACAGGGGTATCCACGCAAGGACAGGAAGAAGGTGAGGAGTGTGCCAAGCACGAACTCTGGGGCAAGTGTACCAGGCAAAGGAGCAGGCAGTGCAATGACTCAGGTGGAGTGTGCCTCACACGTCTGACAGCAGTAGGCTGAGGAGAGGGTGAGGGGACAGCTGTTGGAGAAGAGGCTGGAATTAACGGTCACCCCTCAGGTTAGCTTTGACAGTCACTACTGGATCTTCGATTTCAACTTGGCATGGGGTGAGGAGGCAGCGGAGGTTTGTGGGGGGATCAGTGGCATGGTCTTCTTTCAGCTTCCAGAGGTCCTGTTCAGCTGCAGCAGGGTGCCTTGGAACAGGCTTGGGGTGGGGGTGGGAGGGGGTGACTTCTGAATACATACATCTATCTGGGGAGTGGGAAGAAGTGTGATTTCACTGTAACTTAAGGGCAAGGAGAAGAAAGGCAGGGCTTAGAAAGCACAGTGGTGCCAAGCCTGTGAGCCCCTACCTCCCAGCACTCTAGATCCCTTTTCTGACTCTGGGCAGTGGAGGGGGTATTCTGCCTGCTTCTGGCTGCTGCTAAGTCGGCCTCCCTGGCCCTTCCTACAAAGGAATGCAGAGTGGGCAGTAGCTCACCTGACAAAATAAGGACCACAGGAGGGGCTGCAGTCTGACCTCACCTCTGCAAAGAATCCTGGCAGCATGCAGAGACCAGAGGCACTGCTGCTGGGGAAGCCCCCCTCCTTCACAAACAGATTCATGCCCCATGGTCCTTCACAAACAGGTTGCCTCCAAGCTTCCTGTCAAGCCATCTATGGGGAAAGTTTTACAAAGCTTGCAAATGCACTAAAAAAATTCACAGGAGGCTGCTAATGAGAATTGCTGTTGTTAAGTGCCATCAAGTCAGTTCTGACCCATAACCCTATATAGGGTTCCCAAGGAGCAGCTGGTGAGCTTGAACCACCAATGTTGTGGTTCAAACCAGCTTTTCAGTCCAGCATGTTAATGTGCAGCATCCCACGAGGGCTCTGCTAATGAGACTGAAGTACTTCCAAACACACTCAACCAGACTCACATGCCCAAAGCTGCCATGCTAACTATTTTTCTGTCTCCACAGGACAACAGGTCTGCTGAAGAAATTCACTCAGATGTACATGCCAAGTGTGCTCCAGGATCCCAGGGACCATAATCCTCTTCTCCATCATTATTATTCACCAATCCCAGTCAGCATCTCACTCACACCTAACTCTCTGAATGATAGACATTACTCACCCATAGCCACAACAATCCCAAAGCATGGACAAGGCTCTTGTTCCCAATTTCTAGATGAGGAAACTGCACATAGAGATTAGATCCCTTGCCTAAAGTAACCAAGTTCAGAAGGGGTCAAGTCTGTTCCCCTAGACAGGCAGTCTGACCCTGAACCACAACATCCCAAAAATGACAACTCGTAACATAACACAAATGTTCTGATCTCCTTTGTGCATTCACTCACATAGAAAGGCTGGTTTTCCCTGAGACTCTTCTGAATTGATGAACACTGGTTGGTTGTTGGTTATGTGCCGTGGAGTCGGTTCCAACTCATAGCGACCCTGCACAGGGTTTCCGAGGCTGTAAATCTTTACAGGAACAGAAAGCCTCATCTTTCTCCCACAGAACAGCTGGTAGTTTCAAACTGTTGACCTTGCGGTTCGCAGCCCGATTCATAACCACTATGCTACCAGAGCTACAGCTATTTATCATTAAGGAGCTCTAGTAGTGTAGTGGTTACGTGTTGGGCTGCTAACCTTCAGTTCAGCAGTTCAAAACTCCTAGCCATACCATGGGAGAAAGATGAGGCTTGCTGTTCCCGTAAAGATTTACAGCCTCGGACACCCTATGCAGGGTTCTATGAGTCAGAACCAACACCTCAGCACACCACCACCACCACTATTTATCATTAATAAATGATAGAAAATCAAATAAACTCTAAACCCACTGTCATCAAGTAAATTCCAGCTCATAGCAATCCTATATAGAACGGAGTAGAACTCTCCCCATAGCATTTCCAAGGGGAACTGGGAGAAAGCTGCTACACCTTTCTTCTACAGAGCAGTTGATGAGTTCAAACCACTGGCCTTTCAGTTAGCAGCCAAGTACTTTACCACTGCATCACCCGTGCTCCTTAATTAATGATCATGAAGGACAAACATTCCTCAGTAGACTTTGCCAGGTGTCAGACGTTTATGTAAAAATAATGCATTCATGGAAAGGCCTGGGAATATTTTCTAATGCAGCTGAATACATTAATCTTCTTATAAGTAAATTAAGACATCACATAATATTAATCCAGATTCAGGAATAGAAAAAGCACTTTATTTCCGCTTCTGAAAAAGAATATTGCTGCATCATCCTTCATTCATCCAGTCTAAGTACATTTTGACTCTAAAAGAGGGATTATATTTCTGTAAGTGGTTGACAATAGTGATGATGATGATGATGATGATGCAGGTATCATGTACTGTGACCACTGTGTGACAGACATGAGCCTGGCAGCACAGTATCTCCAGTATCTCGCTTAGTTCGTAACAGTGCTACAGTGCATATAATGGTCCCCTTTTTACAGATGGGAAACTAGATTTGGATCCAGACGCTATGTTCTTTTCATTAGGCAGTGCCGTCTCTCATCCTTACCCTGAATGGTTGTGGTGGTGGTTATGTGGCATGGAGTCGGTTCCAACTCATAGTGACCCTGGTACAGGGTTTCTGAGGCTACAAATCTTTTGGGAGCAGAAAGACAAAATCGAACCCAGGTAAAAGAAAACGACACATCATTAGCCTGTAAACGATGCTGAACTTACTCTGCAAGCTTCCAATGAGTACTGAGTGTGCCACTTAATCATTGACTGTATCTCTGCTCCAAACCTGCCCTTTGCTGGGCTGTGTGAGGCTGGTGACAGGACTCTGCAAATGGTTTTTCTGCTTTGCCAGCTGTTCCTGATGAGAGTCTGCTAAAACAGTCTATGGGAAAGGCTGTGGGAACTGAAGAAAAAGGGCCTTGCTTCTTCCTGTCTGCTTCCCGATGGATGTTCTCCTGTGCCTGTGGGTGGGGCGCAACAAGGCTCCTTCACCCCTACAGAGACAATTCATTTCAGCAGCAGTGAGTGAATTCAGTTAGCAGCTTTTCCAACACTCTGAGAATCACCCTCATTGTTTCTCCTCAGACACTGCAGTACAAGCTGGCACTACCACTCCTCTCAATTGAAGTCCTAACTCTAAGGGAGCCCTCCTCCAACTCTGTTTTAACAACAGTACAAGGGTGGGAGTGGTTTTCTACAGTTGCCACTTCCATGATATCTTGTTGTTGTTGCATGCTGTCGAGTTTGTTCCAAGTCATACTTATCCTATATAGGGTTTCCAAGAGCTGCTGCTGAGTTTGAACTTCTGACCTTGCAGTTACCAGTTCAGTGCTTATCCCACAGTGCCAATCTGGGCTCCTGATAACCCAGAATTCTCTTTTTACCCTTCAGTTCATACCTGGTTAACAATTTATAATATTAAATTCTCCCTGTGAAAATAACTGGTGGGTGTCTGCCCATGACTGGACCCTGGTTGATACACAGGAAACATACCTGCATAGACTGGCACTTCTCCACATACTTCAGTGTGGACATACACGTTTGCTGAATATGGATGGGCAGTACAACCTCACAGCTCATCAAGTGTACTCTATCAGGCGCCTATTAAAATTCAGATCATGAGACTCCATCTGGATAGATTGGAACTCAGGTATACTTTTAACAAATCTCTCATCCCTAATGCCATAGGTGCCACAGGCTGAAAGCAAAGTGTATAGAGACAGCCATGCATAGTGGATAAAGATCAAAGACTTCCCATTTCATAGTCGCGGACACTAGGGCAAGAGATTTAACCACCACCATCTGCCCCAGCCTCACTTACTTTCACATTACTTATTTAGTCTTAATGATAAACAAATAGTCTGGGAAGATAGATTATACTAAGAGAATGCAGCATCAGGAATGGAGGAAGACACATTAGCATCCTGTAATATTTCAATGGCAAAACCTTCCTTGTTGAAGATGATGACTTGAAGCACTTACTGAGGAAGATAAAACACTATAGCTTTCAGTATGGATTACCTGAACACGAAGGAACCAAAAAATCTTACAAGTGGACCCAGTAAACAACATCAATAAAATTGGAAAAGAAATTGAAGTTGTCAATGATTTTATAATCAATGCCCATGGATGCAATCATCAAGAAATCAAACAAGCTATGGCACTGAGTAAATCTGCTACAAAAGACCTCTCTTAAGTTTTTAAAAAGCAAAGATGTCACTAGGATGACTATGGTGTGTCTGACCCATCACACTCTTTTCAAATCATCTCATATGCATACAAAAGCTGGCACTGAAAAAGGAAGACAGAACAAGAATCTGTGCACTCAAACGGTAGTGTTGGTGAAGAAAATTGAGTGTACTGTGGACTTATGGAGGAACAAACAAAATGGTCTTAGATGGAATGCATCTGGAATATGCCCTAGAAGCAGGATGCTGAGACCTCAGCTTGCTTATTTTAGACACATCACCAGGACAGACCATTCATTAGAAAGACCATTCATATCTAGTTAGGTAGAGGGCCAATGAAAATGAGGGACCCTCAACAAGATAGATTGACACAAAAGACACAACGGTGGACTCCGATATCCAGTGAGCAGGAAGATGGCACAGGGCCATATTGTTCTGTTACACCAGAGGTTATCATGAATCAGAGTTGACACAACAGCAACCAACAGCAACAACCCACAGGGTGGGCCTAAGAATTAAGTACACTAATGCAAATTAAATGTTTGGTGCAGCAGCTGATATCAAGTAGGACTTCCTGAAGAATGGCTACTTGGATAGTCATTTACTGGAAAATGGTGGGGTCACCAGGGCCTGTCCCTCTGCTTGCAGAGCCCAGGAAGAAGAAGCAGTTGTGGCTGCAATGAAGGTGTCCCAGCAGCTGTGTCTCAAACCCCTGACGTGAAGTGATTTTTCAGTGGCTGGCAGCAGCCACGCATCAACGGGCCTCATTCCTAACTTGTCTTGTCATGTTCTTCTTGCTGGAGTCACAAGATGTCTAATACTGGCAGAAGTAATTAAAAATAAACCAGGAGACAACGAACCATTTCAACTCGCCCTTCAGCTATGATGAGGGTCTGCGTGAGCTCTCACCACAGTGACTGAAGATGCCTTTTCCTGTCATTCTGTTGAATGACCACGAGAAATGAATGTTCCTGTTATTTTACTAAGACAGCATTAGGATTTATCACCCTGTAAAAAACACAACTGCAGCACAAACTCACCCAAAACTTTCAGACCAAACTGTAATTTCAATGAGGAAAGGAGGAAAGAAAAGAAAGAGAAATGAAAGAGATGGGACAGAGAAATGTTAACACCCAACTGATTCCTGAAATAAAGCAGCAATGTGTGGTGCTGTAAGATAAGCACAGGACTGCTAACCACAAGATTGGTGGTTCAAACCTACTAGCCACTCCTTGGAAAACCTATACGCGGTCCCTATGAGTTGGAACTGACTTGATAATTTAACAATAAGAAACAAAACTAGATAGGAGCATATACAAGTCATAAGACATCCCATCCTACTACATAGACTGTTCTGGAATGAATCCCACTCCCCTAAGCAGCCAGTCCAAAAAAGAACGAAAAATGTTTGGGAGTCCTAATCACTATACTTGAGAGTACATTCCTGTTTGAAAGACTTCTTTGTTATGTTAATTAGATTCGACCCAAGTAGGTTGAATCCTAAATTTAATCACCTCTGAGATTTAAAAACAGCAAAATCAGTTCAAAAGTATGCACACATGGGGGAAGATAGACACCTTAAGGGAATCAAGGAACCAATATACACCCTGGATTACCTACATGAAAGGACTACCTACATGAAAGGCCAAGGAACCAAGATACACCCTGGACTACCTACATGAAAGGAGTGTACACAGCCAAGACCCTGTATCCTCCCCTACCTTCATCTTTCATCTGCCAACCACCTCTTACTGTATATTGCTTTTCCTGTCATCCAAGTTAACACGTGACTACTCTCTTGTAATGGACTTCTGGTGCAATAATGTGGGTTAATGCTCTGGACTGCAAGGTCGATTTGAACCACAAGATCTGTAGTTCAAGCTCATCAGCTGCTCCTTGGAAATCATATACAGGGTCACTATGTGTCAGTACTGACACAACAGTACCTAACAACAACAACAACACTGTCTTGCAATATGAGGGTCAGTCTTTTGCTGTACTCTGGCTATAGAATTTACTCTAAACAACTTTAATAAAAGACATATACTTCCTTTTCTTGACATAATCTCCTTGCTTTTCAATACACTTTATCCATCTGTCAGCAAGCTTTCATAGTCCCTTATTTTAAAAAGTGTTAGGCTGAACTGTAAGCCACAAATGCACCAATGACTTCACTTCTTTATCAGAGGTGAATGTTCATCCTTGAAGGGCTGTTTTCAGGGGATCAAACAGGTGAAAGTTTGAAGGAGAAACATCAGGATTATAAAGAAGATACTTTAACACCTCAAAAGGAATTTTTCACAGCATGTCAGCAGTGTGAGCAGAGGTGTGAGGACTTGCACTGTCATGCAAGATGACAAAGCCCTTCGATAGCAGTCTGCTGCATTTAATCTGAAGTCCAGGCTTCAGGTCTTCAGTTAAGATCTCACTGTAATGACACTGCTAATTGGTGAACATTTTTCCTGATGTTGTTGTTGTCAGGTGCCATCGAGTCGGAACCGACTCATAGCAACCTCATGCACAGCAGAACAAAATAATGTCCGATCCTGGGCCAACCTCACTACCGCTGCC
>NW_006408564.1:2261045-2278424 GCF_000296735.1 Chrysochloris asiatica | reverse complement strand
AACATCTACCCTGTACACAGAGGCGATAGAATTGATACTTGATGTGAACACTCCTTCCCTCTCTGTTGGTATTTTGAGCTATCAGCTCCATGAGTATAGGTTAAGTTCATCAAATTGTAGCAATTTACCCTCATTTCCTTTATCAAAAATTGATTTTTTTATCTTCCTCTAGTCCAGTTCTGATTATCAAGCCATCAAGGCTAGGTCAGATGGGTACTATCTGCAAGTCTGTGTGTTCTTGTGCTTTATGCTTAGCTAATAATGATTTTTTTTTTTTAACTGTTATCTTCCTTCAAGTATCAGTCCAAATTTTGTTTGCAGATGTCCAAATGCTTTTGTTTATGCTCTTCTGTGAATTGTTTCACTACCCAAAACTTTTTAAAACCCAAGTCTGTGGTAGATTATTTCATATGCAGAGCCATGGCTAATTTGCAAATGATTTGCCACATAATCCATTATCACTCGTCTATTGGACAGGATCATTGTTGTCATTGGCTGCAGACAGGCATTTTAACATACCCCGAGTGTGGATCATTTTTTACTTAGCCTCGTATGTACAGGTTCCTCATGAGCACAATGAAGTTTTCTGGAATATCCATTCTCCACAATGTTATCTATAGACTTTATGATACTCACAGTCGAAAGCCTTTACATAGTCAGTAAAGCACACACAAACATCTCTGCTTTCAGTCAAGATTCCTCTGACATCAGCAATGATATTCCTTATTCCACATCTTCTTCTGAATCTAGTTGAATTCCGGGCAGTCCCTTGTTGACATACTGCTACAACTGTTATTGAATTATTAAGTAAAATATTACTTGCATGTGATAGTAATGATACTGTTGGATGATTTCCACATTCTGTTGAGTCACTTTTCTTTGGAAATGGGCACAAATATGGATTTCTTCCAATCAGTTGGCCAGGTAGTTGTGTTTTAAATTTCTTGTCAAAGATGAGCGAGTACCTCCAGAGCTGCATCAGTTTGTTTTAACATTTCAATTTGTATTCTATCAATTCCTAGAGCCTTTTTTTTTTTTTTTTGGCCAATGCCTTCAGTGAAGCTTGGGCTTCTTCCTTCATATACTTCTTGATTATATACTACCTCTTGAAAGGGGTGAATATCTACCAATTCTTATGGTATAGTGACTTTGTATATTTCTTTCATCTATGTGCAGCATGAGGCACAGGCCCAAACATTAGCCAATCCCTCAGCTGTCTGTGGTGTTGGTCAAGTCCCTTCTCTCAAACAGCAAAAAGGAAGGCAAATAAAATTCCTTGTAAAATCATTTGGAAGGCAGAAAGAAAATGTAATTGGTGTTGGGGGAGGGAGAGACTCAAGGAGATTAGAAGAGGAAGGGAGGGGAGGGGAAAAGGAACAAAGAAAATACGAAAGATTTTCCAAGTTGCTTAAGATTAAGAGTTGGTAAAATTAATTAAGAAGACTCAGCATGGTGCAGTTAACACATTGGGCTGCTAACCGAAACAGACAGAGGTTCAAGTTTACTCAAAGGAGCCCAGTAGAGAAGTCTGATGATTTACTTCTAGAAAACTAGTCACTGAAAATCTTATGGAGCACGGTACTATTATGACACATAGGGAATCCTCATGAGTCAGCTTTGACTTTAAGGTTGACTGGGTAAGATCAATTTTGGGATAACCATTCATAGAAACTATGCCCTAGCATTGCACACACACCCTGGAAAGGTGAGAAGAGAGGAAATACCTGAGTGTTACAAACCATTCCAGAGTGAAGTATTTCAGCACCTCGTAGACCACTTGGACATGGCTGGCTTGATGCTTTATCTTCCAGGTGATGGGAGCAGAAGGAGGTTAGCAGCAAAATCCCCAACACAGTCCTTCATGGAGTTCTATGTGACCCAGGGGATCATGATTTTCAACAGTTTCCAGAAATGCTTCAAATCCAAGGTCCCCCAAGCCATTTTATGATTATGCATTTTTCCTATAGCCTCAAACCAATGGCTGCTTTTGCCCTACCCTTCCTTGCAGACCCCATCAGGTCACCACAGATCCCCAATAAGGATCTTGAACCCTGCAAGCTCTTAGTTGGTCTCAAAAATGCTGTTCTTGCTTTTGTTTGGAAGATCACTGATAATAAAACACAAAGCACACATAACTGGAATAGCTTTCACCTTTGAAATTCTCTTACCCTCATAGAAAAGAAAAATTACTTAACCAAGCCCACACATCCTCTTCCTGAGGCTGCTCCACTTGCTATAACTTTGCTTGCTGCCCAATAAGTTTCAAGATTATCATTTCCCTAAAATTGCAAGGTCAGTGGTTCAAGATCACCATCCACTCCTTGGAAACCCTATACAGGGTCGCTATAGGTTGGAACCGACTCAACAGCACTTAACAACAACAAGAAATATTTTGCAGATCCTTCACACTTGGGGATAGAGAGGCCAAGGAAATGGACTTATTAACCTGGTGACATTTGTGCCACGTGGACAGCACGCCCTCTGACCTATGGTAATTTTATTTTGCTTTTGTCTTCAGGATGCTGTGTTGTGAAGGATACAGGATCAACATTATAGTTTCCTGGGCTGCCATCCAGCTCTACAAATGCTGGCTATAGAGCCCTAAATCAGTTATGCAGCCTCTTTGTCTTCATCTTTGAAAAGAAGGATAATAGTAATATCTACCTGATTAGGTTTCTAGGAGAATTAAATGCACTTGAAGCATTGTGAATGGTACCTGACACTCACCATTCAATTAAGACTTGGATATAATTTGTTTTGGTTTCTATATTTAGGAACAAGAAACCAGTTTTAACCTTTATCTGACTGGTGGTCAAGGTCAGAGGTTGGGGTATAGAGGGAAAAAGCAAGCAATCTTGTAGCACCTCTACGTCTTGCCACACACGAGAAGGACATATCGTGCAGGGACACATAACAGGTATGGATGGATCATATCTCACCCACACACCCAGGCAGAGTTTAACTATTTTCACTATAGCAGACACAAGTTTAAATACAAATGGGTATGTGAAGGTTACAGGCTAAAATTCCTTCCCTAGAGTATAAAGGCAAAACACAAGAATTATTAACCTATGGGGAGACTGAGTATGAACTAGAACAACAGTGGCTCATAGGGACTCCGTTTGATTTGGATTCAAGGAGACTCTGGCAAAGAGATCTAATTCTCTCCAAAGTGTTCTGGTATTCCAGTGACCTGAAAGCTGTGACATTTCTCTAGGTGCTCAAGTCACCACCGAATACATCTCAAGGGACAGTCAAGTCCACCATTCATTATGACCGTATATTCCACATAACAGTCCAAGACTGGGTGACTTGCAGTACCCTGTCTTTCTAAACATCTCCACTGCAGTTCACTGTTTCCCAGCCTGGATGGCAGCAGCAAAAGAGGAGAAATGAGAAGGCAGGAAAGAATGTGACTCACTACAGAAAAGCAAAAAGGGCCATTCCATATTTGCAGCGAGATGTCGCAGCAGAATAAGAACTATCAAGTCTCTCATCCCCTCTACTATTCACTATGTACTTAACACAGTTCACTCAAGTAAAAACAAGCAGCGGGACGGTGGAGAGAAACTGCCACTAACACCTTCTAGTAAAGGGAGCCAATGCATCTGAAGGTATCTCAGTGATTTCCAACACACTGGTTGGCCTAAATTTCTTCAAAGGTGACACTATGAGTGTCAGATCGTAAGTATCCCTCACTTTGGGGACCATATGGCTACTAATGCAAGTACCCAACTCTGTCATCAGCCACAGACAATATGTAAACAAATGGGTGTGGTTGTATTCCAATAATTATTTATGGACACAGACATGTGATTCATATAATTTTCACATATCATAAATTATTCTTATTCTTTGATTTTGCTTGACCATTTGAAAATCTAAAAATCATTCTTAGCTCACAGCCTATACTAAACAGGCAATGCGCTACAGTTTGTCAAATCCTTCCTTAAATCTATTTTCTTACCTATCCAGTTATCACTTCTCAGTCTTGTGCACCAGGGGGAGGTAAAGACAAATAACTCGGTGACTTTTTTTTTTTTTAACTCACTTGGAAGAGTAACTATGTAGCTAGCATGCACCGTCATTTTTCTAACTTAAATGTATGCAGCTTTATTCCTTGAGCAGATTCTGGAATGAATCCCTTTTATGTTGAGCAGTTCATATTTTATTCTAAGTGTGTATGAGCTGCCGCTAAGTCACTAACCAATGGATATTAGGCAAAAGTAAATGGCATCCGGCAAATCAATAAATAGTTCCCTGTTTCTACCTTTAGAAATGAAATGCTGCCAAGGGACCCATTGCACAGGCAATCCTGCTGCTGCCTTTATAGACTCATAGTTATATCACTAGTAACCCAAGGTTTCCTCCAACTCATTCAAAAATGTTGATTAAGCAGTTGTCTTGAGCAAGGCCCTGGCTAGGGTGTGGATTGCTTTTAAGAATGACTGCCAACAATCCTCGCCTAGCCAGCTCCCTCACTTTCTTCTGCTTCCACTTTCTTGGAACCCAGCTGTCAAACTATAAGGCAGTCCAGGATACCGGCCTGAGAAAAGTGGATACCTGGTGTTGTCCTGGATGATTAGGCACCATGTGGGACATGGCCACAGAGAGGAGAACCAAGATGCCTGGTCAAGCCCTCAGCTATGTTCTGCTTAATAAAAGATCCCAGCTAACACTCTGAGTAGCCACCACTCAAACAACACACAGAATTGTAAGAAATGATTCATCTGTTGTTCTTTTATGCCACTAGGTTTTGGGATGTTTTATGGCATCGATAAAACACAAATCATTTTCCTTTCCTTCTCCTTCCTTCTCTGTTAGTTTTCTATTACTGAATAACAGATGAACATCAATTGTGTAGCTTCAAACAACACACATTTATTATCTGACAGATTCTGTGGGTCAGGAGTCTGGGCACAGCTTAGCTGGAGTGCTGGCAGTGGTGCTGGTCATGGTTATATGGCGTGGAATTGGTTCCGATTCATAGCGATCCTGTACAGGCTTTCCAGGCCTGTAAATCTTTATGGGAACAGAAAGCCTCATCTTTTTCCCATGGAAAGGCTGGTAGTTTCTAACTGCTGACTTTGAGCTTAGTACCCTCATTCAAAACCACAACATTGTCAGAGCGCCTTGTTCATGACCTTACGCAGCTCTAACCAAGATAATGACTGGGCTGTGTTTTCATCTGGGGACTCAAGTGGGTAAGAACCCATCTCCAAGGTCATTCAAGTTGCTAGGAAAATTCACTTCCTTCAGCTAGCTAAGGACCCAGTTTTGTGCCGGTTGTTAGCTGGTGCTGTCTTCAGGTTCTAGAGGTTGCATGCAGGTTCCTTATCACTAGACTTCTTCAGTACAGTTACTTCATCCAACTCAGCAGTGAGTCTTTCAGCACTCAGGAAGAGCCTACTCCTACTGGACTAAGGATTATCAACTGATTGAGTAAAGTCTACCATTATAATATTCCTTTTAATTAACCAAAACTCAGCTGGCTTCGGATCTTGATTATACATACAAACCCCTTTCACTTTACCATATTCTATTGGTTAGAATCAAGTCACAAGTCCCACCCACATTCAAGGGGAGTTGCTTATGCAGGGCATAAACACCATGGGGAAAAAAATCATGATGTTACCTACCCTGGGATCTCTCTACCACACTCCTTTTTTAATGCTGTCAGCAGAGGTAGAATGTGGTGCATGGGGGTGAAATTTCTCAGAAGTAGAAGACTTGTCCTTAAAGATGAACTGAACCACTGAAGATGCCAGACAGATGCAAAAATAATTATGTGACTCAACATGAAGATGTAGTTCCCTTAAAATAATTTTCATGGAGCTCAGAGTTCAGGATTAAGACAGTGACAAGAGAGTTTCAGGCAAATAAAATAAGGATGCCTCAGCACAGACCACAGAGACAGGAATAAGGGCCCTAAGCCTGGGAAATAGGAATGACCTGTTCATCTAGATTTAATGACTAGGGATTCCTTACCTATAGGAGTCGGGCAATAAAGCTTATGAGTGAAGGAGGATGAGAGGTTGTAATAGGGACTGATGGAGGTCATGACCAAAGGGAGCACGTGTTTGCTATCTAAGGGGCTGGCCACTCCTCAGTTCCAGCCCTTTTTTGCCATATGTGAATGATAGCACTAAAGTCCCTTTATGAAAGAAACTAAAATCCGAGATTTTATAAGATCTACAAGGTTTTAAATGTTGGCCAGTAGTTGACAGTTTTTTAGACAAAGTGTGGGCTAACATACACTGATTTTGAGTGAAGAAACATAACCCTTGCTATACAAACAGAGAAAAACAAATGTGACAAAGTCCACAGAGTAACCAAATATTTCTTGGGCTATCTCATATGGTAATATTTCTCAACATGTGTTTCTCCCATTAACAGCATCATTATCAGCTGGGAACTTGTTAGAAATGCAAATTCTCCCATACCATCCAGATCTAGTGAATCAGAAGTCCAGGGAGCAGGATCAAGTATAATTTTGAAACAAGTGCTCCAGGTAATTGTGATGGTCACTCAAGTTTGAGAAGCACTATATTACGTGAAACCAACTTAAGATTATTACCTTTCTTTCCCCTGAACATATTTCCTATTAACAACCAACTAACAATCAGCAAAAAGCTGGGACCTCACATAGCTAGCCGAAGGAAATGAATTTTTCTAGCAACCTGAATGACCTTGGAGATGGTTTTTCCCCACTTGAGCCCCCAGATGACAACACAGCCCAGTCAGCATCTTGATTACAGCTGTGTAAGGTCATGAGCAAGGAGTTCTAGTGGCGTAGTGGTTACAAGTCAGACTGCTAACCTCAAGGTCAGCAGTTTGAATCTGCAAGTCACTCCACAGGACAAAGATGAGACTTCCTGCTCCTGTGAAGATTTATAGCCTCAGAAATCCTATACAGGGTTGCTATGTGTTGGTACTGACTTGAGAGCACACAACCATCACCACCATCTTGAATACTGCATTCTATTGCACTAAACCTCTAATGTCAGAAATATGAGCAAGATGACTGCTCAGACATGGCACTTTGTCTCTCTTTAACACAAGGCTAAGTCACATCAGGCATTTATACAAATATAGCACCTGCACCTTCATAGGGAAGTGTATAAGGCAGAAAAAAATATGTATATGAATGTCACTACACACTCTAGAATGGGGTAGGATGGAAAGAGTATACTATTAATTTCTAATTATTCTTTATATATAAAAAGACAACAGTTTGAACCACAAGGTTAGCAGCTCAAACTCCTCAGAAATCCTATACTGAGTCTCTATGAAATCCTATACCAGCTACTCCTCAAAATCCTATACTGAGTCTCTATGGGTCAGAACTGATTCAACGGCACTCAACCAACAAAAACATCATGTAACATTGAAATTTCCAGGACCCATTTTCCAATTAATGCAAGAGAGCACCTAACATAAAATCAGTATTGTTCCACTGGAAAGATCCATTGAGATTTGTCTAAAACCATCTTGCGAACAGAGAACTTCCATTTCATTTGATGGTGGGTTCTCAAGTCAGTACCATATTTGAGTCCCACCTACTCTTGATACATCCATCCCAGTCAGCTTTCCTCCAGTGGTAGAAAAGATGATTGTATCTAAGGATGAATGCCAGTGGAAGGAGATGGTATCCATTTGGGACTATGTTGTATGTATCTTTACACCAGACTCACAAGTGGTGTGGGAAACGTCTGTATTATTAGAGACCATGGAAACCAAGATTGACCAAAGACATATGAAATGACATGTCACACGGACAGACATATACTCTCTGAATACAGTCAAAGCCACATTTGTCATTTATGTATTGTTCTTTTTGCCAATTGTGTATGGTTATTTGACCTCCCAGAAATTAAATATGCACATATTGAACTCCTTGATCCTTTCCTGTCCCATCCCTGCTCTTCTTCCTGACCTTTCTACTTCTGTTCCTGTAACTTCTTTTACGTTGGCTTCTCTTCAACTCCCTCAACCCCATCCTTAGGCAGTAAGTCCTACAGACGTGTGATCTCCACTAGCTCTTTTCTTTTCCTCCCTTTTTTGAGTTTAGATCTTAACAATCTGTACCTGTCCCAGCTGAATCTGTAGAAGCCGAGGAAGGTCAGCTGTGGATCCCTTACCCAGAAGTCTTTAGATCGGGACTTCCTGAAGCTGCACATGCCCCAGTTCCCTTTCCTCACCTGACATTCAAGCTCCTCCAGGACGGGCTCACTTCACATGATCTCTGAGATCTCACAGCACCTGAGTGTCCCTACACTCTGGTGTGGTGACTGTCTGGGAAGTCTCAGAGGTCTCTAGAGTTTGACACATATTCCAGAAACCGAACATGAAGAATCCCAGAGGTGAACGGTGAAGTCAAGCATGGAGGAACTCTAACCAAAGGTTAGCTAACTATACAACCTAGAGGTTGTGCCCAGAGGCAATTCTCCAAGTTGCCAGCTCTACACCAAGGGTCAATTGGAGGGACACCTTCTTAATAACATAACTTTACACCAATGTCTCTGAATTCTTGAGGGAAGGAAGAGAACACTGGAGAACACTAGAGAGGCTCTTTGCCAACCTGGGGGGAGGAGGCTTTCCTTGGAAGTCCTGGTGTGGTGCTGTGGGTTAATGCGTCAGACTGCAAAGCCATTTGAACTGCAAGGTCAGTGGTTCAAGCTCACCAGCTGCTCCTTGGAAACCCTGTACAGAGTTGCTATGTGTCGGAACCGACTCAAAAGCACTTAACAACAACAGTCACATTTTTGCAAGTACAATTTTGCCAAAGATAATACAAAAATGGCTGCCTCCATGCATTCACAGAAAATTTCCAGATGTTCAAGATGGATTCAGAAGAGGACATAGAACGAGGGGTATCACTGCCGACATCAGATGGTTCTTGGCTGAAAGCAGAGAATATCAGAAAGATGTTTGTGCTTTATTGACGATGCAAAGGCTTTCAATTGTGTGGATCATGACAAGCTAGTGACAACATTGTGGAGAATAAGTAATCCAGAACACTGAATTGTGTTCATGGAACCCATACATAGACCATGAGACAGTAGTTAGAACAGAACAAGGGAATATAGAATGGTTTAAAATTAGGAAGGGTGTGCACCAGGGTTGTATTCTTTCACCATACTTATTCAATCTGTATGCTGAGTAAGTAATCTGAGAAGCTAGATTATATGAAGACAAATGAGGCATCAGGATTGGAGGTGTAGCTGGTGGGTTTGAACCACCAAGTTTGTTGTTATCAGTTCAGTGGTTATCCTTATAGCACCACACTAGGACTCCAGATGTAAGGTAGGAACTAGCTATCCATAATTTTAAAAAGATCACCCGTTAATTTTGCCTCATATGCAAATTATTGAATAATGTGAAAGAAACAGAGAAGAATTGACTCATTTGTACTGCAGTGTCAGCAAATAATCTTGAATACAGCATGGACTACCAAAAGAACAGTGGAGCTGTAGGTTAATGCACCAGACTGCAAAGCTATTTGAACTGCAAGTTCAGTGGTTCAAGCTCACCAGCTGCTCCTTAGAAACCCTATACAGGGTTGCTATGGGTCAGAACCGACTCGATGTCACTTAACAACAGCAACAACCAAAAGAATAAGCAAATCAGAATGAGAAGAAATGCAGTGAGACTGTCCCTTAGAAGACTTCAACTCACTATGGCCATGTCATCCCAAAAGACCAAATGCTAAAAATGGACATCATATTTAGTAAAGTAGGGGGCCAATGAAAATGAAGGAAACCCTCAATGAGATGGACTGATACAGTAGCCACAACAACATACTGAAGAGCACTAGTTATCATGAAGGTGGCACAGGACTGGGTGAGGGTCACCATAAATCAGAGCCATGGCAACTAACAGCGACAACCAAAGCTTGGTTACACTCAACTTCTAGGATAAGACATTGAAAAGGCACCAAACATATTCATGTCTGCCACTGAGACCTATATGAATCTATTAAATAAACGCCAACTTGGAAATCAAAGAAAGGATTAGAACCAAGAAGAGGTAAGTTTTGAGGATATAGCACCATATGGTTCTGTAACCTCCAGAAAAGATTCGGGAAGGTAATGAGGCTCAGGGAAAAACTGCAGAAACGTGGAAACATAAAGAGATGGCTGCAGGAGCAGTCTGCTGATTTTATCAGTCTCTAGATACCGGGCTACCAAGCAGTTCAGCCTCATGGACAACAAAGAGAGAAATGCTGTTCAATATGTACAAAGTATACTTTGCAATCAAAATTTTCACTGAACACATTAAACATATCTTTATGGGTTGGTTTCCTCTTCTCCAAAGAAGTTTCATTTTGAAAACAAGAAAGGCTCTAGCCTTTGGTTTTGGTCAACCAAAAAAACCCCAAAAAACACAAAACACAAAACTGAGAAACCAGAGGCCATTATAGGATTAAGTTTATAGAGGGTACTTATCTGTGGACAATCTAGAGGTTACAAAATTAAGATTTCCCCTGAACTCTACTACAGGGCTTCAGGGCTGGCGTTGGCATCAACTTACCTTTCGATCTGGCCAATTGTATTTTGCAAAGATTGTATCATAGGTGTCCACAGCCCCATCAGTTATGAGCATGATCGCCTGGCTGCAGATGCTTCCTTGTCCTGTGTGATTGAACTGTGGAAAGAAATACATTCAAAACACAGTATTTACCACAGGGCTCTGTGTAGCTTCAAGTCTTCGGGGGCATGAGGCCTTCAACTTCAGAAGTCTCTTATTCTATACCGCAGAGCTCCTTAAAACACCACAAAACAGAACTTACATGACAAGCCTCTTCCCAAGTATGGATCATCATGTTTCCTCTGACAAACTGGAACTAAATATGATCACAGAAGGATTCCTAAAAATCACACATGGGCTGAGAAGTCAGATTCTAGGGCCATTAACCTCTCTTAACTTCAAGCACAGACAGTGGCATCAGAATATCAGCTCTAAGGAGCTGGGATAATGATGTTATATGGACCCATTCTAAGGGGCAGCAGAAAATGTGAGTGGAAATGTCTCTTTCAAAATCTAAATGAAGCTGGATTGAGTGGGACTGATATGTACAGACTGTACTATATAATAAAATGAAGGTAGTCTAAGACATACAGAATAAAGTCAGGAATATGATACTTCTGAATCAGAGCTTGAGCCTTTCTTTTTTTTTCTTCAGGGTGCATTTGAAAGACATTAGCAGGATTCCAGGGTTGTGCTGATTGGTGTGCAAAATGCTAAACTTCTTGAACTCACAGCTTTACATACTGTAAAAGCTCCTAGCCTTTGCCATTGGTAGTTACAGTGACCTACGTATGACTGTTAGAATTGCATGCTTCAACTTGCATGATGTTGCATTCTTCACCTTGGATCAGGGTGAAGAAATCTTTACTGAATGCTATAATTAATGACTGGATGAATGAATTAATTCTAATAATGAAACTAAAGTGTCACTATGTCCTTCCACTCCTGTAACCCACATGACACATCCTCCCTTGATGGCATGAGCAGACAAGGTCCATGCTACTGCAACCTGAGCACGGCTTTCTATATGACATCACTACTCATTCAACTGTTGTGATCAACATAACTTAGGATCCTAGGAAAACTCTTGCCCAACAAGACGAAAGTTGCAAATAACATTGTTGCTTGTTCCAGATATTTCCCAAAAGGCCCATCAACTCTACAGCAGAAGACCTCAAAAGAAAATTTACACCCTCAGACTCTTTCAATCCCTGACCTTAAAATGCTGACCCTGCTGTGCTGAACCATCCTAAACAGTAATGAGATATAGTACAGCAACAACTGTGAGGATGATCAGGACTGAACAACATTTTAGCCTGTTATAAATAAGGTCATTATGAGTAGAGGTCAAGTCCATGGAACCTAACACTATCACCACCATCAAATATCTTACGAGGATCCTTCCTGGATCCTAAGTGATCCTACTCTTTTCTGTCTACACTGAAAGATCCACTTTAAACCAACTTCCAAGTCTCAATAGTGATTCCAAATATTTCCTGTTTCTTCAGAGAGGCTATTGAGACTATCGTGGTAGAACAGAAAGAAAAGCAGCTTTATTGTGGTAAGAATAAATACAGTCTTGTTTTCTCAACAGGTTGTTCTGAATATGTTTTGTTGTTGTTGTTAAGCACCATCAAGTTGGTTTCGACTCACGACTCATAGGGACCTGTTATAGAATTTCTGATGAGCAGCTGGTGAGTTTGAACCACCGGCCTTGTAGTTCAAATCAACTTTGTGGTCCAGTGCCTTTGTTGTTGTTGTTAAGTGCTGTCGAGTCTATTCCAACTGACAGAGACCCTGTACAGAGTTTCCAAGGAACAGATGGTGATTTTGAACCACCAACCTTATGGTGATTTTGAACCACCAACCTTATGAACATTTGGTCACATTTGCAAAACCAACTTTGCAGTCCCGTGCATTAACCCACAGTGCTACTCCAGAGGGAGCAAAATATTGCTGCTTTCACTTTACTGCATCAACCCAGAAGCAAGCCACTGAATCCAAATGATCCTGGTCACTGGAGAATGAAAAGGGGGACAATCAAGAGACTCTGGGGCTGATGCTCACATAATTCATTTGAAAACATGCTGAAAAACTCTCCCTAACAAAAGAAAAGAATGGGAAGGTAATGAAGCTATCTGAATAATGCAGACTACTGAGGAAAGGGGGTGGCCTAGAGCTGTTTATTTTAAAACATCACTTTTCTCTCTGGCTGGATCCCTGGTATTCTCTGAAGCAGTGTTCAGTTGGAGAATTTTAAAGAATGCAATTAAATTCAAAAGCTTTGATGAGTAATATCTCTCCTCTTCATATTTGTCTAGAACTCTTTTTTTCTGAACACTGGGAGTGATGGAAGTGTTTTCCATAATAAAAACAATGAAAAGGGCCTAGTGAGGGACTACAATTAACTCAGTGACTCATCCGTGAGCAGGGAACAATTTCAATTCATCCTGACATTTAGAGCATTTGGTTCTGATTAACAGTCTTTGAAATGTCACCAAATTTTATTTAATTGGCTAAGAAAAAATTTTTAAAAGGTAATCACTGCAAAGATCATATCCATCGCCAAAAAAGATAATTGCACTTGTCACATGACAAGGTGGATGCTAACTACTGTAGCAAAGTAGCTCTCTGCGCTTAAAGAATCTAATGTATTCAGCAGAGCTAAATAGCTAGAAGAGGCGTGGAGGTTTATTTGATTGTTTCTTTCAAAGCTTTTTGTATCAACAACTGCGAGCCTTTAAGTCACACCTGAGCAAATAGTGAATCTGAAATGCAGGTAATTGTAAGAAAGAATTAACTCCATTTAATTACAGCAACCTCTGAACCATTCCAACCTCCAGCCATTATCACAATTTCAATACTCCATGAGTGTGTGTGTGAATGAGTATGTGTGTCTGAGAAAAAGGTTTTCTATTTTCTATTGGCTTGCAAAGGCGGGCATAATGTACAGAAAGAGAATTATATCACTTAAAGGTCACATTGATGAAGTGGAACATGATAAAGCTTCATTTTCATGGGAGATTAAGCATCTCTGTGTTGTGAAATAGTTTGGCTAGTGAAAAGTCCAATGGCAAGAGACAGGATGGAAATGTTTCTCTCTGTGGAATAAATGTGTATCCTAAAGAGTATAGTGCCAACCAATCTCAAGTAAACCCATTTTGTAGCAGTTCTTGTTGCTTCTCTATCTTGCTTTTTCTGAGACTTACATTCGGCCCATCATATTTTCTGCTTGGCAACACTCCAGAAGGTCTTTTATAAGGGAAGGCAGAGCAGGTAGACATGTAGCAGGCTTCCCTGGTTCAAAATATTTTTCACCAGGATTGAAAAAAAACAATAATATCACAGCCTGTATGGATCATTGCTCTGGATGTTAGAGACCCTTGTGGAGCATAAATATCCAATGTGTAGAGTAGTAGAGAATGATGCTATTATTTTTAGTTGTGGTCAAGTCAGCACTTCTCATGCAACCCAGCTTTGCAAAAGGAAGCTAGCGCTGCTCTATCAGGCCCACAGGGTCTCTGAAGGGCCAGTTTTGTGGGCGGGATATGTGCACAGTAACTGAATGCTATGCTTTCACTGTCTTAACAAGGGGTCCTCCTGCATTTTCATTTCACAATGGACCCTGAAAATGATGTAGCCAGCTCTGGCTCTATCCCCATCCCCATTTTACAGATGAGGAAAATAAAGGTAAGATTTAAAATAGCTTTCTCAATGCCACACAGCAAACTCTGGCAAGTCACGATTTTCCACCCTGCCTACCCAACTCCAGAGGCCCCAACTTAATTTAACCACAGGATACCACTCTGTGACTGTCACTACTTTAAGACCTTGGTCAGGAGCAGGAAAACAGAAATCCATTCAGGGCACTAACTTCAGAAGAACTTCCCCGGCTCTGGCTATTCAAAAGAAAAGCCGATTTTTGAATTGTGACCATCTTTTCCATATCACCACCTGGAAATACCTACTGAGATACAGAGCTCAGCTTCTCAAAGTGTTGAGAAGGTATCCCCAGGTTTGGACTAGAATTATAGTTGCAACCTGGCCCTTTGAACTGGCAAGTCATCTTTCTAAACTATTAATAAGTTATTAAGGTGGATATAGTGTCCAAGACACCTTACATGAATGTTATCTTGGTGAGAATGAATGGCCCCAGGTTAAAAATGAGGAAACTGACTTGGCGAGGACAAGAAAAGTGGCACCTTTCCTCCTTATTTTCTCTTCTTTTCTGTAGTCAGGGCACTGAGACCCAAATGACCCTCTCTGTGCCAAAAGAAATTGGCAGAAGAGAGTCTAGAAATTAGGGGCTGACCCTCTGCTTGAGAGGTCAGGATAGCTGAGTAAATAATATGTCTGGCTGGGAAACGTAACTGACGACCACTTGCGCTACTGGGTGTATATACAATATTGGTCAAATGGCTCACTCAGTCTGTGCATTCGCACAAGAAGAGCTACCAGTCTGCAGAACTGACTGGACACCAACTACAGGAAGGCCCCTCTACGGAATACCTCCAGCTCCTGCTCAGTACCTCAACTTGGATGGAGTGCTGCTTAGCACCTATTTGCATTCAGATCTGCCTCAGCCTTTTCCCCTGCAAACCATACCCTCCAGGCATCCGGCTACTTTTGTCATGGTTCATCCAAAAGGGAATATTGGTAGGAACACGGGAGGAAGCCATGGTATTGCTATGCTATCTCTCCCTTTCCCTCTGCCTTGCCAAGGGATGTTTTCTGGGAGTAGCTGCATTTCCCCTACAGTTCTAGCCACCACAGGGCAGGCCCTTCCTTTCAGGAACTGTCTTACAACCTATCTGGATGGTATCACCAACAATTTATGGTAACTCTCCTCCTCTTCCCTCCTGCCTAGGGGAGGTGTTGCTTCCTGCTGCTGCTAGGCTGTGGATTGCTTCCTCCCCTGTTTAGTTCTCAGCTTTTCCATCATCTGTGCAGCCAATGCCCTAAATTAAATACCTTCACTCCTACACTACACTAACCCACTACACTACCAGGGCTCCTTAAAAGACCTCCAGTAATGGCGGTGGTTGTGGACCAGAGAGTTGGTTTCTGAGGCTATAAATAGGGTTTCTGAGGCTATAAATCTTTATGGGAGCAGAAATCCTCATCTTTCTCTCACAGAGCAGCTGGTGAATTTGAATTGCTGATCTTGCTGTTAGCAGTACAACGCATCATCCACTAAGTTAACGGGGGTGCCTCTAAAATAACTATGTTGTTGTTGTTAAGTGCAGATCCTATATAAGGTTTCCAAGGAGTGGCGGGTGGGTTTCAGCAACCAATCTTGTGGTTAGCAGTCCAGTGCTTATCCTACAGCACACCAGGACTCTTCTATAGCGGCTTCTATTTGTTGCTCTTAACAGCTACCTCCCTGGAACAAGGAGATAATGACTTCCCTGTTATTGTCCTTGCCGTGTTAAATTTGCTTCTTAATATAGCAGTCAGCAAAATGCTGATAAAACTCAAGTCAGGTCATGTATTCTCTGCTCAGCCTGGTCAACAGCTTTCTCTCCTATACAGAGCAGGAGCCCAAGTCCTCACTAGTCTATACGGTGCCACATGATCTGGCTCCTGCTACCTCCACCAGCTCATTTCCTACCATTTCTCTCGCTTGTCCATGCTCTTTGGATTACACCAATCTCTCTGGTCTACTGGAGTTCTGGTGTGGAGCCATACGATAAACATTGGATTTCAAGGTAATTTTGGACTGCAAGGTCGGTGGTTCAAACTTACCAGTCGCTCCTTGGAAACCCTATACAGGGTCACTTTGAGTTGGAACCAACTTGAAGGCACTTAACAACAACAACATAGGGCCTTTGGACTTGTTGCTGTTCCTTTCTGGACATTTCTCAAAGTATCCACATGGCTGCTCCCTCACTTTTCCGGTCTCTGCTCTAGTGTCACCTTCTTTGCAGGCCTGACTGTACAGGGTAGCTTCTCTCCTCCGTGTACTCCTATTTCTCAGGAATAAGCCCTTCGTCTATCTCTTCCCACTGCAAGTAGAGTCAAGCAACTGTATCTGCAAAGGTCCAACAGAAAATACTTTAGTCTTTACAGACCACATAGTCTCTATCACTAACTACTTAACTGTGCCCCAAACAGCCATTGTTGTTGTTAAGTGCCTCTGAGTTCATACCAACTCATAGTGACCCTGCATAGGGTTTCTGAGGAGCAGCTGGTGGGTTTGAGCCGCCAGCCTTGTGATTCTCAGTCCAGTGGTGATCCTATGTGTGAATAGATGGAAGTGTTGCTCTGATAAAACTTTATTTTAAAGCATGTGGCAGACTGTGTTTGGTTGGCAGACTCTCATTTTCAGACCTTTGCAGTAGAACAGAGAACAAGTGTGCTTTTGCAGCAAAGATTTTGTTTGGTCTGTTCACTATTGCATTCGCAGTGTCTGATTATTATAACATATGTAGCATAAACTAGTCAAATAAGTGATCTAGAATCTGGAATAATAAAGACAGTCATTACTATTCCTACTAGCCTTGCCACAGTATAAATGATTCATGAGTAGTTTGTTGCCCCAGCTTAATACAATTGGATTCAATAGTCAGACATATCAGCCCAGGATTCCCCCAAAGTGTTTCCCTGACTATTAATAGGTGCTACTTGAGAAGATAAAACCAAATACTATAATAAAATATGCAATGATTTAGAGTTGGATAACCAAAAGGTAAGAACATGGTCAGCATTTCTCAAGCTGGGGAAACTGAAGAAAAAATTCAAGCCTCAACTTTAATTATTGAAAGATTCTCTGGGCAAATTATTGAATGATGCAGAGGGCATCAAGAAAAGATGGAAGGAATACACAGAGTCATTGAACCAAAAGGAAAT
>NW_006408564.1:2243961-2259510 GCF_000296735.1 Chrysochloris asiatica | reverse complement strand
CTATGAGTCAGTTCCTACTCGATGGCACCTGACAACAACAACAACTTGAGAAAGGGGTTCTTTACTTAAAGAAATGTGAGGAGCAAGATGAAACAGGTTAACTAGTATTCCTTCCTGCAGTACTTGCTGGATCCTGGAACATGTTACTGGGCATGTGAACCTCCAAGGAGCCAGAAGAGGGAACATATTCCTCTTACTTCTCCCCAGAATGTTACCACCATCTCAGATTCACTGAGACACAGATAAGAAGCAAATCTCCTCTGTGAATACACTGACACTTCCTCAGGAGAAAGAATCTGTGAAACAAGGTGTTCCATTCATTGTTGTGGGGCACAGAGGGCACCACAGCCAATGACCATCACAGATGAGTCTCCAGACTGGACATCATCAACTCTTATCAAATATGGGGCCAGTTTGTTCTCACTAGTTGGTACCTGATTTCCCAGACAATTCAAATGACCAGGCTTGCCCTCCCATCCCTCGCTTGCAGATACAATTCCATAATAGCTAGCAATCACAGTAATATTGGTCCACAATTAAAAACCAAAACCCAGAGCTATTCTCAGGAGATGAGAAAGGTAAACCAAAGCAAGAGCTTACATCACTGAGAATGTTGAAGGCCTCACTGAGAGCTATATCCAGCATTCCGATTCCTTGTGCAAAAAGTTTGTCCAGGTGCTCCCTGAAGTGCTGAAACAACAAAGCAGAAAATCCATTAGTGTCTGCCTCAGTATATGAAATGCTAGCCTTGAATGAACAGGAATATCTGAATACAAAATTACAGAATGCCAAAACCAAATGGTCATAATCCTGATGGTTTTTCCTTCCACATTCAAAATATAAGAACTTGTTTAATATAAAAATTTACCTCTAATATGTGAGTTGTGTTTTTTTTTAAGCTTGGAATACATTTTAGGAAAAAAGACATGAGCGGTTTTCCAGTGAAAAGTATTTAAGTCCTCTAAAGCTCCTGCTCTCCTCTCCAGTTTCATGTCCTATGTCTCTTCTCCCCTGTAATTCTCCCTCCTGATCACTGCAGAACTCTGCACACCCCTCCGCCAACTTCCTTCCCCCAACACACACACCTTCTCTGGGAACCCATGCTCCACCATTTCCTGGATCCCTTGCCATGCTCAGTCATACAAACTGGCCTTGCAGTTGAGTGCTTATCCTAAGTGCCACACATATTAGATGTAAACAAATATTCACTCAAGAGTTTCAAATTGATGTCACAAATCAAAGGCTTCATTCTTTCTCTTTTTTCCTTCAACTCTCCCCCCACCCCTTACCCAAATATCCAATCTCATTTTTCTCCAACTCTATAGCCTGAGCTCAAACAACTTCGTTATCCTGATCAGCACCTCATTTAAACCTCATCCTAATTCTCCTCCTAAATAGACTCAGATCTGCCCAGGGCACTCTCTCGAGACAAGCCTTCAGTCAAGAGCTCCATTGTCCAACATGGTCACCATATGCCATATGTAGCTATTTACATTTAAATTTAATTTAAATGGGCAAACATGAAAGTTACCGAAAATTACAATTCAGCTCCTCAGCCACATTTCAAGCAGTCAAAAGTTACACACAGCTGGTGATGACTGCATTGGGCAATGCCGATTAAAGACCGTTCCCTTAACTGCAGAGAATTCTACTGGACAGTGTTGACTAGGAGGCACGGGGTGGGCTGGTCCTTCCTCCTCAACAAGCTATTGTCTTATGATGAGTCACAGGAAACTCTCAGACTTTGCACCTATGATTTTCACTCTCCAGCATCAATTCCTATCCTTCAAATTATCCTTAGGGAATCAATTCTCTCTATTTTACCTTCATAACTCATTTCCTTTGGGGTATATGTCAGCCCCTACCAAGTGCAGCGATGAGCCTATATAAAAGACCTGCCCCATCTGAGATTCCCATCAGCCATAGTGAAGTAGAGGCATACGATTCAGTACCTGGACTTCTACAGGATGTGGTATATGAGACTCTCTCTTTCCACTAGAATTGTTGTGAGCTTAAGGGAAGCCTTGGACTGCCAGCAGCCATCTGGAAAGACTGCAAAATGGATTCAGGAAACATTAACTGGAGCCCTTTAGACCCAGGCATGCCTGAAGTAAGACATAGCCCTCGCATTTACAGGTAGGTGAGTTAATACATTAGCTTATTTGCTTGACCAATTTTAACTGGATTTGAGCCACTTAATTAAAAGAACCCCAATTATCACCACAATGACCCTAGTTTCCAACACAGTATCTCCCCAAGGTGTCCTTGCCATTAAAATAATCCTCACCTCATGCACATACTCTCTTCCCTTCTTAATCATGATCACTGCATGACTGTGGGGTACCGAGTATCTCTGCCAGATGATACACAGCACCCTACACCCAGCATGCTCCTGGCTCTCATGGGTCTAATGGTCATTGCTTTGACTGCGCATGGCATGAAGTAATTTGTGATTTGGCTGAAAAAGAATCTTAATCATGTGCACTCTGAGGCTAGTGTCTAGAAGCAAACCAAAAGTCTGGAAGGTACTCCCTTTTGTATTCCCTTAGTCCCCCACCCCAACTAGAATTCTTTGTTTCTGCCCCTATTTGTAGGCCCTGTAAGACTTAGAATTGTTATGTTTAACGCAATGATCTAAGAATCTTTATTGTAATATATATGCAGTTAGAATACAGACTAGTATACAGTTGGTATATAGACCACATGGATCCTGAGGAAAAGAAACAAACAAACTGAAATTTGAACTAAGAGGCAGGGGACAAAGTCCTAGCACTGGTTCAACAATTCGTCACCTAGGAGATTCTGAGACAAGAAACTTTAGCTTCACAGCCTCAATGACCCCTATGAAATTGGGGTGACAAAGTGAGAGCCTTACTGCCTAGGGCAGCAGGTGACAATCCCTGGGCCTGAGTTCCTGGGTGGCTCCCTGTAGGCTGAAGTGAGACATTTCATCTAACTAAGCCTGCACTTTCCTCTTAATAAGAGGGATACTACTAGGCTGGTGTTGCACCAATATTACATAAAATAGAAGTCATCTGATTAAACCTGGTGACAGACAAGTATGAGATTATTTGCATTTCATATTCATTAAAAAAGAAAGAAAAGATTGTCTTCGACATGAGAAAATAAACTCTGCAATGTTTCACACCGCAAACTCTCTTCTCTGCCAGCATCCTGGTTTGCAATGTTATGATCTAATACACTTTGAAAAATGACTTATTTTGCCCTTCAAGGGCCAGATTTTATCAAGGAGGTATAGACACGTGGTTGATTTCACTGACACTGAAACCCAAGCGTCACAGAGAATCTGGCTATGAGACAACAGCAGGTTCTAGATCACCAGAGCCAAGGAGTCACTCCTCAACAACTGTGTACCAGAAGGTGGCCAGTTTTCATTATTTTTCTGAATTAAAATAAACAGTTCATTGGAAACAGTGACAATTCCATTTTATTATGAAACTCAATAAAGGAGGAGGTAGGCGGCTTTTTATCTTTGCTTCAGGCACTCACACAGCATATGCTGCTTCCCTGGAAAAGGACTCAGCTTCCAAAGCAATTAGTGCAGCTTAACGCCTGGGGAGATGAACTCACATGAGCACCATGACGTCCTGGGCCCACGTGCCAACAGGCGCAGCCGAACCCGCTTATCTCTGTTCAGCAGTCCTATACCCAGGCCACTGGGGGAGCCTGCTAAAACCGCCCGCCCCTCCACCAGTGTTTGATTTCGTTCAATCACTACTGATAATGCTGTGATAACAGCAAACACATTTTCTCCTGTCTTTCAAAAAAAGCATCCGTGTTTGGTTTCAGTCCTACCAATTAAGAGGAGGGGATTAATACAAAAAGTGGACATTGAGGGGGTGGAGATCCCGTGCTGCTGGCTGGAGGTACAGCCGATGTTTAAGGGGAGTGCTAACAGCCATCCGTCAGGGTCTGCCATCATGGTGGCTCGAGTTGGGCAGGCCTGAGTTTCGTACTCATTGGGTATGGATGAGGCCATCACAGACCATTGGCCTTGGGAATGTTTAAACAAGTCACTGCACTGAGTCCACCAATAGAAACAACACTGGTTGAGTAACTAACTACTATGTGCTCTGTGCCCTGTGCTTTTAAACTATGGCTTCACTTGATCCTCCCAACACCACTAAAAGAAGGGTTCTCCCAGCACTCATATGTTAGTCATGCTGCACTAGCTTGTGTGTTACTTTCATATGGAAGCTATGCCACCAGTATGTAAACCACCAGTAGCGTCACCCACGGTAGACAGGTTTCAGTGGAGCTTCCAACTAGATCAGACTATGAAGCTACTTCTGAAAATTAGCTAATGAAATCACTATGGATTCCAATCTAATACAGTACTGGATGATGAGCCACCTAGGCTGTAAGACGTTCAAACACACCATTGATTGTGAAGATGATACTGGACTAGGCACTGTTCTGTTGTACACTTGGTCACTATGTCTCAAAGCAGACTTAACAGTAATTAACAACACTGCATTCTCTGTTTTAACATATAGACAAGTGGAGACTCAGAACATTTAAATCACTTAACCAAAATCGAACAGCATGAGGCAGTGTAGGTTTCAAAGTGTTGAGGCCCAGACAAAAATCCCTATGCAATAGGGTCTCTTCCAGCAACACTCTTCAGAACAGTTCAGTTACTGGAAAAAGTTCAGTTACAAAAAGCTCACATGGAAAGCTATAAGACTGTTGAGGGCTGGTGTTGTGGGCACGGGACCTCTGTGGGTACATAGAGGACCACACTCAAAAGGGTTCATTTACTGCTGCTGCTTTGAAATTTAATAACATTATCTTTAATTTTTTTTTTTTTTTTTTTTGTAAATGAAGTCTGATGGAACAATGGAGCATATTCCTAGCAAAGGAGATATGCACAATGTACATATGCTATCCCTGGCTGTACTGCTCGCATATAGCATTTGTGATGTCCATCAGCACAGACTTCTAGGGGAACCAGAAATTGCTGTGAATACAGAAGGAAGTCAATGGTAAGCTAAGAAATACAAAGCACCAAGAAACACTATCTTATTCTTATTCATGTTACTTGGCTGTACCAGGTGACCATTTACACTGGAAATGAAGACAGAGAAGGCAAGGGAATGCTAGGGCGACATGCATTCCTTTATCCTTTCATTTCCCTTTTTCATCAACAAAAAGAAGGTAGAGAGTATTTGTAAACTGTATGTGTGCCAGTAAGTGAAATAAAAAGTTGATGCTGTTTTGAACAGTGTTTCCACTGTTTTGATAAGAACAAAATGCGTAAGAATGCATGAGCTATGAAGTATGAATTGTACAATTTGCATATATATGAGTTAAATACTTTCCTAATTGCAGGTAAAACCAGCATTTCACAATACAAAATAGCAAAGCTCATGCTGAAGATTTAAAATTTTAATTTTTCTTTGCTTGAAACAAAATGAAGTAACAAATGAGTAACAGTGTGACAGGTCAAGAGCGAGACTGTGGAAGAAAGGGGAAGTATTGTATTTTAATACCTTTCACAGCACTTTTCTTCTACTTTCTGAACAAAGGATAGTCCATGTTATTTTTCACAATCTCCTTTTGCACAGCTGTTGTTAGGTCCTGGAGAGTTTTCTTGGCTGTTATCATTTCAAGAGCAGATCACCAGCCAGGTCTTTATCCTGAGCAGATGCCGGTAGATTTGAACCAACAACCTTTCTATTAGACACCAAGTGCTTAGCTCTCACACCTTCAGGGCTTTCACAGAGTAGAACAGCCCCATAGGGTTTTCTTGGCTGTAATCTTCACAGAAGTAGATCGCCAGGTCTTTCTTCTGTGGAGCTGCGAGTGGATCTGAACCATCAGATCTAACCACTTTAGGCTAGCAGGCAAGAGTTTAACTGTTGTGCCATTAGAACACCTTCCTTTTGCACTGGACCCAGCAATGGAGGGACTGATGCTATGTATCATGCCCAGACCCTCCTTGGGCCATTTTCTAAAGACATGTGAAGAAGCAGATTGGTTCCAGAGACCCCAGGGTCAATCACTCAAGCAGAGTGTTAGGCATGATACAGTATTTTACAAACGTGTCTTTCTGGATATCCTTCTCCATGAAAATTTTCTTGCACAAAGTTCCAATCAAGCACATGTGATAGACACTATGCATTTTGGGAGAATCACTGTGTCTAATATGTTGTTGCTGCTAAGTGCCGTCAAGTCGATTCCGACCTATAGCAACCCTGTATATGGTTTCTGAGGAGCAGCTGGTGAGCTTGAACTGCTGACCTAGCAGTTCAAATGGCTTTGCAGTCTGGCGCATTAACCCACAGCGCCACACCAGGACTAATATAGGGTATAAGAAGTCCTACAGTGAAAGCCTGTTGAACTTTGATAAACCACCGTTTCTCACTCAACTTGAGCACAGAACTTTCTCTCGGGAAACAGCTAACACCAGGGTTGCTCAACCTGAACAAATTGATATTTGGGACTGAATAATTCTTGAGGGTGTGGTGTTGTGGACTTTGTTGCACAATATAGGATGTCAAGTAGCAACTTTTATCTATAGCCACTCCATGGCCCCACTTCAAACCAAAAAGTCTCCATATACGTCAAATGCCACCTAACGGGCAAAATCACCTCTGTTGAGAATCATTGATTTAGCACATCTCAAGAGAAAACACACACTGTGGAGTGCCCTAGTTTCCTACCAAGACGTGTCCCACTCCCTGTCTGAAGAAGCATTCTTGGATGACGAGAGTACATGTTGAGCAGACCTCGAAACCCACCATTCAAGGAGATGGAATCTCACTGTGTAAAACCGAAAATCATACAAAACAGTGATTATAGGTTTTAAGAACAATGTATTTTAATTTAGTAATCACATATTTTCTGTAACTCTGGTCCAACGAGACAGTAATCTTGGCCATCAGAGTACTGACTGATTCTATGAACTGGCATTTCAGCTACAATGTGGACTCTATCCTTTCCACTATAATCCATGTTTTATACTGAAAGTTCCACTATTAATACTGAATGAAATGATCCCATTCGAATTTTCTTTTGCCAAAAACCATGAATTCTTTCACTTAAACAATACATAAATATGAGTTCCAGGGGTAGGCAGAAAATCCAAGAGAGACAGTATGAGCCTAAATCCCTGAAGACTTACAACTACTTTGTATCAGAGAGATTCGGTTATAGAAATAGTCAGATGACTTACTGACAAATTAAGAAAAGGTACTTAAGGTGAGAGTGCCCAGAAAAGGCTCTTCAAACTTCAGTCCTAGGATTGAGCAAGCATTCACATTCTCTTAAAATAGGGTTATAGCTCAAATCACTTATGTAGATGAGTAATGGCCCAGTAAATGAAAGCTTCCTTCTGATGTCAAACCCTTAAGTGATACTTTCAAATGAACCTTCACAAACCTGTGTGGTCCCATAGCAAGTGAGCTCCAAATCCAAACAGCAGAAGGCCATTTGCTAGAGACTCAGTGTTCACATCTGTCTTCAGACATGACTTGGATACTATTGTTGTTGTTGTTGTTGTTAGGTGCCATTGAGTCAATTCCAACCTATGGCAACCCTATATAGGGTTTCTGAGGAGTGGTTGGTGAGTTTGAACCGCTGACCTTGCACTTCAACCTGACCTTTCAGTCTAGCACATTAACCTGCAGTGCCACACAAGGACTCCTTGGATACTATGTTGCTGTTGTTATGTGCCATGGAGTTGGTTTTGACTCATAGCGACCCTGTACAGGGTTTCCAAGGCTGTAAAAATCTTTACGGGAGCAGAAAGCGTCATCTTTTTCCCACGGAACAGCTGGTAGTTTCGAACTGCTGACTGTGAGATTAGCAGCCCTATTTGTAACCACTACACTATTTAATATGAATGTGGGCCCTTCCTCCTGATATGATTCTTTCTGAAAACACATCCTCCCAATCCAGGCATGATTCTCCCATGCTCCAGTTTAACCTGAGAAACACCCTGGCCTGACTGGATTTTCTACCATCTTTTGGGCAAATAGCTCAGGGATCTGGGCAATGTGCAATCGCTGAGGTTTACAGGAAAGGCGTGTGTCTTGTGGCACTGCTCCCTCAATGCCCAGGATCCAGTAACACAGACTCTCATTTGAGTCCAGTGGGGAAACTGGACAGTGACATGGTATTTCTCAACAAAGAAAACATATTGGCCCTAGAAAACCGGTATGAAAAAGGCAGGCCAGATGTTTGCAATTTAGAGGAGAAAGTGCAGACACTGATAGAACCATGTCTGAACCAGTCCGCATTTCTCCTTCAGCTTGTGTATAACAAATTGATGTGTCTGAAGGTAGCAGCTGTTTAATGCTAATGCCAAATTAGACACAAGATGGATTTCCTGGATGTGAACAACAACTGGTATTTCCTACCAGGTAGTCAGATTAGCTACAACCTCATTTTGATGGCAAATGCACAAATTCTTCTATGTCAGGCTTGCTTGCTAACTGATAGGTTGGAGGTTGGAATTCACCCAGAGGTGCCTCAGGAAAAAGACCTGGCAATATACTTCTGAAAAAATCCGTCACTGAAATCCCTGAGGAGTACAATTCTATTCTGAAACCCATGGGGTCACCATGTACTACAGTCAACTTAATGGCAAGTGTTTTTCAAGACTATGGAAGTGGTGGTGTATGTTGAGTGCAAGCTATTGAGTTGGTTTTCAAATCACAGCAAGTCTGTGTAGGGTTTCTGAGGAGGGGCTGGTGGGTTTGAACCACCGACCTTGTGGCTCAAACTGATCTTGTGGTCCATTGCTTATCCTACAGCGCCACACCAGGACTCCAAGGCTATGGTGATAAGCCCCAAACAGGTGATTCTCAACAACAGGGAAGTATCTAAAGAGGTTCAAGCACTGCCATCAAAGCCCTCCAAGGTCTCCAACCTACTACAGTCAGACATCATCACCACAGCAGGGAGGTGAGGCTGCAAGTAGAGATCTCTGCTGTGGCATTATTACCTCCTTGTCCTCCTTTATAGATCGTGGGCACTTGTAAATGCTTCTACGGAAACCAGGCTCCACAAAACTCCAAGAGACTGAGGAGAGCCACAGCACAAATGTGGTTTCTGTTTGGACAGAAACGCCTGCTTTGTGTCTCAGCAAGAAGCGGCGGCATGTGTGTAAACAGCGGACCTCACACTTCACGTTCTTTCTGACATTTGCAAAGGTCTCAGTTCATCCTTTATAAACTTTATAAAAACCTTGATTTGATTCAGCTTTGTTTCCCAGAGGAAGAATGCTTTCATCAGCTGAAGTGTGTGAGACTGGGCAGAAGCCATCCAAACCCCTTAGACTCTGACAAGGTGTACACTTCTGCTCAGGACCCAGGGAGAATGGTATGTAGACACAGCCCTGTGGGCACATCATTTCACAGTCATCGTGACAGTCCTTTGTACAGAAACCCAAAGACACCGGTGAAAGGGCAGTGAATGTGGAAGGCACACTTTTATAGCTGTGTTCCGGGGAATGATGATTGTTGTTGTTAGTGGCCTGGAGTTGGTTCTAACTCACAGCAACCCTGCATATGGTTTCCAAAACCGGCTGGTGGGTTTGACCCACCAACTTTGTGGTTAGCAGTCCAGTGCTTACCCTGTAGCACCACACCAGGGCTTGGTGGTGATGATGGGTGGGCCCTAGTCCACCCCATCCTCACTCAGTGGTGGTGCATCTCAGCTCTGGGACAGCTTGGCAATGAAGTGTGATCCCAAGAGAAAACTGAATTAGAACTTTTTCTGTGTGATCACTTGAAAGGTTTGCATAGTTTCATAAAACTTGTACTCAATTAAATTGTATTTGTTTCAATGGTTTCTGTTTTTGCCAAACTTAATCCTGTGGGTATTATACTTAATTGTTTGAATGTCTTCAATTCTCATTCAAGTCTGTGAATAAACAAACACCCGCTACATCACTGTATTCTGAGTCTATGAAAGAGTCCAAATTGAAGTTCTAAAGACACAAATAAATAACAAAATCAACCCAACAGAGAAAAACCTCTACATACAGAAAAGAGAGTGTCATCAGCTTTTAAAACAGGAAAGCTGAGGATGCAGTTGCCACAGTTAAAGCAGGATCTCAAGGCTCGGTGAAACGCTCAGGGCTGGGTCTCTCTGTCTGTCCATCGCCTGACTCTGATGGGTTTTGTTTTCCCAGTTGGTTTTTGGCCAAACATCTAGACACATGGCTGCCTACATCAACAGTCTTGTGTGGCCCTAGCTTCGGCTGCCCAATGGCAAGAGTTTGGGTTGCCAGATAAAATACAGAACACCCAAATAACTTTGAATTTCAGATAAGCAACAAATAATATACTGAAAATGTATTCATTGTTTGTCTGAACTTCAAAGCTGATTGGGCACCCTGTTTATTTTGCCAAATCTGGCAATTCTACATAAGATGAATTTCAGCAATAGTTCTCTCAGAAAAGTTGCTAGAAATATTCTGATTAGTCCAGTTTAGATTAAGTGCCTGAGACTGGACTAGTGGGGTGGCCAGCGCATGGGGCCCATGACATAGCCAGGGCTGCATCATGTGTTCATTTCTGAACCGAGGCCACAATTTAAAGAACTGGGGAGAGACCCAACTAAACTTTACCAAATGGGTTTGCTAAGGACAAAGAGATTCTGTTGAGAAGAGAAAGGAAAGGGGATGCTGGCCAGACTAGACCCTTATTTGAGAGGCCTATGTTTTCATTAGTTGATGTTGTTACGTGCTGACTCACAGCCCCCAAGGATAGGGTTTCTGAGGAGCCACTCAGGAATTTGAACCACTGACTTTACTGTTAGCAGTCCATTGCTTATCCTCCAGGGCCACACCAGCACTCACTTGTGGTTGTTGTTAAGTGCTGTGAAGTCAGTTCTAATTCACAGCAACCCTGTATACGGCTTCCAAGGAGTGACTAGTGGGTCTGAACCACTGGCCTTGCAGTTAGCAGTCCAGTGCTGATACTACAGCACCATGGCAGGACTCCAAGTATTCAATGGTGCCATCTCCTGGTGTGGTGCTGTAGGATCAGCACTGGACTGCAAAGACAAGGTCAGCAGTTCAAACCAACCAGCTGCTCCTCAGAAATCCTAAACAGAGTCGTTATAAATTGGAACTGACTTAACAACAACAAATCTATATTCTAAGGGAAGCAATGCTAACATGGACCAGAGCAACACAATTGTTCACAAACACACACACACACACAAGCAGATAACACATACACACTGAGTAAATGCTGTACTGCAACATACAGTGTAGGGGACACATTTAAAAAGGGGGTAATAAACAAATGGTAGCTTTTCCAAGGGGAAACCTCGGTAGGCCTCTAAAATATTAGCTACAAGGAGTTTCTAGAAAATCAGTGGTCCTGGGGATGGTATGAGGGCTGGCAGTTGGAGTGAATCCAGACAGAATAAAAGACAACATTTTTAACCCAAAAAACCAAACCCACTGCCACTGTGACAATTCCTTACCTACTTATGTTTACTGGGTGCTTACTACATGGCAGTCATGCTCTGAGCACGCATATGTACTGTGCCTCCTTCAATCCTTAAACAAATGCCAGGACATGGATCCTGTGCTCTTCTGAGAAGGCTTCCAAAAATTCATGGAAAAATGAAAGAGAAAGGAATTTTCCATGAACTTTGTGAAGCCCCCTCATAAAACCCCGTTTTATACACAGAATACAGATTCAAAGAGTTCACCTCACTTGCTAAGATCTGACAGCTAACAAATTGCAGAGTTGAGATTTAAATCCAAGCATTCTTCTACAAAGTATCTACTTTATTTTTCCGCCCAAAACATGTTTTATTAAGAGTAGTTCAACTATCAACTCATAGCAAAACCTGTTTTATGAATTTCCATCACCACCTATTTCCCTCCCCACTGTGGTAATCAGATTGCAAGATGGAGCCCAATGATCTCTGTTTCCTTATATCCACAGCCTAGTGTAGGCCCCTCCCACCTATACCAAGGCTGGTATCCAAAACCCATAGGATACAGGAGAGAAGAGATGGTGATAAATGACACTGTGACTTCCATTTTGGTTGTTTTCTTGTTCTCTCTTGAAAAATTCACTCTGGAAGAAATCAACTGCTTTTTTGGAAAAAGCCCTACGAAGAGACCCAGGCAACGAGAAATTGAGGCTTCCAGCCAACAACTATCAAAGAAGTGAGCTCTTTTGCCAACAGTAGTAAGAATGAGCTTAGGCATGGGTCTTCTAGGCTAGTCAAGACTTTAGATGACTGCAGCCCTGGCCAACCTCCTGAAGGCAAATTCATGAGACTCCTTGCGTCAGAAGTAGCCAGCTGTGTCACTCCTGAATTCCTAACCCTCAGAAACTGCATTAAATAAGACATGTTTGTTGTTTCAAGCTGCTAAATTTGTGGATAATTTGTTACAAAACAAAAGATAACTATAACACTCCCCACCCAGATTATTTTGAAGCACATCCCAGATATCATATCACTCCATCTATAAACATTTCAATATGTAGCTCTAAAATAAAAAAAGACTTAGCAACTAAACCACAATACACATTTTACATTTGCCTGATTGTCAATCACAACCACTCAGTTTGAATCAAGATCCAAATAAGGCACACACATGAGGATTGGTTGATGGCTCTCTTACATCTCTTATTTTAGTTACACCTTTATTTCATCTGTAGTAGCTGCTGTTTTATGTGTGTTTCTTGTAATATGTTGTTAAAGAAATTGCCTTGTTCATCATGAAGAGAATTTCCTAGTCTGGATTTTTCTGATTTTATGCCTGTGATATGATTTAACACTTCCTTAAAAGCCCCCAGGAGTCCTGGTGTGGCGCTGTGGGTTAATGCGCCAGACTGCAAAGCCATTTGAACTGTAAGGTCGGTGGTTCAAGCTCACCAGCCACTCCTCGGAAACCCTATACAGGGTTGCTATTAGTCAGAAATGACTCAATGGCACTTAACAACAACAACAACATAAGCCCCCATGCCAGACCTACTGATATCAAGGCAATTCTGATTCATAGTGACACTGTATACGGTTTACAGGACTAGATGGTCTCATTTTTCTTCTGTTGAGAGTCAGGCAGTTTTGAACCTAACATTTATCTCACAGTGCCAAGCACTCTAGATGTAGAGGACTGGTAAGATTCAGGTTTTATCTGTCCGTATCTCTATTTATTTACCTAAGATTGGCCAAGTGGCAGCATCAATGGACTCAAGCGTGGCAAGAGTAGTGAGGTTGGCCCAGGATCGGGCAGTGTTTCATTCTGCTGTGCATAAGGTCACTATGAGTTGGTACCGACTCGATGGCACCTAACAACAACAACAACAATCAATTAATTCACATATGGCATTGCTTACTTCCCCCAGACAATGTCCACTGGTGTCCTTGTGATGTTGACAGCCAATGATGCCATTAGGGATTACAACATAGTAACACACTTTAGTTCTATCATCCTGTCTTCATTTAGTAAATGAAATATGTCTAGAAAGAACAACTTCCGCTCTTCTACTACTTAGTAACCTGAGGAACCATTTGTAGAGGGAATATTTAATAATAAATGTTTATTGCTCTACATTTGTCTACTGGTTTTCAAGATAAAGTTTGGTCCATAGGTGACCAATGAGCTCCCTTCCCCGACAACTCCTTTTACTGTATCATTCTGAATTAATATTTTTCTGGTTCTTCATTCTAGTATCACTATGGACTTTAAAATACATCTTTCAATTTATTGCTGGCTGTTTCAAATATATTATGTGATTCAATTAATTAGGTGTATCTGCTCAGTTTATCCCATCTTTGGCTCATGGAAACCTCTTTTCTTCAGTTCTACTCCCAAGCACTTTGACAGTAGTCCGGCGCTTCCTTGCTATCACCTACAGGATGTTCCAGGCTCATCTTGCTCACCCTTTGCCTCTGACCTTGAATCAGAATTTTCCAAGGAGCCTCAGAAATCCCACATTCTTAATCATTTACACTCTACAGCCTCTGTTTTCTCCTTAAGAATGCAGGGGAAGGAGAAAGCAGAAGAAAGTACAAGAAGAAGACAATAGAAGGGGTACAGAAAGAAAATTGCCATTTGAGAAGCTCATATAAAGAATGTAAAAAATGTGGTAAACTCTTATTCCAAAATCACGATGGGGAAAATGACAGGGGAACAAGACAAAGAAGTATTTGCTAGACGTAGATCAGGAATTTGCTCCAGAAACAAACAGGAAACATGGTAAGAGAATGAAGATTGGAATTGGAATTGGAAAAAGAATTTGAAAAAAAAAAAAACGAGGTAGGAGTTTCACCATTCACTGAAGGATGCTCTCCCTTTAAGTACTGTAGTAAGAATTAAAATTCTATCATCTCAGAACAAGAAAAGGTCTTTGAGGCCACCCATCTGTGCCAACCCCCTACCTGTACAGGGTGCAGTCTGACTGTGTCAATCCCACATCTTCCCTATCATGAATTCTACTCCCTTTCCCCCATGGTATACATCTTATCTCAATTCCTTAATCTTGTATGGGCTCATAGTCAGTCACTGAGCCACCAAATGTTCATTGAGAATTCCGTCAATGCCATACACTGTTCTTGATCCATTAAGCAAAAGCAGACTCTCCAAGTTCACACTCCAATAGAGGGACATAGATCTTAATCAAGAACCACAGATATTTGCACATGAGTAACATCTGTCATTCAGAAGCTTCTGTTCTTTTGGAGAATATACTAGAGACACTGAGGGAGGGCCAGAGATTGATTAGGGAAAGGCAGGAGGCTCAGGGGTGAGAGTTGTAAGTAAAGAAACTATGAGTCAAGGCACTGAGGCAGGACAGAATAGAGTACACACAGAGATGATTCACACAGGGTCACTGAGGCCAGTTCCCAGAGAGGCAAAGAGGACAGGCTGGACCAAGAATCTGGAGAGTCAGGAAGGAGCCAAACCAAACAGAGGTTACATTCAGGTTTGTATTCATTCAATTACTATAAGAGTGGATGTTTAAGGAACAAGAACTCATAAGACTCAGAACTACAATGGAATGACAGACTGTGAGCTCATAATATAGGACAGGACACCCTTCTTAAGGCACAAAGGTCAATAGTGGTTGGGCCACTGAGAGCACACAGGAATGTGGACGTGACAGGCTCCAGGACAATCACCATGCTACCAAGTAAAACTGAAGTCCCCGCCACAGGAAATGTAAGTACAGATTCTCAGACATGGTATAAAATCAACCAAGAACTTGATAGACAACATGCATGCTCTTATTCCAAGCAAATAAAGATTAAATCACTGGCAGGGAAATCAAATAACAGAAGAAACCTCTCCAATTAAAACTTTATTACAGACAAATAAAAGAAATATATATATATATGGCTGTGGTTGTGTGCCGTGGAGTAGATTCCAACTCATAGTGACCCTGTACAGGGTTTCTGAGTCTGTAAATCTTTATGGGAGCAGAACCCTCATCTTTCTCCCATGGAACAGCTGGTAGTTTTGAACTGCTGACCTTGCAGTTCACAGCCCGATTCGTAACCACTATGCTACCAGAGCTCCATATGTATATATCTATATCTATA
>NW_006408564.1:2236894-2243601 GCF_000296735.1 Chrysochloris asiatica | reverse complement strand
GTTCACAGCCTGATTCTTAACCACTATGCTACCAGAGCTCTCTCTCTATATGTATGTATACATATATGAGTCTCGGTGTGGTGCTGTGGGTTAATGTGGCAGACTGCAAGGCCGTTTGAACTGCAAGGTCGGTGGTGTGAGCTCATCAGCTGCTCCTCAGAAACCCTATACAGGGTTGCTATGGGTTGAGATCGACTTGACGGCACTTAACAATAACAACAATATATATACATATATGAGGAGGTTTCAAAAGTTTATGGAAAAAATGGAATGGAAGATCACAGAATGTTTCCATGAACTTTCTGAAGCCCTTTCATATATTTTCAATTCATTAATGTGGCACTGTAAGGCACTCTGGTAGCGCCTTACAGATGAGGCTTTGATATCCCATGATATCATCTGATGTGATCAGCCCTGATCTTCTGTAAATTTCCTCTGTGATATAAATCCTCACTTCTGTGATGTTAATGAGGTCAGATGTAATTTACAAGTTGTTTCTTGAGTTAATCTCTTTTGAGCTATGAAAGAAGAGAGAAGTGATCAGAGAGACAGGGACCTACTACCACCAGGAAAGAAGAGCCAGGAGCGGAGCCCATCCTTTGGACCTGGGGTCCCTGCTCTGTAAAATTCCTAAATCCAGAGGAAGACTGACACCAAAGTTCATGAAGATCCCCAAGGAACATTATATTAAATCTCATCATGGAGAATTATTAAATCTTAACTGCGGAACCAATAAGAATCCATGTCCAGCCAAGTTAACTACCACATCAATGCATCTCATGCTCAGTCACCACCCATCTGTCAATGGAGACTTCTATGTTGACATGCTGTTGAATAGGCTTCAGTGTTCAGACTAAAGTAGACAAGGAAGAAAGTCCTGGAGATTGACTTCTGACAATGACTCAGAGGAAGTCCTATGAAACTCAATGGTCTGATCTGCAAGTGATTATGGGGATGACACAGGAATGGGGAACATTTTGCTTCATTGTTCATGGGTCACCATGAGTTGGGTGCCAATTCAATGGCAGGTAACAACAACAACTTTACACCCTATGAGGCTATGAGAAAGAAAATCTTGTTATTGTTAAGTGCCATAATCTCTGACTCATAGCAACCCTGTCTAGTGTTTCCAAGAAACAGCTGGTGAGCTTGAACCAGCACCTTGCAGTTAAAAATGGCATTGCAGTACAGTGCATTAACTCGCAGTGCCACACCAGGACTCCATGAGGCAAAGGTGATGGTGGTAGTGGTTGTATGCCAAAAAGTCAGTTTTGACTCATAGTGACCCTGTATATGGTTTCCAAGACTGTAAATCTTTACAGGAGCAGAAAGCCTCATCTTTCTTCCACATGAAAGAAAGGTAGGCCAAGGGAAAAGAGGCTAGTCCTAGAACTAGCAACAGGTAGAGTGAGATGCTACCATGAATCTCAACTCCTTGGAAATAACAGAGAGTAATATGGATACTGAATGGCCTTCTTTGAATAACACCTTTTTAATATATTCTTTCTGAGAATGCATTACAGTATTGTTGTTGTTGTTGTTAAATGCCGTCCAGTCAGGTCCAACTCAGATCTACTCTGTATACAGTTTCTGAGGAGTAGCTGGTGAGTTTGATCCACTAACCCTGTGGTTCAAACCGAACTTGAAGCCCAGTGCTTCTTCTATGGTGGCGTTTTATTATGTGTGTCCGTGTGTGTGTGTGTGTGTGTGTGTTAAGTGCCATCAAGTTGGTTCCAACTCCTAGAGACCCTGTATAGGGTTTCTGAGGAGCAGCTGGTGGGTTTGAACTTCCAACCTTCTGATTTGTAGTCCAATTCTGATCCTCCAGCATCATATCAGGAGTGTGCCATAAGAGTAATTTAATATGATGCATAAGGAGAAAAAAATACCTTTTAAGAAGACAAAAATCCAACTGTATCTTTAACATTAAGATGGTTGATTGGTTATGTGCCATGGAGTAGATTCCAATTCATGGTGATCCTGAATAGGTTTCCAGGCTGTAATTCTTTATAGGAGCAGAAAACCTCATCTTTCTCCCACAGGATGGCTGGTAGTTTTGAACTGCTGACCTTGAGGTCAGAAGCCTGACTATTAGCCACTATGCTACCACAGCTACTTGACATTAAGATAGTTGAATTTATTTATTGAAAAGAAGAAATACCATGTGACTCCAATTGAGGATTCTGGCACCATTTCTGTCACTGCTGACTCATCTTTCTCTTTACCCTATTAAGATCTGAATTTAACTTTGAAGATAACTCCATGTATTAGATATACTTGCCCTGAGGCAGTAATTATTGCACAGGTTTGAAAAATTCCTTCCTTATACGTCTTTCTTCTGGTACCAACTTAGAGAAGATACTGGGGACCCACTCAGGCTTCATTATCCCTTAATTTCAAGTTTTGGGGAAATTTCTCATTTGATCACAAGAGCAGTCATTCCAAATGAACAAAATGGCCCATTTTGGTCATCATCTAGAAGAAAAATGACTTCACTTCTGAAAGATTTGAGTCTCAGTGGCATTCTGAAGAGCTTGAGGACAAAGATGAAGGGCCACCCAGCTAAGGAGATGCTGTCTGAGGAGGGGAAGTCATTTATGGGTCTGCATCTTTGGAACTGGCCCAAAGAATGGCATGCAGGGAATTCAGAGAGTGTCATTTGAAAGCTATTTAGCAAAGGTCTTTCAAATAATTCCCTGAAGCAGAAATCCAGTTTGAGAAATGGGAGACAATTAGAAATGGCATATGCCTTAAAAACCTAACTCAAGTCTATGATCCACAATCAACATTTTACTTGGATCCATAGAAACAGCAATCAAGAAACCAAACAACTTATTGCACTGGGCAAATCTCCCACATACAGGGAGCCCAATGCACATAGTGCAATTTCAATGTGCGTTTCAATCCAGCATGACTGTGTCAACATTTTGCCTAGTCCAAGGCGTGACCTTGGGGGAAAACACTCAAAGGTTATTGCTGAGGAGGTTTGGCTAGGCTATTGGATCAGAATTTGTTAGCTGTCATTAGGGGAATAATTGTAAATTGGCATAGATGTCGCAGAATTTATAAAAAATAAAAAGGATAGAGAGTTCCCAAATCCTTTATCCAGGTCCCCTCAATGAAAGTGTCTTTCGTTCATATCTATTATAGTACAATCATGAAACCCAGATATAGGCATAATATTATAAGCTAAAGATCTTATTTGGATGTCACTAGTTTTGCACACATTCATTTTTTTTTCAAGTGTGTGTGTAGTTTTATTAAACTTTACCACAAGAACTGATTCATGTAACCACAACCACAATAACAACACAGAACTGTTCCTTTCCCACAAAGATACTTCATTGCAGAATAGCTCCTTTCTCCCCGACTCTGAACTTCTGGCAAGTGCTCCATCCCTGAATTTTGCTATTTTGATCATTTGGATTTATAAATGGAATCATGCATTTATAAATCCATTATTCCATTTTGAGATTGGCTTTTCTGTTTTTCCATACAGCATAATGTCTTTGATACATCTATCTCTGTTATTGTAACCACGGTCTTTCCTTTGCATACTACTGTATGGATGTTAACAGTCTGTTTACACATTTGCCTGCTGAGGGACATATGGGTTATTTCCAGTCTTTAAAATTATAGTTATAACTACTATGAACATTTGTGTAGAGTTTGTGGGTCTGTGTGAGCATAAGTTTTCATTTCTCTAAGGTAAATACCTAGAAGTAGGTTTGCCAGGTAATACAGTAAGTATACATTTATGTTTATGAGAAATCACCAAACTGTGCTCTGGAGCGGCTGTTCCACTTTACAGTTCCCCTAGCCACACAGGCGTGAGTCAGTTGCTCTGTATCCTCAGAAACATTTGGCATTGTCAATTCTATTTTTTAAAAACTGTTTTTGAACCATTATAATAGATGTGTTGTGGTGTTCTGAAACTTTAAGACTATTTTAGGAGTATTGGTGGGAGCGAGCAGCAATAAACAAGGAGAGAAAGAGAAAAATGAAAATAAAAGCTGATACTAGGAACTCTTCTGCAGTAGGAGTGTGCAGGGCACATACCCAGGAATGGATGTTTTGCCCATGGATGCTTTCATTTGCATTCAACAAGAGCCAGGAAGAAACAGATCTATGGGGAAATGAATGCACCAACCACAGGTACAGAGAGTAAGACTTCCGCTGGTAACGGTTCAATTAGGGTACCCAGGGAATTCCCCAACATTGCTCATTCTCAGTGGCAATCATAAAATACTATTTGAGTGAACGCATTAACATTGTGATTTTATCCACTTACTGCTCCTGAGCACCAAGGACTATACATAGGAAGCATTTTTAATTTCACTACCAAGGTAAATTCGAATTTTTTGTTGCTGTTGTTAAGTGTCATTAAGTTGGTTCTGACTCATAGCAACAACAGAATATAAAGCATTGCCCGGTCCAGTACCAGCCACACAATTTTTTGTTATATTTGAACCCAGTGTTGTAGTCACTGTGTCAGTTTAGCTCATTGAAGCTCTCCCTCTTCTTCCCTGACTCTGTATTTTAATAGACATGATATCCTTCTCCAGGGATTGGTCCCTCCTGATAACATGTCCACAGTACATGAGATGAAGTCTTGCCATACTGGCTTCTAAGACAGATTTGTTTATTCTCCTAGCAGTCCATGGTACTTTCAATATTCTTTCCCAGGACTATGATTCAACTGAATCAGTACTTTTTGGTCTTTCTTATTCATCGTCTAACTTTCACATGCATTTGATATGACTGAAAATACTATGGATTGGACCAGGTGCACCTTGGTCTTCAAAGTGACAAGTGTGTTTTTAACATATTAAATAAAACACTTTGTTTTCAACATACTGGGCAAATCTGCTACAAACATTCCTTTTGCAGCAGATTTGCCCAATGGAGTAAGCTGTTTGGCTTCTTGACTGCTGCTTCTATGGATCCAAGTATAATGTTGATTGTGAATCCAAGTAAAATGAAAACCACAACTTCAATATTTTCTGTATTTATTATGATGTTGCTTTATGGTGTAGTTGTAAGAATTTTTGTTTCTTTATGTTGAAGTGCAATCCAAAATGAAGTTTGTAGTCTTTGCACATGATGTTGTTTTATGGTACAGTTGCAAGGATTTTTGTTTTTTTTTTTTTATGCTGGGGTATAATCCAAACTGAGGTCATAAACTTTGATCTTCATCAGTCTTTGATTTCAGCTAGCAAGGTTGTATTTTCCACATATCCCAGGTTGTTAATGAGTCTCCCTCCAATCCTGATGCTGCATTCTTATTTATATAGTCCACTTCCTTGGATTATTTGCTCAGCATACAGATTGGACTATATAATTAAGAATGCAGAATCAGGATTGGAGGGAGACTCATTAACAACCTGCGACATGCAGATGATACAACCTTACTAGTTGAAAGCAAAGACTTGTTCTTCTGTTCAAATGACTGCCTCTTGGTCTCTGCACAAGTTCTACAAGTTCTACAATTGAGTATTCTGGAATTCATCAAAATGTCATCCATAATTTGTGCTTATCCACATAGTCAAATGACTTTGCATAGTTAATAAAACAACGACTTCCAAGGTCCCAGAGAACATCAAGTCAGTGAATGATGCCAGCAAACCCAATGACGTGAATTTCTCTGAGAACTTGAAGATTATATAGCTTGAGCCATCCTGGTCATATTCTGAATGAAGGGGCTTCAGAAAGTTCATGAAAAAAGGAATGAAAAGATAATGGAATTCTTCCATGAACTTTCCAAATTCCTCTTGTATTCTTTAGTAGCAATCTTATAGCTGTTCACCTGTGAGAAGCCCACATCACACATGATATTCAGATGTCACACACTCTCTTATGCATGCGTTAAGACTTGTAGGATAAGCAGTTGATCACAAGGTCAGTTTGAACTGCAAGGTCAGTAGTTCAAACTCACCATTCATTCCTCAGAAACCCTATACAGGGTTGCTGTGGGTTGGAACTTACTCAACAGCACTTAACAACAACAAAGAGACATATAAACTAAGGATCTATAAACAAACCCCTCTTTCTCCCAGGAGTATGTTGTTGTTGTTGTTATGCACTGTGGAGTCAGTTCCAACTCATAGAGACCCTGTACAGGGTTTCCAAGGCTGTAAATCTTTACGGGCGCAGAAAGCCTCATCTTTCTCCTGCGGAACAGCTGGTAGTTTCGAACTGCTGACCTTACGGTTCACAGACAGATTCATAACCACTACGCTACTAGAGCTCCTTCCCAGGAGTATATATAAACAACAGCAACACTAGTAAAGAAAATGTCCTGAATACACTCATTTATATAAAAAGTTCATTTGCCAACATATCAACATTCTTTCATCGCAAGCAACAGAAACAAACTTGGTCTATCACATACCTTTTAGAATCATAGGGGAGAATCAGGTGCCAACAGCTCTTAACCTTCTAGAATCCTGGACAGAAAGTTTTATAGACCTCTTTTGTGAGAGAGGGCAAGGATTCTTTTTTTTTTTTAATTTTCTTTTTTGTGAATTATGTGATAGTTTATATGGGAGAACATCAGTTGTACATTCATCCTATCGTATATTGTTTCATTGCCATGGTTACAATCCCCTCCATGCATCCATCATCAACCAACCAAAGGGAATACCATACAAGCTTGCCCCCTGATCATCAGCAAACAGCCCCTTTCCCTCTCTGGGTCTAACGTCCCC
>NW_006408564.1:2214233-2214986 GCF_000296735.1 Chrysochloris asiatica | reverse complement strand
TTTTGTTTGTGTAGTTTTCAAAATGTTTGGTAGTTATGTAACTTTTGAATGTCCCTATTTCAAAAGAAGATTTTGCTAATTTAAGATTAACACAAATATTTTACAGTTGCTTTTCAAAATTCTTTCTATTTTGGTCAGCACCAATTCTCTATTGCTAAAAATTGATTTATAGTTTTCATTATTCAGATGTAAGAATTGAGGTGCACTAAAGTTTCCTTTAGCTTTTGTTATACAGAATTAAAAATCCACCTGTGAGAAAACTTCTTAGACGTTATCATGCATTTTAAGTCAATGAATTGCTGGGCCTGGGGGCTCAGGACCATAGTTTGAGGGACACCATGTTCCAGTGGTATAACACAGTCCACAAAGACAATGTTCTACAGCCTACTTTAGTGAGTAGCATCTGGATACTAAAAAGTTAATGAGCTAACATCGGAGGTGCAAATATTGGTCTTTTCATGTGCGAAAGAAAGATGAGTGATGAAACCTAAGGATGACTGGAATCAATTAATCCAATGAATTAATGGAACATGTAAAATCAGTCTCAGTGACTTTGAGACCAGAAGAAATAGATGGTGCTCTGAAAGAGACCCTTGACCACCCTTCAGGTCTAGAAAGGAACTCATCCTTGTGGCCCATTTCTCAGTCAGCCAGAGAACAATAATACTAGTAAAGCATGCTCAAAATCAAAAGGGCTACATTTACCTGAGTACAAACTTAAGAAAGGATGAGAAGGAGGATGTAATGGAAAAA
>NW_006408564.1:2199315-2207688 GCF_000296735.1 Chrysochloris asiatica | reverse complement strand
CAACATGGGTGACCCTGTTGGTATTTAAAATACCCATGGAATAGCTTCCAGAATCACAACAACTTACAAGTCACCACAGTATGACACATTGACAGATGTGTTTGTCATGGACTCCCTAATGGAGACCTTGAATGTTTTGAAGCTGTCATTAAGCATACATATGCTAATCCTTTTTGTGCTCTTCTCAAGCCCTGACACGCTCATCAAGTATTCTCATCAAAAACATAGTGGTACTACTAAGCCCCATCCAGAACCTTCTGAGGTGGGACACTCCCTCTAAAAAGGACAAGCAGACCAGCGTGGAACAGCTAGAGTGACAGAAGATACATCTGCAAAGAAAGATCATCAGGAAAAACCCCAAACAAAAATGGCAGTATGACTGACTATTAGAAGAATAAGCAGGAAGGCATCATGACAAGCAATAAAGTCCCTTCAGGACAACTCCCCCTCTAAGACTGAAACTCAAAGGGAACACATGAGCAGGTATGTAAGCTTGCTGAAGACTACATTGGTCTACTGCTAAGTAGAAGAGGTGGAAAGACAGCAGTGAATAAATGGGCTAAGTTCAACCACATTCCATAGACTCCTGTTGACCTGGATATGAGAGAGAGAAGAGGAAGGGCTGGTTGGTCCAAAGTGTGTTGAGACCTAGGGACAACTGAGCCCATGGACAAGGACATAGCCACAGAGGACTAGAGCTAAGAGTGAAGCATCCAGCTGATATGAAGGGAGAGGAGACGTATAAGAACATCCAAACTTGCAGACAGTACCCATTTGACCTAGCCTTGATGGCTTGATAATCAGAACTCAACTAGAGGAAGATGAAAAAACAATGCTTGATAAAGGAAACAAAGTTCAATTCCTACAATTTGATGAACTTGACCTATACTCATGGAGGTAGTAGCTCTAAATATCAAAAGAGAGTGACGGAGTCTTCACATCAAGTATTAATGTTATCCCTTCTGTAGACAAGGTAGAAAGGGACGGGCAACTTAGACTTTGGCTACATAAAATGAGGGGGTGATAAAGGTATGAAGTGAATGGCTTACAAGGCTTCAAGAAGGAGTTTAGTTTAAGAGTGTGTGGGGGTGATAGAGTCCCCACTGAATGATTTTCATCATGTCTAGATGGGTCTGGTTAAAGATATGGTGATAACATTCTTATGATTCAATAGTGAATAACTGTTATCATGAGTAATTGCAACTGTTACAATTGTAAAGGTAGAAGTTTTGTGTGTACTGGTAGCCAGGAGGCAGGCTTGAAGAATGTGCCCTTTTTTGTTTAAATGATTATATATTAATAAGTGTTTTTATGTTCACCCCCCCCAAACAAACAAACAACAAAAACAGAGGGGTGGTGGTGGTGGTGATATGCCATGGAATCAGTTCCAATTCATAGCAACCCTTTACAGGGTTTCCGACGCTGTAAATCTCTACGGAAGCAGAAAGCCTCATCTCTCTCCTGCAGACCAGCTGGTAGTTTTGAACTGCTGACCTTGAGGTTGGCAGCCCAATTTGTAACCACTATGCTACCACAGCCCCTTAAAACAGAGGGAATAGAAGCAAATATCGTTAAATGATGATTCACGGAGCAGATTGTAATCATTGCAATGAAGCGATGAGTGTAAAACCGATGTTTTCTCATGTAAACTATCACTCTATTTACAATAAAAACTTATTTAAAAAAAAAACAAAAAAAAAACAAATCATAGTGGCGCATGTTGTGTTTAGAGTCCTAGGTGTTTTTCCTTTTGCTGGAATTCTCTTCTCATCATCAACTTGTTTCTTCCACAGTGAGAACGTCATCTGCTAGGATCAAATACATACTCTTTTTCCCTATGGGTCTCACCTAGTGGCTGTCACCTTGTTCTAGGGCATAGGCTTTGGGGTGTACCACAGCTCTGCAGTCACACTATTCTCTAGAACAAGTCTGAGGCCCTTAGTGATGTACATCTTGGTCATGTGCATGAGGACCAGGGAAATGAAGAGGGACCCAGGGAGACTCATTGGCAGGGGGGCTGCCTCTCTGTGATGGGACTATTTGACATTCATGAGGACTACAAATGCTTTTGCTTCTAGCTTTTTTTTTTTTTTTTTTTGCTTCTAATATTTTTAATTCATGTGGTTTAATAGTTTAAAGCAACACTTTTATTGGGTTTTCTTTTTCGGTCTTTCCTTCCCTTTCTAATGTTCATAAAGCTGTATTTTGCACACAACTTTTCACTTCCTAACATAATTTTAACTTGGAATGAATTTGTTGCTACATGCATTAAGTCAGTTCCAATCATAGTGACCCCATATAAGGTTTCCAGGATATGATGGTGGGTTTGGACCACTGACCTTGCAATCAGTAGTCCAGTGATCATTCAAGAAACCCTTGTATGAATAGAACCTGGTCTTTTCTTACTTATCGTCTGTAATAATTCAGATTTTTTTTTAATAACTCTTTTTTTTACCATTTAATAATAATAAAAAGCATTCAATTATTTTCTCACAATTAAGTACTCTAGAAATTTGAATTCAGAGAGTGGCTCCAGAGGGATGTACTGCTTTCTCAGTTTTGTCTTCTAGTAGCCAGGGTTCCTGGGATTTCCTGACTTTTTACATACATCTGTTGTACATATCTGTCTTATTACAGTGAGGTCCCCCTGTGTATGTCTCTCTTGCTATTCTGCTCTTTTTATAACTCAGAAGTGATTAGATTTAGAACTTACATTACTCTAGTAAGACCTTATTAACATAACAAAGTTAAAATTTCTTTTCTAAACAAGATCATGTTTGCACCTACAGGGGCCAGGACTTTAGTACATATTTTCAAGGATATACAATTTAACCCCTAACAATTGTTGTTGTTGTTATATGCCGTGGAGTCGGTTCCAACTCAGCGACCATGTACAGGGTTTCCTAGGCTGTAAATCTTTATGGGAGCAGAAAGCCTCATCTTTCTCCCGTGGAACAGCTGGTAGTTTCGAATTGATGACGCTGAGGTTAGCAGCCCGATTCATAACCACTATGTTACTAGAGCTCCTTAACCCCTAACAGTAGTCATCTAAAATATTATAAAAGATTGTTTCAGAGTCTGTAAGGGCTATCAAAACAGTTAATTTTAAAGAAGTTACAATGCAACGCTTTAAAACAGCATTTATGCCTGACATATGACAATCTTCTAAATAAGAACAGAGTTACTATAAGTGATTCCTTTTGATAATATGACTACCATGTTGTGAATATTTCGTATGTTTCTTCTAACCAAAGTCTTTGTAATTTCCACCAAATAACTGGGCTGCTGAGATTAAGTGTTGCTGACTCGGTTCTAACTCATAGTAACCCTTTGTAGGGTTTCCGAGGCGTAAATCTTTGGGGGTGCAGAAAGCCTCATCTTTCTCCTGTGGAGTGGCTGTAGGATGGAAGCAATGACTTTCGTGGTTCATAGTCTAGTGCTTATTCTATGAAGGCACTGCTTTCCTAATGACTGGGCTCTTGTTAAGTGCTGTCGAGTTGGTTCCAACTCATAACTTCTCTGTATATGGTTTCTGAGGAGCGGATTGTGAGTTTGAATGGCTAATCTTGCAGTAAGCAATCCAGTTCTTGTCCTACAGTGCCACACCAGGATCCCAATGACTGAATTGTTGTTGTCAAGTGCTGTCAAGCTGATTCTGACTCACAGTGACCCTGTATAGGGTTTTCAAGGAGTGACTGGTGAGTTTGAACCACTAACCTTGTGGTTCAAACTGACCTTGTGGTCACAGTGCCATACCAGGACTGGGTAGTGGTTGGTGGTTATGTGCCGTGGAGTGGGTTCCGACTCATAGAGACTCTGTACAGGGTTTCCAAGGCTGTAAATCTTTATGGGAGCAGAAAGCCTCATCTTTCTCCCTCGGAACAGCTGGTAGTTTCAAACTGCTGACCTTAAGGTTCACAGCCCGATTCGTAACCACTTATGCAAATATGAGGAGCTAGTGTGTTGCTGTAGGATAAGCACTTGACTGCAAGGTTGGTTTGAACCACAAGGTTGGCAGTTCAACCTCACTAGCTGCTCCTTGAAAACCTTGTACAGGGTCGCACATAGTAACAACAACAGTGGCCCACCAAAGGGATTAGATAGTCTGTTAATACTGTAAGTAAGATACTAGGTATCCTTGGTGGGGGGGAGGACATGAATAAAAGGTGTATCGGACACTAAAGAGGAGAGTGGTTACTTTTGCCAGCTCACTAGGCTTAAAATGAGCCATCCCCCGGGTGAGTAACTGGCAGGGGGATAACAGATATCATGAAAGAAGAGTCAGGAATAAAGTGTGTCCTTTGAACCTAAGATCCTTGTGCTGAAATTCCTTGATCCTAGAGACAGAGACAAGATTGCAAGAAGCAGTGGCGGAGAAATGGTGGTGGCAGAGGCAGCAGAACCAGGAGACCAACAGGAGAGGTGGAGCATGAATACCAAGTACCTTCAGGCAAAGGATCACTGCAGAGTGGAGCACCTCAGGGACTTAATCAGCCGACCTAAAAGAGCTTTTTAACACTTGCCTAAATAGGGTAGCTGAGGGCTAGAGAGTAGCAAAGTAGCTGAGGGCTAGAAAGAGGCTTGTCTAAGAGAAGGCTGTCCTCATCACAGAACTATACCCAGAGCATCCCTGAACCTGAATTGTAACCTGTTATTTCCCTGAGAAGACCTATAACTGTGAGTATGGTTTGTGAGTTCTGTGTGACCAATGCAATTATCAAACCCAATAGATAGTCTCATGGAAGGGGCAGTAGGTTTCAGAATTGGTAAAAGACATGGAGGGTGGAGGCAGGTCTGACCTCCACCTCATAGGAATCAGCCTTGGGCAGCTGGTACTAATGCTGATTCGCTCTCCTGCCCTTAAGTTAAAGGTCACATACTACTCCACACTATCATTAAAACTACAGATATCTTACAAAGTTATTTTCCTTCTGTGTATTCATATTTTAAAATCATTTTATATAATTAGAAATGAGTGGGTTTTTAGAATTTGTTTGTTTGTTTTGTTTTTTAATCCTAAAAGCACCACAACAAAGACATGTCCTACTGCCATGGGCAAGCTCCCTCTCTCAACCACTTTCATGGCATGACATGTCCCTAGATGTGGATGTACTCAGATTTCAGAATCTCAACCTAGAAGTTATCTTTCAACCTCCTAGCAATCCCACCTTGGTCTACACAGTGGACTTTTTATTCAGTGGTTGCTGCATTCCCCAACTCTGGTCAGAATGATGACCTTAACCCTGGCTGGGTAGTATGGTAGAAGATAAGGTCCATGACTCCAAAGAAGCCAGAATGATGCTCAGGACACAGCCAGAGGAAGAGGAAATTTCATCAAGACTTGTCAGTTGCAAGCCCTAAAAGACCTTGACAGAAAGGAAGGTGCTGGACAGAGGGAAGGGAGAACCTTACAGTTAGGAGGAACTCATGAAAAACAGCATAACTGAAAACAAGTTGGAGAGAGTTGTTTGGGAAATGTGACAGGCCTTATTTAGGAAGAGGCCAGGATAGCACCTTTTCCTCTGAGGAGTCACAGCAGCTCTCTCTGCCAAAAGGCAGGGCCAGCGTTGTCTCAGCCCAGCTCCCTAATTGATTCTGCCTGCACTACAAATTCAACTAACTCGCCAAGTAAGGCAGACCTGATTGAAGCTCGCCCACATCTCCGGTTATTTCTTCTTTCCACACATTTGTTGATAGTGACACCGAACAGAGGGGGACCACCCACTAAAACCTTCAGTTTCAGACAATGAGAACAGCTAAACAACAACATGCCCTGCACTGTTTCAACAAGAGTTGGAAATCCTAGATTATGGAACTGCTGTGTTTTTCATGGGTCACAATCCCAGACCCACTCCTCTAGTGGCCAGATAAAAGTCACATATACGAAGTGCAACCAAATTTAACATTAATTAAAAATAAATAGAGCACTGTGAAACTCAGTTCACTTTCCTCAAAAAATCTATTTCATAATATACGGCACTTTTATTACAGAATGAAGATGATTTAAATACTCTTTTGAAGGCACCTCATATTATTATCAATTATTGTCAAATGTAAAAAACTTGAGTTCAAATCTAGAAGACAGGGATGGCAGTCATGTGACCTGCGCAGGCCTGCAGGGCCCTTGCTCTGAAGGGCCCATGCTTACTTTAATGCTCTGAGCTGTTGCCATCTTGAAATTCTTCATTGTTTTTGAACAAGGGACCATGCAGTTTCATCTTGAACTGGGCTGTGCAAATTATGCAGCCAGGACTTGCAGCTTGGGGGAGACATACAAACCAGAATCCACCACTGTACTGGAGAAAAGACTGCATTCCTAGGCCTTTTTGTCTCTACATAAACATCCACTAGTGTTTAGCGATGTTTGGTTCTATTTGCCAGTGTCCTGAAATGCTAAAATAAGAAAAGAGCATTTTCTCTCATATAGAAACTGAGCAGAGTACTTTACAACGATTAGTTTGATGTGCTAGTTATTAAAGTTAACTGGTGTCAAACATCAGGGAAAAATGAAGAGATTTAGAAGGCTGCTGATAACCATAAAACTATTTAATATTTTAACTGCAAAACTGAGTCAAACATTGAAATCAGGCTCCCGAGGTTTTAATTGGCAGCAGTAATGACAGACAGGAAGGAATATGCTCAGAAAGCTTCCACATTCAAACACGTCCAAGAAGTATTGTTAGATTTCATATCGGGTGACTGGAACATTAGATTTGGGAATGTGCTAAGTTCCAATGGTACCAAGCAGTAGCTTAGTGAACCACTTGCAACAGAACCACCTGGAAGCTTGTTAATAACATTCTAGTGTTCCAGACTGAGAGATCTTGATCCAGTAGGTCTGGGATATGCTCAAACATCTATACTTTGCTTGGTCAGGCAAATGTGTATTGTTAGTGGTTACCAGGGCAACTTGAAGAGGAAAAGGGTATCTTAAAGCTAGCTTAGGGAAGGAACACTATTAGAAGGGTGATAAAATCTGGAAACAGCCCATGATGATGGTCCAACAACATGATAAACTTAACTACAATATTTTTTCACAATTATAATGAAGTGTATATATAGTGCCAATTATGCAACGTCCGCTACACTGTGTGTTATTTTTGTAAACTTGCTATGCCATTGTTTTAATATGTTACTGATTTAACCTGACACTAAGAAGACACTGTTAACTGTGAAATAAGGTGGTGTAAGAAGTCCTGCTGTGGCGCGTAGGATAAGCACTGAACTGCTAACCTCAAGGTTCATGGTTCAAACCCACTAGCCACTCTTTAGAAATCCTATACAGGGTTGCTGAGTCAGAACCAATTCAAACACACGTAACAACAACAAAAACAACCACCACCTAATGGTTTTGCTTAAGAAGATCTGATGAGGGTTTTGCATTCCACTGTTGAGATAGTGGACTATAATTAGCAACTTAAATTAATAGAAACACATACAGTTCTAATTGCTTATTTCTGATTACTTGGGTACTAATAAACTTTTTTTTAAATGTTTTATTGTGAATTATGTGATAGTTTACATGGGAGAACATTAGTTTTACATTCATCCTATCGTATATTGATTGTTTCATTGCCATGGGTACAATCCCTTCCATGTATCATCAACCAACCAAAGGGTATACCCTGCAAGCCTGCACCCCCCACCCCCATCCTGGTTGTCAGTACACAGCCTCTCTCCCTCTCTGGGTCTAGAGTTTCCAGCCATTACATCTCTTCACGTCATTGTCTCTGCCTCCATCTCTGGTGTCACTGCTTCTCTGGGTAGGGTCCCGCTCTCTGCTCTTATCCCTTGATGGTCCCAGGGACCTCTGTTCCTAGACTGCAAAGTCAATCACTCTCCTCCTTTTGCTACAAAATGTCTACCTTTACATTTCCAACCCTCTCAAACAGTCCTGATAACAATTATTCACTATTATATCATAAGAGACCCATCCACATATCCTTTCATCAGCTCCACTTAGACAAATGGAATACTACCACTCAGTGGAGATTCTGTGTTCCCATGCTCTGTTCAAACAACTGCTTCTTGGTCCAGGTACAGATCCCTCAGAAGTACAATTAAGTGTTCTGGAATACTCATACTTCACAATGTTGTCAATAGCTTGTCATGGTCCACACAATCGAAAGACTTTGCGTAGTCAATAAAGCATAGGTAAACATCTTTCTGATATTCTATGCTTTCAGCCAAGATCCACCAGACATTAGCAAAGATATCTCTCGTTCCATGGCCTCTTCTGAATCTAGCTTGAACCTCTGGAAGTTCTCTATCATTGTATGATTGTAGCCATTTCTGTATTACCTTTAGCAAAACTTTACTCACTTGAGATATCAAAGAGATTGTCCGATGATTTCCACATTCTATTGGGTCACC
>NW_006408564.1:2195846-2199215 GCF_000296735.1 Chrysochloris asiatica | reverse complement strand
CTCACATTTGTCCCTATTTTTTCATGGATGGCATTCATAATTCTGGGATTCATATTTAGGTCTTTAAACCATGTTGTATTGGTTTTTGTATAAGGCATGATGTGAAGGTCTTGTTTCAATCATTTGCATATTGCTTTCCAGTTCTGCCAGCACCATCTGTTGAAGAGACTATCCCCTCCCCACACGATATATTTATGTGGTTTGTCAACAATCAGTTGGCTGTATATAGATGGGTAGATTATTTCTTAAACCCAACCACTTTTAGGATTCAAAGAGAGCAGACTAGGAATAAAAGAGAGGATGCACTGATGGGGTATAATAGATGCCATTCTACATGAAGATCACCAAAAAACAGAAGCAAAAAAGAGAGACAGGTCTTTCCCAAGAGTACAGAGAGAAGGCCTTACTCTAGTGCTGCTTCCTTAAATTCAGATCTCTAGCGTCCTTACTGTGAGAATATAAATTTGTTTCTCAAAACTGGCCATGTGTGATCTTTCTGTCAAAGAAGCACTACGAAATGAAGACATAGCCCCGACAAGATTGTAAACTAAGGGTTCTATTAGCAATAAAAAAGGAATGCATGCAGGGCATCCCAATAGCCATACATGACCAGAACACAAACTCTAAGTAACCATAGTCCTAGGAGCCATACACATATGCCCATAGCCCATAGACTATGCTCCCATTGTTAGGACTCTATATTCAACAGAACTTGATGATGCCGATACTAAAAAAGTAAAATCTCAACTAACTAAATGCTACCCTTAATTTTTTTTTTTTTTTCTCTCTCTTGAAAACCCATCATGGTCTGATGTCATCCTGCAAAGTCACAACTTCTTTGCCCTCTGAACAAATGCTCTTTTTCTGGGATTGCCCTTGTTTTCAAAATGGATCTTGGGATTTCTTTGTCAGTGTGACAACTTTCTGAAATTTATTTACCTGTGCATGCAATACCTTCTCTTTCTTGCAGATGTCTAAAAAATTCTTGCATTTTGGGCAGGATGGAAAGTGGGGAGGGGGAGAGTCTTGACTCATATTCATACATAAAGGGGAAATTGTGTAACTGATACATCACTATCTTAGATGTGATGACTTCTAGTGTACTCAGTTTTCGTGTGTGCAGATCTTTAACAAATAACAAATTCATTTTTCAAAATTACAAGTCAGTGACCTTTTCCCATAACATTGACAACTGTTCTCCATAAACCTTACTGAGGTTATAAAAAGTTCTGAATGGCTATTAACAAATGAATATAGTTGTCATAATTAATAGCACCACAGTTCACACATAAAACAGATTGAGATTTTTTTTTAACCATCTTATTAGTCAAGCACCCAGTTTTGTTTAGTAGGCTGTTATATTATGTATATGTTCCTCCAAAAAGAGACACTGAAGATCTAACCCCGATACCTGTGAATGTGACCTTTTTTAGAAATAAGATCTTTGAAGATGTTATGAGATATGTTAATGTGAGATTATATTGAATCCTACTTGACTCCTATTCTTAGAAAGTGGGAGAAGACTCACAGAGACAAAAGGACAGAGAAAAATAGCCCTGTGACAATGGAGGAAGATGCAGCTGCAAGCCATGCAACACCAAGAATTTCTAGGACTTCTGGCGTGGCACTGTAGGATAAGTACAGGACTGGTAACTGAAAGGTCAAATGGGAATGGGAAAAGTTCTTCCCCAGGGATTTGCAAAGAAGCTGACCTGAAGCCCCCATTTTTCTCTCGGTTCCAGCTCATCTTCAATGAGAAACAGCTCATCATCTTCACCATCATTAGTGACTCCCATATACTCATGTATTCTTCCTCTTGAACCTATCCTTTCCTGATACCTGTGTCACTATCACTGTCCTATACCTTCCTCCCCTCTCTCCATTCTTTCACCATTGGACACTGAGCACTCAGCTGTCCAGTAGACTTTCCTGAAAAGTTGGTATAGTGGTGGCTTTATTAGATATGCATATGAGAGCCTTTACCAATATCTTTCTGGATGCTTATTAGATTGCAAAGATGGAATGATAACTATTTTATCAGCAAGAAGTCAAAATGCATTTATAAATTCTTTGTGGCTTGAATCATGAGTAAACTTTTGCTGCTAGCAGTTAAAAAAAAGTCATTATCCATACAGACTACCTCATGCATATATTTTTTCCTTAAAAGATCAATTCAATTTTTTAAAATAAAATTTTAATTATATTGTTGTGACTATATACAACAAAGCATAAACCAGTTCAACAATTTCCATATGTACCAGTTAGTGGCACTAATCCCATTCTTAACTTGGGTAACCATTCTCTCCCACCTTTTCTGAAGTATTTCTCACTCCTTCACATAAATTCACTGCCTCCTAAGGTTCCTATCTAGTTTTTTGAGTTTCTGTGGCCAATTTGATACCATATAAATAGTTCTTAAAAGCACATAATATTCAAGATCGACATTTTCACTAGAAAGCTAAACGACTGTTTGATTCTAAAATAACTTCATGGATTATTATTTTTGGTTTAAGGTTTAAAAATTATCACAAGCAATAGTTTCAGAGGTTCATCCAACCTTTGTCGCGCCAGGAAGTTTGGAGTTCAAGAAAATTTGAGATTCTGTTCTGTATTTCCCCCCTTTTGATCAGATTCTTCTTTGGAGTTTTTCATCAAAATGTTCAGTGATAGTACCTGGGCACTATCTAGTTCTTCTGATCTAATGGTAAAGAGGCCAGTTGTTCATGGAGGCAATTAGAAATATACTCCATATATCCTTCCTCTATTCCTGACTCTCCTCCTTCCTCTGTGTTCTAGGCAAATGAATATCAATTACTGGACCTTAGATGTCTGCTTACAAGCCTTTAAGACCTCAGGTACTACACATGAAACTAGAAGGTAGAGCTGAAGCACTCAGCATTTTGTTAGGCCAAATACCTAGGATGTCTAATAAAATCATGAAACCAAATTGCATGATGTTTTTGGCTATACGTAGCAGCTTCAGCAGCTACATTTTTTTTGGTGTCATTGATGTTGTTATAAATACATCTAACATACAATTCTTCCTTAAACAGTCTACTCCTGACCGCACAGCCTATGATCTAGTACAGGTTATGAATTCCCTACTCTGTAGATTGCTGATTCTGAGTCCTAGTGCCTCAGCGTCATAGACTCCCTAATTTGTTGTTGTTAGGTGTCATCGAGTCAGCACCGACTCATAGCAACCCTATGCACAACAGAATGAAACACTGCCCGGTTCTGGTTCAACCTCACAATTATTGCCACGCTTAAGCCAACTGATGCTGCCACTTTGCCAATTCATCTCACTGAGGGTTCTTCCTTTTTTTCTCTGACCTTCCACCTTTGTTAAGTGCCGTCGAGTCGGTTCCG
>NW_006408564.1:2166934-2183807 GCF_000296735.1 Chrysochloris asiatica | reverse complement strand
TTGTTTTCACTGATAATGTGGAGCTTTTCCATCTTCTCTTTGCACAGATGTAGTCAACAACAACAACATACATTCTTGACACTGGCTTATACTTTTATTATACAATTCTGATCAAAAGTAACATTTTTAAACACATAGGCAGGAGATTAAGGAAAATAAGCAAAAGCAAAGAAAATGAAGAGAATGTCCTCCCTATAATATGTGAGGATGGGTGAATAAGGCTAAAATTTGCCTCTGGAAATGCCACAAGACAAGTATAGTAAATGCATGAGAGCTTTATGCCAGAATTACTTTAATTTCATCATTTCCACATGTTACATGTGTGGGTATGTTATATACATGGGTGAATTGTGGGAAAATACGGGAATGTCACTGAATTGTACAGGTGAAGAAAGGTGAAAAATCTTGCTATGTATGTATTTATCACAGTGGAGAAAAAAAAAGAATCTATACTTTTAAAAATGTTTGAATGTCCATGGCTTTGGTTAGCTGATCTAGAATCCCACAAATGTGGGCACTAGGCATTGGGTACAAAGATAAATATTTGATTACCAGTGAAGATGAATCACAAGTGAACACACAATGAGCAAGGAGATCAAGAGCAGGTGATGGGGATGTAACAACAGGGCTGGTTTCAGACATTACATCAGGCTGTACTTGGTGCACTGATCCTTCTACAACTCAATGCTTCCACACTGTCCATTAGGACACATCCATGAAGCAATAGTGTAGGAGGCTCTGTCAGAAGTGGTGAGAACAGAAGTCAAAAACAAGTACAGTGAGAGGGTCAATTAATAAGTCAGGCTTTTTGGTGCCTCACAGCAAACTGCATTTCTCTCTGCTATTCAGCAGTTTGCAGTGAGGAACAGCCTTGTGCTTCTGACATCTGTCCTGCAGTGGAATGATAATGAGAGATCAGCTCCAATCAAGGCACAGATTTGTGCCGGATGCTTCCCTGGAGGACCTTGCTAGCTGCTAAATGGTGTCAATCCAGCTGGATCCAGTAAGAATTTGTAGCAAATATACAAGATTGCTGCTAGACTCCAGGCAAATCTTCACAGATTATCTATAGAAGACCATCTTGTCTCTCTAAAGAAAGAGGCATTTCTCTTGAGACTAGGGTCCTCTCAGGTCTGGAGCTGAACTCACACCCTAGGCTCAATTTTCAGCCAAACAACAGACAGGTCTATAAGGAGAATAGTAACACTAGAGATGTTATGTGCTCCTTACAATAATCAACCACTTGAGATGAAAAGGGCCACATTTATCCAAAGTTCAGAGGGGTTAGGAAAGAAGGAGGACTGAAAATAGGGAGCACAGGGAGGAAATTGGTTAAGTGATGTTATGTTGAGGGGACTACAATCAATGAGATGAAACAAAATGAGTATAAATTATTGAATGGACAATTGATGACTTGCTGTGTAAACCTTTACACAATTCACAGTAAAAAGTTTTTAAAGAAAGAAAGATGCATTATGCAAGAAGAAATAGTATCTGCTCTGTGCAGTAGACCTGTTTAATTGAGAAAGAGCTACATGAAGCAAACAAGGAGTAAGGGAATCTCAGGCAGTTAAGGTGGGAGGGAACAATGCTGTAGGAAGGTCTTTCCATTCTTTTTCAGATCTTCTGCCCAAGTGTGCCATATTATCTCACCCTGCTGGGAGGTGACTCTGCATTTCATGCTGTTTCAGTCTGCAGAACAGGAAGGGTTAGATTACACAGAGCTCCTTTGGGAAATATTTTCAGCTCCATCCACCAATCTGAAATCAATGTCTCTACAAACCCTGGGACTATGGACAGCCTTTGCCAGCTGGGTCATGATGTAAGGGCCACTGGTGGGCAGAGTGTAGGCTCCGGATCTGGCATCCAATGATCCCCCCCCCTTCCCTTCCTGACAGCCAGTTCCCTCACCCCACTCCACCCCAAGGCCCTGCCCCAGTGATGGGAGGCTAGCTAGTGCTGGGATGACTGGCACCTACACCAGAACCTAAGGAACAAGTACAGAATGAAATCATGCAGCATTAAAAGCTTCAGTGATTTCTCATAGCTCATTTTGACCAAGGTTGGCAAAAGTAACGGATTTAATATGTGAGAAATAATTCCAGTTAGAAGGCGGCGTGCTGCAAGGCTGCTTTCCCACATTAATGGACTAATCTGCACATGAAAGCTTATTGTTTTGGCTGCCAAGGTTTTTTGTTGTTGTTTTGTCTCTCTCTTTTCCCCCACCATCCCCTTATTAACAAGTTATTTTATTTGCTTGAAGCAGCTGGATGGGAAAATACACTCATGTAAGTTCATGCACAGCTCATTATTAATCAAGTCCACAATATGCTCAGGTTGGATGCACACATGCTGATGTGTTACACAAGAGGTCACCTCCCAATTACAATGCCCATAGCAACATCTGACCTATCAGAAACACTGACCTATCAGACTGACCTCTCATGAAATTGCAGACATTTGACTCAGTTTTTATTTACAAAAATAGTAATTTAATATGGTTTCTGATAATAGTTTTGGGTTTGTCACCCTGGCTTCTTTTCCTCCAATATAAAATATAAGAACGAAGGACTTCATTTCGTCACCCACAGAGTCTGGAATGGCCAAGCGAAAGGGGAGATAAGATGACACTATGGAAAGTAAGGAGTCAGGACTGTATTCCCGTGATCTTGATCACATTCAGTGTTCTGCTGCTACTGCATGCCATCGGATTGGTCGGACTCACCGTGACCCTGGATAGGGTTTTGAAGGCTGTTAATTTTTACAGGAGCAGCAAGTTTCACCTTTCTCCCTCAGAGTGACTGTTGCCTTAAAACTACTGACCCTGCAGTTAGCAGTCCAATGTAACCAACCCACTATGCGACCGAGATTCCTTTGCAAGTTTCTAGTTAGTTACAAATCAAATCGCCAAGGGGGTTGCTCTTATAAGCAACTCAAGAAGATAGGCTTTTAGAATGCATGGCGTGACCTCTTGGCAAATGTAGCTTTTATTTATACCTTGCTAACAGAGAGTCCTGGTGTGGTGCTGTGGGATAATACACTGGACCACAAGGTAGATTTGAGCTCCAAGGTGAGCAGTTCAAACCCACCAGCTACTCCTCAGAAACCCTGCACATGATCACTATGAGTCAAAGCCAACTTGATGGCAATTAACAACAACAACAGTGGCACTTGCTATAAAAATAACATGGGTTTTCGTATAAAGAGGAACCAGAGTCTCATGACCATCCAAGAGTATGATTTTAACAAGTTTGTGGATAGCCTATAAACAGCCTAGAGTTTGGGTAATTTATTCGTATTTGACTCAGAGACTGTTAAGTTTACTGATGGTCAAGGATATAAGTGTAGCAAAGTGCTGACCTGTTTCTGTGCCATCTTCTAAGGTGAAAGTCCCATTATTATTAGCTATTTATTTCTGAAATTACAGACAATACACTCTAGCTTAGTGTTTTGGATCAGTTTCCATTAAGCATATTAGAATGTGTGTGTCTTAGAGGAAACATATGCATATGGGCTTGTCTGTCTGAGAAAGAAGTCCTCAAAAACCACTTGTCTTTAAAATGGAAGCTTATCCTGTTGTGGCATTGGAGGTTAATGCACTGGACTGCCACTCCGTGGAAACCCTATATAGGGTTGTTACGAGTCAGAATTGACTCAACAAAACTTGAAAACTAATAATCCTTTGTATACCTAGCTTTATTTTATATATTAATCATTTTTGATAGAAAAATCTTAAAGAAAGCATTGTTGTTGTAGAACCCTGGTGGAGCACTGACTAAATACTCTTGACTCCTAACCAAAAGTCAGCATTGGAACCCACCTGTCCACTCCACAGAAGAAATATGTGCAGTCTTATATCTGTAAAGATTATCATCTTGGGAATCCTCTAGGGCAGTTCAACCTGTCCTCTAAGGAAGTTCTGAGTCAGAATCAACTACATGGCAATGGGTTTGGTTTTGATTATTTGTTTTGTGTGCTGTTGAGTTGATTCTGACACAGAGAGAACCTATATGATACAGCAGAACTGTTCCCATGGAGTTTCCTACTCTGTAATCTTTATGGGAACAGCTCACTAGGTCTTTTCTCATACAGAGCAGCTGACATGTTGGAACAACCAATCTGTCAATTACTGACCATGTGTTTAACTATTCTGCCACAAGGCTCCTTCAAGAAAGCAGTTATAGTCATTAGTACCCATGGCTTTTGACTGGATTCTAACTCAGAGCAGAATGGTCCCATAGGGGTTTCAAGGCTATAAATCTTTACAAAAGCAGACTATCACATCTTTCCTTCAGAAAGTGGCTGGTGGGCTCAATGTCTCAACCTTTTGCTTAGCAGCCGAGCTCTTAACTAATGTGCTACCTGGGCTTCCTGTAGTCATTGTTACTTCAATTAATAATGGCTCACTCTTATTGAGATGCTGAGCACTGTGCAAAATGCCATAAGTTGCTATACCAGGCAATCTGTCCAGAGCACTAATGTGGCAGTATATGACAGTTACTATCAATTCTAATCCTACAGATGGGAAATGGCAGCTCACAGAGATGTGGTGAGTCACCTACTGCCAAGAGCTGGTCATCATGGTCAAGAAGCAAAACTACGATAACCTTGTTCTCAACCATTAGGCCTTTCTACCTCCTGCCCTCCAAAAAAGACAAGAATGATTGACTTTTAGATTCAACTCAAGAACTCCAAATTATCATGACTCTTTCTGGTAGTGTAGTGGTTATGAGTTGGGCTGCTAACCTCAAAGTCAGCAATTTGAAACTACCAGCAGTTCTGTGGGAAAAAGATGAGGCTTTCTGCTCCCAAAAAGATTTACATCCTCGGAAAACCCTATACAGGGTCACTATGAGTTAGAATAGGCTCCGCAGCATACCACCACCACCATCACCAATGGGTTACTGGTATATTGATGTAATTTATACTAAAATTCTATACGGCCAGGCTCTGAGTTGTCTTGGATATACCTTCTAAACAGGTTTTGGAATTTTCTAAAATATCAGTTTTCCAGTTCCCTTTTTGTTGTTATTTTGGTCTGTCAGTTTATCTGCTCCTGGTGTGGCACTGTAGGATAAGTACTTGACTACAAGGTCAGTTTGAACCTCAAAGTCAGCAGTTAAAACTCACCAACCATTCCTTGGAAACCCTATACAGGGTCATTATGTGTCAGAAACAACTCAATGGCACTAAACAACAACAACAATTTGTCCTGTTAGCCTCAAGACCTATGATTCTGTATTAAACTATAGCAGCATGAGAACCTTAATATTTCTTTATCCATAATTGGAAAATATCTGAGTACTTTAGATGTGGTTAGATAACTTAATAGCTACAGCAGTAAAAAAAAAAAACAAAACCACACAGTATAAATGTCCTCAGAGTGACTTTCCAGTTAGGTGAATGTAGATGAGAGATCAACAGATGAACACATAATTAAAAAGAAAGAACAAACTGTCACAAGGGCCCACAAGAATTAGAACAGGGTGATATGGAGGCGAAAGTCAGGGAAGGTCATCTTCAGGCTGAGGCCTGAAGGAAAAGAAGCAGGATTTCTCCTTCCTCCAGGAATAAGAGCTGATGGAGAGACCTAAAGGAGGTGGGCATGCATTTGGGAAGGAGTATGGGATGGTCAAGAAGCTGACAGGAGGCCCTGAATACCTAAGTAGAAGAAGATACCCCAGAACTCTTCATACTGCCTATTAAGGAGGTTATCTTTTTATTCTAGGTGGCACGGGAAACCATGAGAAGGTCCCTTACTCCCTTTATTCACTAATATTTATGCACAGCCTGGTCCTATGCTGGGTACCACAGAGACAGTGGTGAACATGACGTGAGTGATCCATGACACCCTGACAAATAGGGAAGAAAACAGAGAGAAACAAGTCATCACATGAGCCTCCTGGGAAAACCAATGATGGCACACAGCCCACACTTAGGTGTGCAGGAAAGATTTTCTAGACAAGAGGGTAAGTAGTAGCTAATTGGGCAAAGGAGCTGTGAAAGAAAAAGAAGGAGAGAGTGTGTTCTAGACAGGGGAAGAGTATGTGGAAAGGCCTGGCTTAAAAAGGGTGACTTCAAGAAATAGAGAAATTTCAGTATGACTAGATTGAGACGGAATGAGGTTAAATGGGAGGTAAATGAGTAGGGATGAGGATAAATGTTGGAGTAGCGAGAGATAAAATGAAATCAGGTGGCTTAGTAAGCTGGTTGGTGATTTGGGCATGTGGATAAATGGCAGCATCACTTCTTGGGATGAGAAACTCTGAAAGAGAAAGATGTCTCAGGATAGTTCTTCTTGCCCCTCCCTCTCCACCCAATTTCTTTGCTGTTGGTTAATAACCAAAATGGTTAAAACTGTGACCCAAATTAGAGAAAAGAGGTCCTGAGTGGGAGTTTAAAAGGCCTCCGATAGCTTTGCTAACCTCCTTTGTAGCCCAAAGAGTGAATGGATCTGTGAGCTAAGAAAAGTGAAGTGTGACTATTTTAAGGTATGTAAGTGTCGCTAAGTGAACATTTTAAGGTATGTAAGTATCACTAAGTAAAAATCGGGCTGCTAACCCCAAGATCGGCAGTTCGAAACTACCAGCTGTTCTGCGGGAGAATTCTGTTCCCATAAAGATTTACAGCCTCGGAAACTCTGTGTAGGGTCACTATGAGTTGGAACTGAGTTCATGGTACTTAACAACAACAAAAGTGTCGTTAGTCCCTAAGGAGTACTGTTGTGGGGCTGCAAGATAATGCACTGGACCTCAAGGACAGTGGTTCAAACTCACCAGCCTCTCCTCGGAAACCCTATACAGAATCGCTATGAGTTGGAACCAACTCAACGGCACTTTACAACAACAACAACAACAACAAAGTGTTGCTAAGAATTGTAACCACCTCCATTATACTTAAAAAAACACACCACCAAAAAGCATATCTGGGAATGTAACTATTTCCTGCTATCTCAGAGCTTGATTAACTTCATCAGTGCTCATCATTGATGAGTTCTTTGGAGCTTCAGACATCAAAATACCACATCAGGAAGAAGTTTTGGAAAGAAGATAGTCTGTATGTTTGATGAAAAGCTCATGTGAAGTATGGACAAGACACAGATGCACTGGAGAATTAAGAATCTGGCAAAAGACAAATCAAGGCATGGTCACTAAAAGTATGTGGACCAGAAAACAAGATTTACCAAGGATGCCTCCAGAGTGTCTTCTGGGTGGAAAAAAACCGTGGGCATAGAAACACCTGGTTAATATCAAGCAACAATAGGACAGCTTTGTACTTGTATAGTCTTCCCCAGACAAGTGGTGGAGCCAAGAAGGCACATACATCCACTGACAGAGCTTCAGCAGACTAGTTCATGGGCAATTATACAAATACAAGCCCAAGATACTAAACTCAATGGCTCCCAACACAATGAAGAAACTCTTGGATCATCCTTCACTTTACATTCCAATCAAATGGTTGTACACTTTCACTAAGATGGACACCAGATTCTGAGGATACCGTGTCACATACATACTTACGTCTTATCATATTCAACTGTAAACTTTTAAAACATTAACCAAATTTAAGGTACTCCACAGTACAAGACTTTAGAAGGCTGAAATGTCATTGAACCAAGTCAGAAAGGTAACTACCTGCTCAGGTAGTAAGGGTAATAGAAAGATAGTATTTGGAGTTAAGAAGAGGTTATTAATGGCATGGCTCTACACTTACTGGCTATATGTTCCTGGACAGATTGCTTAATCTTTTCCAGCACCTACATCTATCCATTCATCTATACATTCAGCTGATCATATAAATCTATGCCCAGAACTTGACATGTATAGGGTTTCCAAGGAGCAGCTAGTGAGTTTGAACTGCTGATCTTGTAGTTCAAACTGACCTTGTGGTCCAGTGCATTATCCTGCAGTGCCTCAAAGCTGCTAACTTTGTATGGTCCACTAATGTCATAAATTTCAGCTGAAGAAAGGTTCCCCATCCCTGATCTAGGCCACGGGTTAGCAAAATACAACTTGCAGGTCATATCCAGGACCACTTAATTTTTGTAGAAGGGCTAAGCCCTTTTGTTTACATATTGCCTATGGCTGTTTTCATACTATAGAAGCCAAGTAGAATAGTTATAGAAGAGAGTATGTGGCCCACAAAGCCTAAAATATTTACTCTCTAACATGTGACAAAAAAAGTTAGCAGTTCCTTAATCTAGAATCATAGAAGTAATTCACTATATTGAGTTAACACTCTATACAAAAGTAGATAATAACAATTTAAAAAAATATAATAGTAATGGCTTTAACCCAAATTATGTATTAGCTAATCTACATAGCTATTCAGTAGTAGTTGGGTTGTTTCTAAACAAGCTAATTTTATCAAATGATAAAACAAAGAAGAACATGTTTGATCACAGTTTCTGGAATATATCTGCCATAAAAACAAACCCTAAACATCACCATTTGATAACAACCTTTAACTACAAATCAACTACACAAAGAATTAGGACACATTTTGTATTATGCATCATGTAAATAACCATAAAACCTTCTTTATCATTTAAATCAGTACGCTGAAATGTATTTGAAATATGGCTGGTTTTCTTTGCATTGTTAAGTAGAAATCAACCTATTTGCAAAGGAACAAACCAATCTGGAAATTATCACAAAGGACTCGGAATCATAGAAAAAAATAAGGAGTTTAGCATTTATGTTGCCGTTAAGTGCCATCCAGTCGGTTCTGATTCATAGTGACCCCCTCTATAGGGAATCAAGGGAGCAGCTGGTGGGTTTGAACTGCTGACTTTGAGATTAGCAATCCATTGCTTATCCTACAGTACCACACCAGGACTCTACTTAATATTTATAGAACTATACAGTTTTTTAAATGCTCATATCAAGTTCAAGGATAGCAAACTATCATTTAAAAATGTTGTTTCTGATTGCAAAAGTATTTGAGCTCAGTATAAAGACATTCAAACAGTACAGAAATATATCAAGTATACCTCCGAAATCTCTCACCTTCAAGATGATTATGTTAATGGTTTGGTATATATTCTAAAGGATGTTTCTTTCCCCTTTCTTATCCATCTATCTTCCCTTCCTCCTTTTCTCCTACTCTCCCTCCCTTCTTCTTTTCCTTTCAGCTAATAAAAACCCTGAACTATATTATTCTACATTTCACTATTCAAGAAAACAAATAAATACATATATCCATGGTATTCTTTGGAGGCATTATAAAATGGATCAATCACATTCTTGTTTAGTGTTATACTATGTTAAATATAGAAGAATTTATTTACCATAAGATTGTTCTGTTGTGGTACTATAGGATCAACACTGGACTGTAAACTAAAAGGTCAGCAGTTCAACTCCTCAGAAACCCTATACAAGGTTGCTATAAGTTGAAATTGACTCAACAGCATTTAATAACAAGAAGTTTCCAATGTTTTTCTATGGGAGTAAGTATTCATGACATTGAAAAAGTAATACAATTCTTACTAGCTTTGATTAGCTTTGACCTGAATAATGATTAGTGTTTGCTCTCTGAAAACACTGTCTACACCTTGGCACTTGGGAACACACCACTTAGCAAAATGATAAATGGCTACTTTCACTTCTGCTTACAGGTGTTAAGATGCCCTTGACCCCATGCCTATCCTGGAATCACTGTAAACTACTTTGGATGATCATAGACCATGGGAGGTGGGAAGTTTCAGAATCACAGGGCTCTTTTTTTGACTAAGGCTCAGACTAGAAGAACTAGTACTTGGGGAAATCTAGCAAATCTGATGTATATTTGTGTCTCTTCTTCCCATGGGAGGAGATCAAAACTGCCAAGAAAAATGAGACTTACATGGGTTTCTAAGATTGGTTGATTTTACAATGAATATTTCAAGTGAATCTTAAACAGAGCCATGAAATTCAGTGGATTTCAGAACATCTTCATTATAAAACCAGAGAAAAACCGTATCACTCTCCTTCCTTCTTTTCCCCCTCTGCTTCCCACAAAGAGACCACAAGAGGTTCGTTTTAAGGTCTGCTCAATGGTTCAGAAGGTCTGAAGTAGATTAGGATGAGAGTTTACTCATCTGAATTCTATATTTGAACTTCAGGCTCACCCAATTTGTCATGGTCTCTTTTGCTTAAAAAAAAAAAAAAAAAGTAAGTTGATTGGTACATAAATCAGCAAAGCAAAATTCTCTCCAGACAGTAAACAATCCTTTAAAAAGACAAAAACAAAAACATAATAGAACCTCAAGATCACTTGTTTAGGGAGGATGTGTCATGCACTGTTTCAAGCAAATCACAGGAAATATATGAAATGGGACAACTCAGTTTGACCAAGACCAACATTTTCACCCTAAACATTTTTTCGTTGTTAAAACTTACTGAAATTCTTTCAGTCCCCACCTCAAAAACTGAAAACATAACAAATTTTATTTGAAAACATGCTTTAATGAAATATATTAATTAAATTTCATCTGTTCCGTTAAATCCACTTCATAATCACTTGAGTATAATGAAACCACACTAGGCTGACAATGAACTAAAGATATTCACCACTGGACTGTAAACTAAATTCAACACTCCCAGGAGTCGTCTTCTGGAAACTCATTCATGCCTTTGCATTAACTGGAAGTAACATACATTGGTCACCAGAGAAAAAGTCATGAGATGAAAATGTGTGGGTAGAAAATAATCTTAAATATCTGGCTGTCATAAGAACTTGTCAGGCAGGATACATAGACCTATTTTGATTGAAGAATGAAACTCCCCAAAAGGTTTTGTATATTGTAGTCAGAATGACTTAACTCAGAAGACAGTAGAGTAGAACTGACAACCACACTGTCGGTTCTATATAGGCTTAGATGGAAGGACATAATCTCCGGTCCTCATTACATGAAGAACATGAGATAATGGACTTAATGCTACAAATCAACAGATTGAGGGTAAATGAGAGAGACTACTAAAGATTGCCAGTCAGGGAATCAGATCATTTCACTCTGAATCAAATGCAGATTGTCCTGATTATATTAAAGCATAATGAGTTTCATACCTTTGTTTTCGATCGTTTGTTGACATGCTATTAAAATGGGAGGAGGGGGGATTTTCCAACTAGAGTCCTCTCCCAGGTGGTGTATTCATCCAACTCTCTATCCATTCATTAGTTTATACAATCATCTATCTATCAATCCATTCATACTAACATTGACTCCTGGTATGGCACTGTAGATCGGCACTGGACTGTGAATCAGAAGGTCAGCAGCTCAAATCCATCTGCTGCTCCTTGGAAACCCTATAAAGGGTCATTGTGAGTCAGAACTGACTCCATTGCACTAAACAACAACAACAACTTCATATAAAGCACTGGCCTGGTTGTTCAGCATTTTTTCCTTCTAAAAAGACCAAACTGTAGCCACAAGTACAGACCACTAATCCAGCCTCAGAATGTAATTATGAATCCAGAATGGACACCTGACTCTAGCAGAACCATTTAGAGTAAAGAAAACAAGGTAGGGGAAACAAGTAAAGAACAAAGGTAGAGATCCTGACATCACGGTATGAGGTTTCAGATAGTCTTCCCATTCAAAATACAGCAGGTAGGTGATCTGATGCAAACTTTCATTCTGCTTTTTATGTATTTGCTAGCCTTTGTCACATGACACTCACTGAGCTCTGAACATACATGCACTAGCACCAACTTGATAAAAAAAAAACAAAAAAAAACTAAGGTTAAAATTAGCAAATAGATTTCACATTTGTTTTAAATTATCAATATATACCCCCATAGGCCTGTCCGTTTTTCACACTGTGGTGGCTTTGTGTTACTGTAATACTGGAAGCTATACCACTCATATTTCACATACCAGCAGAGTCACATGTTGGACAGATTTCAGTGGGGCTTCCAGAGTAAGACAGACTAGGAAGAAGGAACAAGAATACCATTCCTGAAAAAGTACCTACTGAAAACTTTACAAACAGCAGCAGAACATTGACTGATACAGTGCTGGAAGATAAGCCCCTGAAGTTGAAATGCACTCAAAACACAACTGGGTAAGAGCTGCTAATTCAAAGTAGAATTGATATTAATGGTGTAGATGGTTGACTCAAAGTGAGGAAAAAGAGCAGCAAGGATTCCATGAATAATCAGTATGCACAATGTACAAGGTATGAATCTAGAAAAATCAGAAGCCATCAAAAGTTAAAAAATATCTCTATCTTAAGCATTAGTGAGATAAAATGGACTGCTACTGGCCATTTACTATGCTGGGAATGACAAATTCAAGAGGGATGGTGTCTCATTCATTGTCAAAATGAACATTTCAAAATCTATCTTGAAGTACAATGCTGTCTGTGATAAGATAATATCCATATGTCTACATGGATGACCAGTTAATTCAACTGTTATTCATGTTTACACACCAAATACTAAAGCTAAAGATGAATAAATTGAAGAATTGTATCAATTTCTTCAGTCTGAAATTGATCAAACATGCAATCAAGATGCATTGAAAATTACCGATGATTATGTGAAGACTAAAAACAAAGTGGAAAGACCAACAGTTGGAAAATATGTTCTTGATGATAGAAAGGTGATGGAAATTACACGATAGAATTTTGCCAGACCAACAACTTATTCATTACAAATATCCTTTTCAGCAACATAAAAGGCAACTACACAGTGGACATCGCCAGATGGAATGCACAAGAAACAAAGTAACTACATCTGTGGAAAGAGAGCATGGAGAAGTTCAATATCATCAGCCAAAACAAAGCAGGGGCCAACTGGAAAATAAACATCAATTGCTCATATGCAAGTTCAGGATGATGCTGAAGAAAATTAAAGCAAGCCCCCAAGAACCAAAATATGACCTGGAACATACCCCATTTGGATTTAGAGATCATCTTAGAAATAGATTTGGCCTTTGAACACTAATGACAGAAGACCAGAGGAGTTGTGGGATGACATTAAGAATGTCTTATATAAAGAAAGCAAGAGGTTATTTAAAAGACAGGAAAGAATGAAAAGACTAACATGGATGGCAGAAGAGAGTATGAAACGTATTCTTGAATGCATAGAAGCTAAAGTGACTGGAAGAACGGAAGAAGTAAAAAAGCTGAACATAAAATTTCAAAGGGAAGTTCAACAAGGCAAAGTGAAGTATTTTAATGAAATGTGCAAAAACCTGGAGTTAGAAAACCAAAGGGGAAGAACATGCTCAGAATTTCTCAAGCTGAAATAACCGAAGGAAAAAAAAAAAAATAAGCCTCAACTTGTACTATGGGCAAAATACTGAATGATTCAGGAAGCATCCAAAGAAGACAGAAGGAATACATGGAGTCACGATACCAAAAAGCAGCGGTCAATGTTCAGCCATTTCAAGAGCAAGAACTAATGGCACTGAAGGAAGAAGTCCAAGATGCATGGAATACGCTGGCAAAAAGCAAGGTTCAAGCAATTGACAGGATACCAACTGAAATGTTTTAACAGATGTAGTACTTGGAGACACTCACTTATCAATGCCAAGAAATTTGGAAGACAGCTCCCTTGTCAACTGACTGAAAGAGACTCATAATTGTGCCCATTCCAAAGAAAGGTGATCCAATGGAATGCGGAAATCATTGAACAGCATCATCAATTTTTGCTGAAGATAATTAAAAAGCATTTGCAACAGTCCATAAACAGGGATGTTCCATAAATTCAAGTTGGATTCAGAAAAGGATGTAGTATGAGGGACACTATTGCTGACATCAGATGATACCAGAAAATATTTACTTGCGTTTTATTCACTGTATTGATCATAACCAATTTTGCAAAACATTGAGAAGAACGGGAATTTCAGACACTCCATTGTGTCCATGCATAAGTTATACTTACAACAAGAGACAATAATTTGAGCGGAAAAAAGTCATATTGGTTTAAAATCAGGAAAGGTGTGTGTCAGGGTTGTATTCTTTTACCATACTTATTCAATCTCTATGCTGAACAAATAATTTAAGAAGATGGACTATGGGAAGACGAATGCAGCATCAGGATTGGAAGAAGGTTCCTTAGCAACCTGTAATATGTACATGATATAATCTTGCTTGCTAAAAGTCCAGAGGACTTAAAACACGTACTGATGAAGATCTAAGACTACAGCCTGTGGTATGGATTATACCTAATGCAAAGAAAAGAGAAATCTTCACAACTGGGTCAATAAACAATATCATAATAAATGGAAACAAAGTTGAAGTTGTCAAGGACTTCATATTACTTGAATCTACAATCAACATTAATTGAAGCAACAGTTAAGAAACTAAATGACGCATTGGAAAAACCACAAGGAAAAAAAAAAAAAAGCCAAAAGTGTTAAAGAGCAAAGATGTCACCGTAAGGAAGAAGGTACACCTGACTCAAGGAATGGTATTTTCAATTATCTTGTATTTATGCAAAAGCTGGACAGTTAGTAAAGAAGACTTGACAACACTTGATGCACTAGAATTATGGTGTTGACAGAGAATACTGAATATATCAAGACCAGAAAAATAAACAAATCTGTACAACCAGAATGTCCATTGGAAGTGAGGATAGCAAGACTTTGTCTCACAAAATCTGGACATGTTAGCAGAAGGAACCAGTCTCTGGAGAGGGATAATATGCTTGATAAAGGAGATAGATGGTCAGTGAAAAGGAAGAAGACCTTCAATGAAATGAATTTGTATAGTGGCTCCAAAAAGAGGCTTAAATGTAAAAATGGTGAGGAAGGTGCAGGACCAGGCAATATTCTGTTCTCATGTACACAGGGTAGCTATGATTAGTCACAACTGACTTGACTGTACCCCACAACAACACAAAACAGACCAATGAAAAATAATAAACGCTTGGTTTCTGACTACTGTCTCCAAATAAAAAGATCCATAGGATAAGAACATTAAACAAAATCTGCCATTAGAAACTGAGCTATAATCAGCACTTTTTCTTTGTGAACTAAAGCAACTCAAAAATATACTGTATTTTACTCCGTATTAATTTAATAAGCTCCTTTTAAATTGTCCCTCATAGACTGGTGTGGAGTCCTGGTGTGGCACTGTGGGTTAATGCACTGGGCTACAAAATAAGTTTGAAAAACAGGGTCAGTAGTTCAAGCTCACCAGCGGCTCTATGGAAGCCCTATACAGGGCTGCTATAGGTCGGAATTGACTCAATGGCACTTAACAACAACAACACAGACTTTGGATTATTTTTAATTATTTTGAAATGACAAAGATCTATATGGAGTTGTAGGAAATAATACAAGACATGCTTCATCCAATATTCTTCTGCTACAAAACTACACTTGACCCTGGAACAACAGAGGCTTGAATTGAACAGGCTCACTAACGTGCTAACTGCTATGTGGAAATGATTAGCATCATAACACATTTCAAGCAAATATTCATAACACTTGACCTCACCACAATAGCACTGTTGTTAAGTGCCATGGAGTGTATTCTGACTCATAGCAACCCTGTGTCAGGTTTCCAAGAAACAACTGGTAGGTTTGCAGTTCAAACCAACCTTGTAATCCAGTGCTTATCCTACAGGGCCACGCCAGGACTTCATAATAAATAGCATTACGGGGGGGGGGGGGGCAAAAAATCCATGTATAAATAAGCCCACATTGTTGTGTAGGTCAAAGGTTAACATTACAACCAAGATATTGACAGTGCTTTAGTCCAATGATACAGTCCATCACCAATAGGATCTCTCATGTAGTCTTTGTACATCTACACTAAGATTCTCCTACCTCACTCTCACCACATCCCTGACCCACAGCAAGCACTAATCAGTTTTCCATGTTTGTCATTTCAAGAAATGCTGTATGAATGGAGCCAATGATGTGTGTTCTTTTGGGTTTTTCCCCTTCCATTTAAAGAAATCATCAAAGTTAGCATGTGAATCAATAGTTTATTTCTTTTTATTGCTTAGTAGTATTTTGTGAAAACCTGGTTCAGTTCCTAGCGAAGAAATCTATGCATAACCACCACAATTCTGTCAGTGTTATCTTGTGTATTGCAATGATGCTTTAAAACATTTTAGTGAAGCTCCCAGACTAAAATGGACTAAGAAAGATCTAATGACATACATGTAAAATTTTACCAGTGAAGATCCTACGGATCACATGGTCAGATCATCACTCAATCAAGGGGATAGCATTGGAGTGGGCAGCATCTCGCTCTGTTTTACAAGGGGTTCCCAGGGATTGGGGGCTGACTTGAGATCAGCGAACAAGGAATCCTACAGTATGGATTTTCCACAATTTGTTCAACCACCCACTCACTAAAGGGCATCGAGGTGGTTCTGGTTTTAGGTTATTAAAAACAAAGCTGATGGGAACATTTGTGTAGGGGTTTTTATGTGATCATAAATTTTCATTTCTCTAAGAATGAAGTTGGTGGGTTGTTATGACAGTTGCATGTTTAGTTTTATAAGAAGCTACCACACTGTTTTCCAGAATGGCTGCACCATGTTACATTTATACCAGCAATGTACGAGTAATCCAGTTTCTTCACATCCTCACAGGTATTTAGGGTTATCACTTTTTAAAATTTTAGCGATTCTGAAAGGTGTACATGTTAACTCGATGTGATTTTAATTATTTCCCTAGTGACTAATGAGGAGTCCTGGTGCAGCGCTACAGGATCAGCACGGGACTAGTAACCACAAGGTTGGCAGTTCAAACTCTCCAGCTGCTCCTTGGAAACCCTATACACGGTCACTGTGACTTGGAACTGAATCCACAGTACTTAAAAACAACAAAGTAACTAATTATGAAGCTCTGGTATCAAACTGGGTTACAAGTTAGGCTGCTAATTGCCAGGTCAGCAGTTCAAATCTACCAGCTACTCTGCCAGAGAAA
>NW_006408564.1:2141363-2166249 GCF_000296735.1 Chrysochloris asiatica | reverse complement strand
CGTAACGAGATGGATTGGCCAGGTGGCATCATTGATGGCGTCAAGTGTGGCAGCGGTAGTGAGGTTGGCCCAGGATTGGACATCGTTTCGTTCTGCTGTGCATGGGGTCACTATGAGTCGGTTCAGACTCGATGGCACCTGACAACAACAACAACAAATATTTAAAGCCTAGGAAACCTTATACAGGGTGGCTAGGACTTGGTACAAGCTCCATGGTACATAACCACCACCACCAATGACTAATGAGCCCTGGTGTGGCCCAAGGATAGGCAATGAACTGCTTACCACAGGGTTACAAGCCACTCTTGGAAACATTACATAGGGTCGCTAAGAGTCTGAACAAAGTAGATGGGACACAACAATAACACACAACAAAGAGACTAATGATGTTGACTATGTTTTCAAGTCTTGATTTGTCATCTGCCTATCATCTTCAGTGAATGTCTCTTCATGTCTTTTACTAATTTTGTATCTGGATGGATTATTTGTTTTGCTGTTTAGTTTTGATAGTTTTTCATATAGTCTCTGGATACTACTCCTTAATTTACATATATATGGCTTACAAATATTTTCTCCAGGTAGCTTGCCTTTTTTCCCATAGAGCAGAATATTTCAATAATAAAATGCTGGGGTTTGTTGTTTTGGTTTGGTTTGGTGGTTTTTCAATTGATTAAGTCCATCTTACCCATTTTTCTTATTTAATGACTGTGCCTTTATGCTGTCAAGAGAAAGAACTCTTAGCTAGAGACCCTTAATGATTTTCTTCTGTGTTTGCTTGAAAAATGTCATCATTTAATAGTTTCCATATAAGTCTGTGATCCATTTTTAATGATTCTTTATATAAAATGTGAAATTTTAGTTAAAGGTTTTTGTTTTGTGTTGTTTTGGGAGGTGGGTATATATGGTCATGCATTTCAGTATGTTTTATTTAAAATTATAAGGGGGCTTCAAAAATTTGTGTAAAAATTAAAAGATAATGCTATTTTCCCACAAATTTAAAAGCCCCCTCATATAGTCTTCCTGCATTAAATTGCCTTTTCATCTTTGTCAAAAAGATGTGTCTATACCCAAGAGACATTAAGGCAAGTCATAGGGTCCCCTCAGAACAAACCCCCTTCCAAGACTAAGACTCAATTGAAATACATGCTCTGATTGGTGACCACGTCATTACCAATAAGGGGAAGTGAGGGAAAAACAGCAATGAAGCTGCAAGCTAAGCCCTACAACGTTCAATAGACTCCTGTGAACCTGGGTAGAGACCTGGTAGGCCAGCAGTGTGGCAAGACCTGGGGACTCCTGGGCCCAGAGTCAGTGACATAGCCACAGAGGACTAGAGTGGAGAGTGAAGCATCCAGCTGATAAAAAGAGAGGGCATATGCACAAGAACACCCACATTTGCAGATAATACCCACTTGACCTGGCTTCAATGACTGGATGATCAGAGCTCAACTAGAAGAAGAAAGAAGAGGAAAAAAAGGGTAATCTGACACAATTTGATATAGTAGCTGAAAAGAGGGAACAAATCTTTACAGCAAGGATCATTTCCACCCCCCTCCATACACAGATTAGACAGGGATGGGCAACTTGGACACTGGCTACTCAAAATGGGAAGACTACAAAGGCAAGAAGTGACTGGCTTACAAGCTTTCAAGAGGGAACCTAGATCCAGAGGGTGTGGAGGAAAGTAGAAATCTCCACTGAGTAGTATCTAATCTGTCTAGGTAGGGCTGATGAAAGGAAATGCGGATAGGTCTCTTGTGATACAATAGTGAATAATTGTCATCAGGACTGATTGTGAGGGTTGGAAATGTTTTGTAGCAAGGAGGGGAGTGATTAACTTTTCAGCCTAGGAGCGGAGGTCCCTGGGACCATCAAGGGAGAAGAGCGGAGAGTGGGACCCTACCCAGAGAAGCAGTGATGCCTGAGATGGAGGCAGAGATGATGACATGGAGAGATGGAGCAGCTGGGGACTTTAGACCCAGAGAGGGAGAGGGGCTGTGTGCTGGGAACCGAGGACAAGCTTGTAGGGTATACCCTTTGGTTGGTTGATGATGCATGGAGAGGACTGTAACATGGCAATGAAACGATGTATGATAGAATGAATGTAAAATTAATGTTCTCCCATGTAAACTATCACATAATTCACAATAAAACATTAACAAAAATAAAAAAGATGTGTCTATTCCTATGGATATATTTCTGGGTTCTCAATTCTATTTCATTGATTGATATGTATATGAATAATTTCTTTTTAAAAAATCAACACAAGGCTGGTCCCTAAGAGTTGGAGGTTAAAGATCCCAACTGTTCGACTTTCCCAACATGTTTCACCACACCATAATTCTCAGTAACAGCCACCACTCCTCCCTTCCCTCAAGTCTCAGGGGTCTGCAATATGCTACAAAGTCTCACAAAACTCACAACTGTCAAAAGAAATGGTTCATGTAATTGTGGAGACTGGCAAGTACCAATTCCATAGTTCAGAGATGAGCCTGGAGGAATCTTCTCATCCATGTAGTGTCAGGAGCTGAGGAACCCAAATCACAAGTTTACATAAAATGTGAAATTTTTACATAAAATGTGTGAGCAAGTGGTTCTGGTCACATTATGGCCCAAAAGGTCTATGAACTGGAGGTCAGATGTAATGAGCCAGGAGCAAGATCCAGGGCAGGAGAGCAAACTTGTCCAAAGCAGTATTATGAATTGGAGTCAGACCATGCCGCAAGGTAGAGTCTGGACCAAAAGCAGAATATTGTCTCTCTCTATGTACTAAGCAAAGGAGCTCTGGTAGCATAGTGGTTACATATTGGGCTGTGAACCGCAAGGTCAGCAGTTCGAAACTACCAGCTAATCTGCAGGAGAAAGATGAGGCTTTCTGCTCCTGTAAAGATTTATCGCCTCGGAAACCCTGTACAGGGTCGCTTAAGAGTCAGAACCAACTCCACGGCACATAACCACCAATGTACTAAGCAAATTGTTTAACATGTATGACTTTTATATAAATTGTAGAAAAAGTTCATTTTTATAAAAAAATTGCTGAAATTTTGATAGAAAATTACAGTAAACTTATAGTCCAATATGAAGAAAATTGATATATTTATGAGTGTAAATCTTCAACTATATAAACCTTACACTTCTTTCAATGTAATTAGGTCTTCTTTGATCACTTTCATTAGCATATAGATCCTATACATGTTTTAAAGTTTATACTTAAGTATTTCATTTTCATTGAAGCCATTTTAAATGATATTATTTTCAGTTTCCCATACTCAATGTTAATACTGAATACAAACATGTATACATATATAACATTCCCACACAAATAATGTGCATACATGCACACAGGAAACTAACAGGCTAGGAGATTGCCTGGTTTGCAAAAAAATGAGGAAAAAAACACTACATGTATATTATTTGCATAAGATACAATATGCAAAAATGCAGCTGATTTATGATCTAAAGCTGTTAATAGTATTTATTCCCTTATTATTTTTAATGACAGTTGTGTCTAGAGTGATACTGGGGATGTGTATCTTCTTTCTTTTTACATTTGCCATTCTTGCTGAAGGTGTATCAGTTTCAGCGATATTTTTAGAACTAGCATTTTATTTAATTGACTTTTCCTTTCTGATTTCCTATTTTCAATTTGATCTTTATTCTTTATTCTTTCCTTCCTCTTGGTTGCACTGGGCTTATCTTATGCTCCTTTTTCTAGTTTCATGAGGTCAGAACTTAAACTATTGATTTACTGTTATGAATGTCCCTCTTAACAGCTTAGTATCACATATTTTGACACACTATCTTTTCACTTTCCTTCAGTTCAATATGTATTTTAAATTTCATTTAAGACTTCCACTTTGACCAGTGGATTATTTAGTACTATGTTGTTTGATTTCTAAGTGCTTATAGATTTTCATCTTGGTTTTTTATTGTTATTGATTTCTAGTTTGATCCCATTATGATCAGAGCAAACCATGTATGCTTTTATTTATTCTGTATTTGTTGAGAGTTATTTTATGGCTTTTATTGTGATGATTATCCCACAGATCCTTGAAAACCATGTATATTCTGTGGTTGTTGGGTATTCTATAAATGTTGATTAGATACTAATAATTGATAATGATATTTTCTATAACTTCCCTCATTTTACGTAATCAATCAATGTTGAGTGTCAGTTGCAGAAGTTTCCAGTTACAACAATACATTTATTTATTTTTCCTCTCAGCTCTGTTAGTTTTGCTTCATATATTTTGAGGCTATATTATTTGGTCCAAATACTTCTAGGAATGTTAATTCTTCCTATTGAATTGATCATTTTACTATTATGTAATATCCCTTTCTATCTCTAATAATATTATCTCCTCTAAAGATAACTTTATCTATATATTATAGCCATTCTTGGTTTGTATAAAAAAATTGTTTGCAAGGTATACTTAGTTGTAAATCTTTTACTTTCAATATGCTTTGCCAATATATTTCAAGAAACTTGCTTGTAGAAAATAAATTCTTATAAAAAGCAAATTGTTGAATTATGTCTTTCTGAAGTTGTTTCTTTTTAAAATTTATTATGTTAATCTCTATCTTTTAATTGATGTGTTTAGACAATTTACACTTAAGGTATTTAATAAGTATTTAATTGTACCAGTTTATTATTTTTTTTCCTATTCATTTTCTTCATTTAGCACTGCTGTCTTTCTTTTTATTACCTTCCTATGGGTTATTTCAGCAATTCTTAGATTCAGAAAAATGATTATAAAATGTTTCAAAACACTTTACAATAGAGTTGAGAAAAATAAGGAAGAAGTCAGGGAAACTCTACAGGAACAATCAAATAAGATAGATACAGCACTGGTGGAGCACAGGGTAGGGAACGGACACAGGATAGTTTGGGTGCTGGGGAGGCGGACAATACACAAGAAGCAGGGGGAGATGGAAGACAAGGTGGATGGGAGAACGATTAGGCAGGTTTGCATGGGCTAAGTGGAACAGAGGTAAATAATGATGTATGCACAACCTTTGAACAACAGGGCTCTGGGATACCGGGATTGAGACATGGTTGGAATGGGCAAAAGGGGGAAAACAATGTTAAGATGCTTGGCTGTCATTTGAATCTTAGTTTCCCTTGCATACCATTATAAAATAGACACTTGAGGGGGAGAGAAAGGAATAGCCAGAAATATCACCATAGAAAGTTTGTAAGTCCATCTTCTGCCTATAACTGACTAGAATACCTAAAATGGGGCTACAAAATGCCCAGTGAAAGAGGCTTCCTGTGGAGCCTCTGCATTACATAAGACCATAGGTGGAATTCTGAACCGCATCCCGAATCTTCTGAGGTGGGAAATTTCCACTTGAAAGGATACGCACACCAGCCTGAAGTGGCTAGAACAGAAGATACTTCTTGAAAGAAAGACCAACAGGAAAAATATAAAACAATAATGGCAGTTCAACTGACTAATACAAGAACAAGCAAGTTGCTCGCCCAGGAGACATCATGGCAAGTGGTCGCGTCCTCTCAGAGCAAATCCCCTTCCAAGAAAAAGACTCAATGGGAATACTAAAGCAGACACGTGCTCTGACTGGTGACCACATTGGTCACTGATAAGGTGAAGTGTGGTAAAAAGAGCAATGAAGCAGCAAGCTAAGCCCTACCACATTTAATAGACTCCTGTAAATCCAGGTAGAGATCTGGTTGACCAGCAGTGTGGCAAGACCTGGGGACTCCTGGGCCCATAATCAGTGACATAGCCACAGAGGCAGAGATGATGATGTGGAGAGATGGAACAGCTGGGGACTTTAGACCCAGAGAGGGAGAGGGGCTGACGACCAAGGGGAAGATCTTGCAGGGTTTACCCTTCGGTTGGTTGATGATGTATAGAGGGGATTGGTACCATGGCAATGAAATGATATACGATAGAATGAATGTAAAGCTAATGTTCTCCCATGTAAACTAACACATAATTCACAATAAAACATTGTTTTAAAAAAGGTACTCTGGGGCCTATTTTATTTTTTTAGCAGTAAATCCCTTTGCTAATGTGTATTATAAAGGTCATGTGAATGTGGGTTGGATCTGGTGGGGTGAAAGGTTAACTTCTTGGTCAGCCCCAATGAGTCCATCATGTCCAATCAGGAACAGGGGTTAGAGAAGACAGTGGAGTTTCTGGTGCTTGGTTGGAGTAGGACGTGTATTGCTACAAACATTTTCTATTTTAGGCCACCCTCTTCCTTGTCCCTTTGATAGAAGTAATAGGATTTTCTTAGCGATTTGTCTGGGTTTATTGGTGGTCCATGTGGAGGTTCCTGGAATGCTCTATTCAGCATATATGGATTTCTGTGAAATCCAAGGAGTTCATTTCCAAGTCTTCAAGTCCTTGGCCTGTGTAGTGTATTTTCTTCATTCCATCTTTCAGTTTCCCTGTGCTTATTTGCTTTGTTATATTCAGGGTTTTCCACTTGTAAGGAAGAGGACTTGAGAGCTACCCCATACTGGTAGAATCAAAAGTCTGGATTAATTCTTGCAGTCACAACTATTCCAGCACTGGTATAGTCAAAGGCATTCTTAGCCCACTTTCTGTAACTTTTTTTTTTCATTCACGATACTTTGTATATTCAAATATTGCACTGCCCTTTAGCACTTTGGGAAGCTCCCTGCAGGAAGACCTTGGTCACTGCAGCCATGTTTTCTGTTTAACTTTATTAGTACTATCATCAGACACTTATTTGAGCCATAGAGAAATTTTAATACTAAAATGTTGAGAAAAGGGTAGAAACCAGACTAAGTCAATGGTCAATTAAAGAGAATATCCCAGAGAAATGTGGTTGCAGTTTACCTACTGACCTTGACTTAGAAAAATGGCCATGGACAAATAGTCTCTGAACACAAAAAGTTTATGAAAAATTCAATTAAAAGACGACATTTGTTTCATGAACATTTGAGCTTTCATGAACTTCCTCGTATACTGATTTCTCTCCCTCTAAAATCAGAGCATAGATTTTTTTTTATTTTGGTCTAAATTTTCATTCTTGCTCTGTGTTCTGCATGAAATGAAACTCTCCCAATCCTCTATTGCTCACTTCCTCAGATATATTCAAACCATGCACTGTAACATAGATAACCGTATGCCACCCCCTGCCAACCCAGCACATATCCAGTGCCTCACACTAGCCTATATTACCTAGGGTGCTCAGACCCCTCATAGGAGCATGTTCTCCAAAGAAGAAGTAGACTTTCTGGGCAGGTACAATCAAATATTTGATTAGTTGATACTGCATTGGTATAGTTATACACACATCTTAAATCTAAATTGTAAACAGGTCCTTCCTGGTGTTATGTGGGTGGCTGTGGTGGTTTCACTAAAAAATTTAAAGATGGCTAAAGAGAAACATAGAGTCCTGAGTGCTATTGTAGGATACACCCTGAATTGCTATCCACAAGGTCAGTGATTCAAACCTACCAGTCACTCCTTGGAAACCTTATGCAGTTTTGCTATGAGTCACAACCAACTTGATGGCACTTAACAACAACAACAAAGAGAAACAGAAGAATGTGGTAGCTCTGTAGGATAAGCACTGGACTGCTAATCACACAGTTGGCAGTAGGAGCCCACCAAACACTCTGCAAGAAAAAAATGAGGCTTTCTACTCGGCAAATATTTACAGCCTGGGAAACCCTATACAAGGTCACTGTGAGTCAGAACCAACTTGACAGCACTTAACAACACAACAAAAAGAAGCAGACTTTATTTTACAGAAATGTATTCTATTATTTTTTCTGGAAGGTGTGCCAACTGGAAGGATAATCTTGATCCCATTTCCTAAGGACATCATTTACATACCTTCCCTTGTTCCATGGAATTTATGGAGTGGACAATACTGAGAACATAGCCCATAGAGGAATGAGCTAGACACTCCATATCCTTGTAAAGCTTACGTTCCAATCGGGGAGACTAGCAAAGTAAATAACTGCATGAATAATTATTTAATCAATTATGATAAGTACATTCCGAGAAGAAATTGAGATTTCGTTAAAATCTCAGCAAGAACCATATTCTTATATGAATCTACATGGGCTATGCTTGGAACAAGAGAAAACAATCAATGCAGTTGCACACATATGAACTCAATATCATTATTTTATCTATCCCTCTCAGTAAACATTCTAGAGTCCCTGGGTAACACAAATATTTAAAGCATTTGGCGCATAGTGGAAAGGTTGAAGATTCAAGTCTACCCAGAGGCAACTGGGAAGGAAACCTCTTCCCAAGCTCAGCCATTGAAACCCCATAGACCACAGTTCTATTCTGACACACAATGAGTCACCACCAGTTGGAGTCAATCCAACAGCAATTAACTGGCAAGTTAAGATTCTGTACACTGGGGGTCCAAGGGGCCTCAATGAATGAGAAATGCACGGGATGAATTTTTTTTTAATTAGGCAGAATTGTTTTAAGCAATTTCTGTGATTCCCAACACTCCCTGCCCAAACGCAGTCCCTACCTCTTTGTTTGTCCTGTCAGCTTGCACCAATGTTCCATTCAGGCAAGGTTCCACATAATGAAACATGTTATTATACTGCAAAAGGAAGAAAACATATCAACAGTAAATATTTAGAAAGACACTTAATAATTTACAATATACACAAAAAACAGACACCCAAACATAATCTCAATTCATTCACATAAGGCCTTTCACCATGGATACGCCTACAGACAAGTGTAATTGTCAAAGCAAATATTCATTCTTTTCTTATTTGAGAGATACTTCTAGAGCATATGCTTGTGTTGAGAAGGTTCATGGTGTTCATAGTTAACCAATTACCCTTCAAGAGTGGCTCCAAATACTGGGAACCTCTTGAGAATGGCCAACATAATATGGTCCACATGGAATGGAAAGAACATCGGCAAGCTGGGTGGATACAACCCAAACATTATTTACTCAAATATTCACAAGAATTTGGCTTCTGAAGTCAAGAGACACGTGTGAGTCACGTGTAAGGATAGAAGAGAGAAGGCGAGAGTTTAACATTCCCCAGTCACTCTGGAAAGATGTGTGGGTGTCGAGCAGTACCCTGCTCATGAATTGTGAGTGATGCCATCTTCCATGTCACTGATGTCACATCTTCTCATCATTTTTGGTCCCACAATATGACTCTTTTTCAAAGTGCACAAAAAGGAAGTGGAAATTTGAACATTCTTATCTTCATTCCCTACCACTTCTTTCTCTGTTTGTCATACATGTTGCTGTGATGCTGAAAACTATGCCACTGGTATAGGGAAGCTATAGATTTCACCAGAGCTTCTAGAATAAAATAGGCTAGGAAGAAGGTGAGGTGAACTACTTCTGAATGTGTAGCCACTGAAAACCTTATGAGTTGCAGGGGAACATTGGTACACAGAGTGTCCAAAGGTGAAAGCATTATGGATAGAAGCAGAACGTTGTCAGTTATAGTGCCAGGAGATGAGCCCCTCAGCTTGGAAGGCACTCAAAATATGACTGTGGAAGAGCTACCTCCTCAAAGTAGAGTTGGCCATAATAAAGTGAATGGAGCAAAGCTTCTGGGACCTTCTTTTGCAGAGGAGGCATAATTTAATTCAATATTTTCATTTCTCTCATCAAGTTTGATTTTCTGCATGAAAATCAATCTGATCAGGTTCCCTCCTGCCAAACTCCCTTCCCAGCAACCCAGTGCTCTCCAGGTAAACCTTTCTAGGACTTTGCAGGGCTCTGGACTCCTTAACCATTCTTATAGCTCAAGTCTCTCTACTTAGCCTTCTCATTAACATCAAGTGCCCGCCAACACTAATCTGGCATGTCCCGTTTTTCCCTTCAGTTCTCCTTTCACATACTGTGTCCTCCCCTAGGAGCCCTCGCTCTGGCATCTTATGTTTATCCTCCAAGTCACAATGTATTCCTTGTCTCTTCTGGGAAGCTTTCCTAGGTCAATTTGAGGTTAGGACCCTCTTCTATATGTTCTCAAATTCTAATTGCCTGTTACCAAGATCCCCCAAAGGAGGGCCCAATCATTATTGTCTATACCTAGATCCTCAGAGTATTTCCTGTGGCAAACACAGTGTCTAAGAACTAACTATTTGTTCAATGAAAGTGTCATGATGTTTCCACTTTAGCAACCAAAGGTCCAGCCCACAGCTCCTGGGGGAAGAAACCAGAATCATGTCTCAGAGAACAAGCTCTTGAACCAATCTAATGAGTTTGGACTCTATGCTTGTTAGCAGCGAGAACCAAACTAGGTGTTACACGGAGTAGGTGTTACACGGAGTAGGTGTTACACGGAGTAGGTGAAAGAAAGAGAGGAGTTTGGAATAGTTGCTCTGGATCCAATGCAAGGATAGACTAGAAGAAAAGACAACCCTAAGGCTATTGAAATATGATTGGGAGGCATCAGTTTACAAATGTCTAGGTGCTTCAACAGTAAGAAGAGGACTAACAGCCCTAAGCCCAGTGAGGAACCATCTTGAGCACTTTCTTCATCTTGCACAAACAAAATCTTCTTTCATAGGTTATCTCAGCCGTGGCTAGTTGACTAGTCAGCACTTCTACTCAATCTCCATTCAGAGGTGGGGAAACCGAGGCAGAGCAAAAGCAATCAGCTTTCTTGAAGCCATCAGAAATTTAGATTCGCACGCAGGCAGTCTGACCTTACCACTCTTGTCGCCATGACTCTTATTTCTCCTTCAGTTAGCCTTCTGCTTTCTCTTTAACCTTTGTACTTAGTGTTATTGTTGTTGATGTTGTTATTGCTAAGAGCCATTGAGTCAGTTCTAACACATTGTGTCCCTGAATAGGGTTTGTGAGGAGCAGTTGCTGGGATTGAACTATTGACTTTGTGATTAGCATGCCAATGCTTATCCTAGACTGCCACATCAAGACTTCATTCATAATTTTTGTTGTTGCTGTTAAGTACCGTCCAGTGGGTTTCAACTCATATATAGTGTTAGAAAAGAAAAAATAAATTATATCTCAGGGGTCTTAGAGCTTTAATTCTACTCTTTTGAGGCATGAAAGAAAAAAAATCTGTGTATTTAAATCTGAAATTAGCCACTGGGAAATGGGAATGCTAGTTTCAATCAACAAACAGAATATCAGGATCCAGGAAACAGTTACACAATACAACGTGAAGAGGAAGGCCTTCCTCAAAGTTCTGTGTTGTCATTCAGTTCACAGTGGTAGACATGTGGAGTTGCTGACACAGTAGCCATCCTCCCTGCTTCATTCTCCTTTGCTGACTTAGTTGGCTCAGGGAGACTATATGCCCATTTTTAAAGCATGACACATTCTGAATCTTATTAATCATTATGTGGTTCCCAGTCTCTGGATATATGCTTTCATGGCCGGCCTTACAGTTGGGGTGATCATGTGACTCATTCCCAGCCAATGAAATATAAAGAGAAGTTTTCTGGGCAGTTTCAGCGGAACTTTTTTACCGTTATTAAAGGAAAGGCCTTTTATGCTCATTGCCTTCCTTGTGATACTATTGGGGAGCACTGGCAGTCATTTTGCATCCATGAGGGGAGAAGTCTATAAATGGAAAGTAAATCCCCAAGGATGGCAGAGCATGAAGACTGAGCTAGTGTGGACCCGTGATGACACTTGAGCTGCCTCTGTCCCCTCCCGTGCTTCTAACATGAGATTATTGATGTTGCTAATCACCAACCTGGCAGTTAGCAGTCCAGATGCCTTTTTGTTGCAGGTCTTCTGTAACTTGTAACCTAAAACCTTCCTAACTGAGGTTCCCAATTGGATCCCTTCTGCCTTTTCTCCCTTCATTCCACAGGTGAATTACAACTTCATCTACATTCTGGTTCTATCTAATACACACTTTTATTAGTTCCTGTGTAGTTTTCAGCTGACAGTCAGGACACTGAGGTCTAAGTCCTGCCGCTGCCAAGTACTTACTGTGTGGCCTTGGGAGAGTCACTAAACCTCTCTGATCTCATATTCTTTTGCATGTTGTTGTTAAGTTCTGTGGAATTGGTACAGACTCATAGCAACCCTATAGGGTTTCTGAAGAGCAGCTGGTGGGTTTGAACTGCTGGCTATGTGGTCCACAGTCCAGTGCTGATCTAGCATCATACCAGGAGTCTATTCTTATGCATAAGAAGGTGCTAATTCTTCTTCTATTTACCCTTTAGGGTAAACGTATGCATGTCCTTCAGAGGACAGCTTCTGAAGATGAACAGAGGAGAAACTGCTTTGCTGATATAAAAGCGTGTAGATGCAGGGCTGAAAAGGGGAGTTAAATGTAAAGAAGACCAGGAAGTTGTTGCCCCCATCAAGGAGGTATATGTGCAGTAATCAAAACCATGCTCAACATTGCTGTATGTGTCATGGCCATGGTGGAAGAATCTGCTCCTCGGAAACCAAGCCAGCTTGTTAGTGGCAGCATCCAAGCTTGTAGCTGACTAATTTCCCTTGACTGCATCAGGACAAAACTATGCTGAGCAATCTGGTCTGTATCACTGAAGGGAGCTGGGCCTAGCCATATGCGTCAGGGGTCGGTGCACAGCAGAAAGGCACACTGCTCATGCGTGACCACCATGTCACTCGGTGACTCCTCCCAAGCAGGACACAAAGGATGATGCCCTGCGTTTGCACCTGACTCCCAGCAGCTGTGCCTGGAAACCTCTCAGCTTCTGTGTCCTCACCTCCGTTCTTCCTTTTCTCCCCTATTTCCCAACTTTATCTACATTAGGCCTATCACACGGGTATTTCTAGCTTGTGAAACAATGGTATGGGATGCTTGTAATTTCACACCTGAAGATCGAGTCACCTCCAGTTGTTGTTGTTAAGTGCCGTTGAGCTGGTTCCGACCCATAGCGACCCTGTATAGGGTTTCCGAGGAGTAGCTGGTAAGCTTGAACCACCAACTCTGCAGTTCAAATGGCTTTGCATTCTGGCACATTAACCCACAGTGCCACACCAGGAACTAATGGCCTTGTGAACAACTGTTCTTCTCAAATTTAACAGTGGGCTAGCAATCCTCTAAGAAGAAGATGCAACAAATATACCTACTAGTCAGATATATTCTTCTGTCATTTGCTTTTGCTTGTTCCCACTAGTAAGACTGAAACTAAAAAGGGACTCAAGCCACCCAACCCTGAATTGGTCAGCTTCCTGCAGATTTCTGGGAAATAGGAAGTGTCTCTTAGCAGAAGAGGAGGAGAGAGGACAAAGCACAGCAACCCTGAAGAAGGCCCAGCCGCCAGCCAACCTTGTGCTGAGGAGACATACAACAACCTTCATCCCTGTAAGAACATAACAACCAGCGGGATACACAACAACTGACTGCTTCCTTCCCTCTATCTCTTTTCTGGCTGGCTTTCCTCTTCTGGCTTCACACAGTTAGTGGTTAGTGGCACTAAAGCACCTGAGGCATACTAGCCTGGGTTCAAATCCTGGCTCTGTCATACCCCAGCTGAGTGGCCGAGGCCAAACCATCTCAGCTTGTTGAGCACGTTTTTGTGTTGGGGGAGCAGGGGATACAATTGCATGACACTTTGGGGCTCACTCTGAGGATGAAATGAGATCATTCAATAAAGATTCAACACAGATCCCCGCAGAGGAGAAAGAGGAGGACTACTGTGTGCACGTGCACAGATGCATGAAAGGGAAAGACAATAAACATGTGAGTGTGATGTGCGCTGAACAGAGCCCAGACCAGCAGATGCCAGACTTTGCCCTGAGCTAGTACATGCAGTCCCCAGATTATGATATATTCAAGCTACAGTGAATCACACTGACCACTGTCTGTTATCTTGTATATCCTACAGTAAGGAGGCCTGGTGTGATGCTTTAGGGTAAGCACTGGACTGCAGGTCAGTTTGAATCACATGGGCAGTGGTTCAAAGTCTCAAGTCACTCCTCAGATGCCCTATGGGTGTTTATGAGTCAGAACCAACTTGATGGCACTAAAATAACAACAGCACTGTTAACAAAGGAGCCCTGGTAGCATTGTAGATTAAGAGTTGAGTTGCTAACCACAAAATCAGCGATTTGAATCTACCAGTGGCTCTGCAGGAGAAAGATGCGGCTTTCTGCCCCTGTAAAGATTAAATCCTTGTTGTAGCACATAATTTACTGTTGTGCAAAAATAGGACTCATACAGATGTCAATAATAAAAGGCAAAAACAATGAATACTAAAATTATTTAATTAAGGAGAAAATGGACTTAAGGAGTCCAGTCATTGCTAAGTGAGATAGGGGAGGTGACAAAATGCGGCACTCTCAGGAAAAGGAGTCACATCCCCTGACCTCAGGACAGCATGGACTCTGCATATGTTGGAGATGAGGTGCTGCACCATTAGGCACAGATGCTGTCTGAACGCCCAAGACAGAACACCATGATGGGTGACAACACACTGCCACTCCCTGTCACATTCGGAGTTTTCTAAGATCCAGAATGTGGCAGGACCTGCGACATTGGCAGACTGGGATCCAAGAAACTGCAGCCAGCCTAGTGCTGAATCTTCTCTCCCAGGAAGACACCTGCCACTGTGACCCATTTGTTTCCTGAGTATTAACTAAGCACCTACTTCATCCCAGAGACATAAAATAATGGCTAAATCTGCACATCATCATCACTATGGCAAGATCATGAACTTCTTTTTCTTGCTTTTATTGTAAAAGAAGACATTCATTACACTGGTAGAAAATGTTTGTGTATTTTTACACTAAAAGTGCTTGTTCATGATGCTGCAATGGTCCATCCAAATATAAAATCAGGCTTGAGATGAACCCACAGTCTTCCTCAGGTGTTAGACTACATCCAACTACACTCTTCACGAAAGAATGACCCTCCCTTAACCCTTACTGCCCAATCCCAACCCCTCCACTCTCTGACTGCAAGGGCCACATCACCATCTGCCTTTTGCCCCCACTTACTGTAAGCACTCCCTATGTGCCCCCTTTTAAAGAACCAGCAGAATCCTCTATAAGGGTTTTACTGATGATTTTGAATAGGAAAGGCAAGTTTTAACTTTCACGATGTAAGTGACCAGAACATTTTGGAGAGGAATCTGAAAAGTAAGAGCAAAGGGATTGGACTTGTCCACCTAGACACATACAAGCTTCAGCGCAGATGTGTGTAGATGTGTGTCAGTCATGGGCTAGTAAATCTTGGCCCAGAGGCAGGAAAGTGGAGAACAGTGGACTCTGGGTTCCAAATGATACTGAGGACTCTTCACCCTGTGTAGTGTTGGAAGCTGCACTTAATTAATGAAAACAATGCGACTTTCAGGCCTACCAGAAGGAAAACATCAGTCACCTATAACAGCGAATAAGGGAAGACCTAGCATGGAAGAGACCTGAGGGAATGTCCCAATATGGCGCCCTTCACCTGAGATTCCTTCTACAACCCCCACTGCTTCCAGAAGACAACCAAATTCCTCCACATATCCTATAAAGTGTGATCTGATCTCATCTGACTCTTTCCCAAGCTTCCTACAATCATCCATGCCCATCTCCACTCCATCTCCCATGTTCATCTCTCTCTAACACCCTCCAGGTAAAATGAACTTGAAGTCAGCCAAGAAACTTAGTCTATACATGGTTGGGAGTTAAGGCATGAGCAATGGGCTTGGAAAAGGTTTTTCTCAGTTGTTCCTTCTCCTCCCTCCTTTTTTCCCTGCCCTACCCCATTGCATAAGCCTACCTAAGGCCTATGGAAGAAGCTCTGGAAGCACAGTGGTTACGAGTCAGGCTGCAAACATCAAGGTCAGCAGTTTGAAACTACCAGCTATTATGCAGGAGAAAGATGAGGCTTTCTGCTCCTGTAAAGATTTACAGCCTCGGAAACCCTGCACAGGGTTGTTATGAGTCAGAACCGACTCTACAGCACATAACCAACCACCACCATCACCAAGGCCTATGTATCGTAAGGTGTCCAGTTAGTCATCACTCCTTCCAAGGAGCTTCTGAAAATTTGGATCCCCGGCATGGTCACCTACCTTTGCTCTGTGCTCGTCCAGCCTCCCTATCTTTTCAGACTGTATGACCACACTGGATCCTGAGCACCAGCTTCTTGACTGCCCCTCTCACCACCAAAACACACACACACACACACACACACACACAAAACCTCACAAACTCACAACCAGGAGAGTATAGAACTAGTGTTTCTTATTTACAAAGGCAGCCCTAGTGCTTAACACGAGCAGTTCTGGTGTGGTGTTGTAGGATAAACAATGTCCCACAAAGTTGGTTTGAACAGCAAGGCTGTAGGTTCAAACTCACCAGCTGCTCCTCTGAAACCCTATAAAGGATCACATGAGTCAGACCCAACTCAGTGGCACTTAACAACAACAATGCATAACACTTAGCACACAATAGTATTTATTAAATGAATGCATAATCTAAACAGTGAAATGAAAAAGCAAAATGGTAGAGAAAATAACTAATGGAAAACATAAGAAAGAAAACCTGAACAGCTATGACAGGAACAACAACAACAACAAAAACAAGTCACAAAAAAATTAAAAACAAGATGAGAATCCCTGACCTTTCAAATCACAGGCAAACAACAAGCAAAGGAAGTAAGTGGGTATGCTTTAGAAAATCCAAAGATCCCCCCAAAATCAGAGAATGGAAATCCTGGTTTGCTCATACACTGCAAGAAACTGATGCAGAACTGCTGAGACTCCATTATGGCTTTGTGTGTGTGTGTGGGGTGGGGGGGGGGGGTTATTGGTACATTTTTTACTTCCTAGCCTTAGGATGAAAATGTGTATGGATTATGTAATGAAGTGGATGGATCCACAATATTTTCACCAACACAAGACATCCCAGAGATCTTTCGCATTACAAAGCTCCTTATGTAATTTGAAAAATGACTGGACAGAAATAGCAGTACAGAACAAATGAGCACTGGAAGAAAATCCCATCTCGAAACTCTTAATACGGAATAGATTACTTTAAAAAAAGCAAACACACAGCCCGCAAAGCATTCAGAGAAAGGGTTCTAAAGAAAAATCTGCAAATTAAAACCAGGGCACCAGAAAGTTCTGGGTTGAACTAACAAATGATGTTCTTCTCTATTCAACTCTATACAAATACAGGCTGCTGGAGGAGGCATTTAAATTGATTTAACAATATCAGCCTAGTTAATACTGTGCTCATTTAATGCATGACTTAGGCTTCTGTAAAATCATTTTTCAAATTTCAGCATTGGGCAGAATTAGCACCCTCATTTTTATGATAATATTGTTAATTTAATGCATGGCTTGGAGTTAGACGTCAAAGTCAATCAGAAAAATATGCCTTTCTCTTGTCAGAGACATCTCTCTTCATGCACCGGCGGTTTAACCTTAAATTTTAACTTCAACTGTGCAAAATCACTCTCATATTTCAACCCTTCTTTTATACTTCAATCATTTACTTCACCTGTTTTATATAGATTTTAAAATACCCTACCCATGAAAGCTAAAATAATTTTTAACATTATCTTTTTACATTTATTCTCTGGAAAGACCTGGCTCAGTAGGTATGCAGTATTATATACAAGATGCACTTAGCTATCAATTTACTAAAACATGCAAAATGGACTCACCTAGCTAATGAAAACCTTTCCCACTATTGAAATCTCCACCCTCCTCTTCCCTGCCATGACGGGTTAAAATCAAATGGAAGTGATAAACTCAATTTGTACAAAGAAAAACATACAGTAGTCCTGACTTTGTCTCTAAAACGCTTGTTCTCTCCTTAAACATCTACCCAGAAAGCAAGTGAAGGCTAGAAGGGTAATGATAAAGGTGCAATGATAATGTCCTCACCAGTAAGTGGAATTTGGGTGACAAGAACAATACACTGGAAGAGGCTTGCAGGGCATTCAGGATGGACTTTTCAATATCCCGTCCTCCTGCACTTATCTGTACTGGGATTCCCCTCTAGAGGAGAGACTATCCAAAACAATGTGAGGGAAACCACACCACATTACCAGAACAGCTCTTCCTAGGGTAGAAAGGGGAGGCGTGATGGGGGTATGGGGCAGTGGTGAAACTGGTTGAAACACACTCAGGATTGTGAGAGACAGTTCAAAGGAATACAAATGAAGATTTGCCCATTACTGGTTTCCCTCACGCTCTGAAAGTAGAACGTTTCTAGGAAACCGTTCGCAAGACTAAATGGTGTAAAGCAAAGAAGCAATCACCACTAATTTAAGTTGGAAGAATTTTTCAGCATTCCCAGACCCTAAAAATAGCCTATCAAATCAGACCAAATCACACTTAAAACCTAAAATAAAACAAACACAGCAAAAACAAAAATGATACGATACACAGCCTATATAAAGTAGAAAATATGTTTGTACAGTGCAGTTGCCAGGGAAGGAATTTGGCGACACAATTCTTGCTGCTCAGGATGACTCACTGAAAAATAAATGCTGAACACTAATTTCTCGCTTTTCACCTTTTGTCATAAGAGTGAAAATTCTCTTCATATCATTAGCTAAAAAAGATAATAGTAGGTCTTTCATAAAAGTCAAATGGCATAAAATGAGCTGTCAAAAAGTGAGGGATACTTACTTGCATGTATCTACTATTTTGTTGTTATTGTTCATTGCCATCAAGTTGGTTCTGACTCACAGTGACCCAGTATAGGGTTTTCAAGGAGAGGTTGCTGAGTTTGAACGGCCTACCCTGTGGTTAGCAATCCAGAGGTTATCTTACAGCACCACATCAGGACTCCCTTAAATTGTTGGTGGTGTCCCAGGGTGGGCCAAATACCTAATACATTAAGAAGCTAACAGAAAGGCTGGAGATTCAGACTCTACACAAAGACACATCTCAAAGGACAGATCTGACAATCTATTTCCAAACAATCAATCAATCATTTAAAACTCTGTGGAGTACAGTTCTACTCTGACAGCTGAAGTTGGTGATCAACTGATTTAAATTGTTGGTAAGTGTGTAAACATTACTCTGCTTGGTGGCCATTTTGGCAGTACTGCATACCCGTACTCAGCAAGTCCACTTCTAGATTGTATTCTGTAGAAGTATACTCAACCAGGCAAAAATATATGTGAAGTCTAGTCACTGTAGCTGGAACAGGATTTCATGTTTGGTAAAGTGGAGGGTCAGAGAAAAAGAGGAAGACCCCCGACTAGATGGATTTGCAAAATGGCAGCAGCAATGGGCTCAAATATAGCTATGATTGTGAGGCTGGCACAGGACCTGGCAGTGTTTCATTCTGTTGTGCATAGTGACTGGATGGCACCTAACAACAACAACAAACAAACATTCACTGAAGCACCTGTGAGTCAAAAAAAGTCCGTAACAGACTAATGCCCAGAAAACAGGGATAGGGTCAAATAACGTACGTCAACGATGTATGATATCGTGGCCTACTGTTAAGATACATAGAAACAAGTCGATTGCAATAAGAGTACAGAAGCAATGTGCTGAAAATTCCATAGAATGTAAACCTTTTTTATGTTAAAAATGAGTATATTCATATTCACAGAAAACTCTGGATGACCACGTGCCTAACAGAAGGGGAAGAAACCATTTCTGAATTTTTTAATTTTTTTAACATATATTGGCTTTACTACAAAGCAATCAAAGGAGCTCTGGTAGGGTAGTGGTTACGAGTCGGGCTGCTAACCTCATGGTCAGTAGTTCAAAACTATCAGCTACTCTATGGGAGAAAGATGAAGCTTTCTTTTCCTGTAAAGATTTACAACCTCGGAAACCCTATGCAGGGTCACTATGAGTTGGAACCGACTCCACAGCACACCACCACCACCACCACCACAAAGCAATCAATAAATGATAGTTAATATTAATGGCCCCCTTATGACATAGGTCTTTTAATATAAATTCACTAGCATTTCTGAACTATTCCCATATCGTTGGGGGACCAGAGTTCATGATTTTCCTATAAACACTTCAAATAAAAAACTTCAGCATGTCTTTCCAGTTGTTGAAATAATTATGTAAATAGGTTTAAAGCTGACCATGTATGTTAAAAACCAACAAATATATGCATGATGAGGGTTAATGGGAACTCTAATTAGAGTTTCTTTATATTAGGGGCCAATTTTTGGTTAATTTTTTTTTCTTAACTATTCTATAATAACTGGAATGTCTGCTTTTACTTATCTTAATCACATTCTCTTCATTATTGAGCTGACACGGTTTTTATATCTTAATGAACTTACGTAGATCATTTCAATCGATTGGTTTTGTTAACAGAACAATAAATCCTGACTGATAAAGGATCCACCATGTAATTAGTTAGCTCTCCTTAGTAGGCGGATTTCTGAGACTTCTGTAATGAGTAATTAAAGATTAATAAGAAAGATAGTCTCAAATTAGCGGCTTATCTTTCAATGCTTCAGGATGTGGAGGAACCAAGCTAATCTGCATATTTACAAAGAACCTGGCAACTATAGCAACTTTTCTTTATTTGAAAATGGCAAAGTTCTAACTCTTTAAAAGACTCCTTCCACAGAACAGTCCCCCAGGGTCAGATAATTTCACAGTAAAATGGATGAATGAATTCACTGTAGGCAGTCCCCCATGTTACAAAGGCAAGCCAAACATGCCTTAAGTGTGCTCCTGAGTCAGATGTGTTGGTAAGTTGGAACAGGTGCATAAGGTATGTATTTAGTCTTATTTTAATGCAAGAAAATGTTATAAGACTTTTAAATGATTCCAACGCTACACATCCAGCAAACGAAAATGACTATAAGGAAGATTTTTTTTTTTTTTTAACGTAGGGGTTGGTGCAATTATTTCAAAGTGAGGGCAAATTAACACAACTTCATTAAAGAGTGACTAGAAGTAAATCAAGGAACTCTGGTAGTGTAGTGGTTAAGAGTTGGGCTGCTAACCTCAAGGTCAGCAGTTCGAAACTACCAGCTGCTCCATGGGAGAAAGATGAGGCTTTCTGCCCCCGTAAAGATTTACAGCCTCAGAAACCATATACAGACTCACTATGAGTCAGCACAAATTCCACAGCACATAGCCACCACCCTTTCAAGTAAATCAGATGGATGTCCATCACCTAGGGAATGCCTTATAGTCTCTTCTTATCTGCTTCAGAAGCAAGACAGGGTAATGTTAGACAGTCCCTAACTGAGTCCTGAGTGAGCCACTTTCTGGCTGTATGACCTTGAACTTCTAGTTTCCAGATGTTGGTGCTTACCTCTCCATGTCATATAGGACAGAGGAAACATTCTATGAGAGAATCCATATAAGGCACTTAGTTTGCACTCAATAGGCACACTCTATGGAAGGCTTGTTGTTGTAAGTGCCGCTAATTCAGTTCTGACTTACAGGAACCCTGGGTAGAGTTTCTGAGGAATGGTTGGTGAGTTTGAACTACCAACCTTGTGGCTCAAACTGACCTTGTAATTCAGTGCTTATCCTACAGTGCCACACCAGGACTCCCTATAGAACGCAGCTACTATTTCTATTCATTTAACAAAAATTTAAACTCCTACTATTTACCAAGCATTGTTCTGGGTATTTGTCAAGCACATACAAGGTAATGAATGGTACAAATTATTTGCACTGGCCTAAAGACTTGTAGAGTCCCAGCGTGGTGCTGTGGGCTAATGCATCAGACTGCAATGCCATTTGAACTGCAAGGTCGGTGGTTCAAGCTCACCAGCTACTCCTTGAAAACCCTGTCCAGGGTGCTATGGGTCAGAATCGACTCCACGGAACTTAACAACAATAACAAAGACTTGTGGTTGGGCAACTACTGGTCTCTTCCCTCCTGTAGGGAAGGAAACTGAAGAAAACTGAAGACTCAAGGAAGCAATTAGTCCAAAGGACTAATGGACCACACAGACCACTATCTCCTCTAGTCAGACATTAGAAGAATAAGATGGTACCTCGCTGCACTTACTGTCCATACTGACCAGGACCACAACAGAAGGTCCTGGTTAGAATGGATTAAAATGTAGAAAACATTTATATATAATTAATGTCTTTCAGCAAGATGGCAGATTAGGCAGATAATCTACCAAAAAAGAACAACTGCCAACATAAAAGAACAACTGCAGAGACTGGACCTGCCACAAAAAGACACTTCACAAAAAGACAAAAGACATCAAATAATACAGATTTGGATGATAATTCTGGAAACTTGAGCATCAGAGGAAGGCACAGAGAAGTGAAGTGAATACCAACTAGAAAAAGAAACTGGACAAAAGTGATGAGCAAGGAGATGGATGGAATGGATGAACTATCAGCTGACCTTACACAGTGAAACCCATTTGAACTTTTACAAGTAGCATTCAGTCAGGATAGCCACCTGATGCTCAGCTCTACTCACACAGGACAAACCTAAGACAGAGCCATTGCCATGCTGCAATGAGTTTCGATGACGGGTAAGACTGAGGGATTCGCAATGACCGCCTAAGGCAGGCAGCATCCCTTAAACAAACAATAAATAAGGGGGGATCTGATGCAGACTGTATAGACCCGGTCAGAAGGTCAAGACCCTGTGGGCCCAAGCATTGTTGACCGTCCAAACCATAGGCTCTGAGGATCAGGCTTTAGCTACCTAGTAGACATAGCAAACCGTCCCTCATCTGATTATTCAGTAATGCTTGTTAGTAATCTCATATATGAGTGCTGGATATCCACAAACAAATGTAAAAACCTTCCCTAAAAGCCGAGACTGTAAATTCCAAAAAGGCAAGTTCCCCGCCCCCCCAAAAAAGAAAAGCTAAAGAGGATAGAGAGAAACATTGTTAACTGATGATATATGGAGGGGATAATAATCAATGTAATGAAACAAGCTATATGAATGGTTGAATGTGAAGCTGATGATGTGCCCTGTAAACTTTCACTCAATCCAAAATAAAAACATTTAATAATAATAATAATAAAAAAACTAAAACAATGAAAATAGGGAACCAGAGGAAAAAAAAATCTGTAAATGAAGATAATTTCAAAGTAAAAATAAGGAGTAAATAGTATAGTTACAGAATTACAAATGAAGGGGTAGTCAAGTTAATTTCAACATAAAACAGAATGTTTTAAAAAGAAAATAGCATATTATACAGTAACCTTAAAAAAAAAAAACTAATAAAATTTCTCATCAAAATTAAAAGAAGAAAATCATAAAGATTAAGTAAATACTAAAACAACAGTAATGAAGGAAATGATAAGAAACCCACAAACAAAATTAGCTCAGCACAAAAAATTATATGGGATAAAGAGATCAGCAGTACCACATAAAAACACTCAGAAATATGTCGGTCATAAATTCAAATTGTTGTTAAGCACTGTCAAGTCATTTCTGATTCATAGTGACACTGTATAGTTTCCTAAGAGTGGTTGGTGAGTTTGAACTGCTGATCTTGTGGTTTAAACTGATCTTTCAGTCTAGTACTTATCCTATAACACCACACCAGAGTGCTAATAAATACCTATTGATAATTACACTGTATGTAAATGAATTAAAAACAATCTAGAGACAAAGAGCAGCAGAAATGATAAGAAAACAAGACCCATCTATATGATGTCTATAAGAGATGTATCTTACACACAAAGACAAAAATAGACACACCTAACAAAAAAATATCAAATGACCAAAAAAAAAATCAAGATAATGGCAATCAAAATGATCAGGAGTAATATTATTTTCTGACAGAATACACCTTAAAACAAAAAACAACATGAGAAACAAGAAAGGACACTATATAATGATTTAAAGGTCACCTGGACAGGAGGACATAGCCGTAATAAATATTTACGCACCCAATGAAAGATCTTCAAAACACCTAAGATTTTTTTGTCAACAAAATTGAAGACAGAAATATACAACTCTATAATAATAGAAAACTAAAAGGAAGAACACGCTCAGTACCTCTCAAGCTGAGGGAACTGAAAAAAAAATTCAAGCCTTGACTTTTGTTATTGAAGGATTCTCTAAGTAAACTATTGAATGACGCAGAAACCATCAAAAGAAGATGGACAAAATAGAGTCACTATACCAAAAGGATATGGATGATGTTCAATCATTTCAAGAGGTAGCATACGATTAAGAGACCAAGATACTGAAGGAAAAAGTCCAAGGTACATTGAAGAAATTGACAAAGAACAAGGCTCCAGGAATTGATGGAATAAAAATTGAAATCTTTCAAGAAAGTGAGGTGGCACAGGAGGCACTTACTCATCTATAACAAAATTTGGAAGACTACTATCTGGCCAACTGATTGGAAGAGATCCATACTTGTGCCCATTCCAAAGAGAAGTGACCCAATGGAATGAGGAAATCATCAGACAGTATCTTTGCTATCCCATGCGAGTAAAGTTTTACTAAAGGTAATACAGAAATGGCTGCAAGCATACATTAACAGAAAACTTCCAGAGGTTTAAGCCAGATACAGAAGAGTACGTGGAACAAGAGATATCATTGCTGATGTCTGATGGATCTTGGCTGAAAGCAGAGAACACCAGAAAGATGTTTACTTGTGCTTTATTGACTATGCAAAAACTTTTGACTGTGACAAGCTATGGACAACATTGTGAAGTATGAGTATTCCAGAACATTTAACTGTGCTCATGAGGAATCTGTACATGGACCAAGAGGCAGTTGTTTGAACAGAACATGGGAACACTGAATGGCTTAAAATTAAGAAAGATGTGCAACAAGGTTGTATTCTTTCACCATACTTATTCAACCTGTATGCTGAGCAAATAATCTGAGAAGCTGGGCTATATGAAGAAAAACATGGCATCAGGATGAAGACTCATTAACAATCTGTGATATGCAGATGATACAACCTTGCTTGTTGAAAGTGAAAAGGACTTAAAATATTTACTGATGAAAATCAAAGGGCACAGCCTTCAGCATGGATTGCATCTCAATGTAAAGAAAACAAAAATCCTCACCACTGGACCAATAAACAATA